>NC_054374.1:84813461-85413461 GCF_017654675.1 Xenopus laevis
TCCCAGCCGGCACCTTGCACACCACACTAGGGCACCCATGTGCAGTGATGTCCGTGTGAAGGTGAGGATAGCTGAGGAGTGCCAGTGGGGAAAAGAAAGCCCAGACTAGGGGTAAGCAGAAGGTATTTGCCCAGTGCCTCCCAATTGTTGTGCTATAGGCAGATGCCTCTTCTGTCTACCCCTAGTTTCAGCCCTGGTCCCGTGTGTCATTGTCAGGGAGCCGGGAGCTCCCTCCAGGGAGTTGTCAGGATCGAAGAGGAAGCCCTCTTGAGGGAGCAAGGTTGCGGTGTCCAAAGGGTTAATCAAAGGAGTAGTCAGAATCCAGGCAAGAGTTCACAGGCAGGCAGATAACAGCAAAGTCCAGGCAAAGGGTCAGGATAATAATCAGGAACAAGATTTCAGCAATAGCAGCTCACAGGGAACCCAGGATACACTCAGGAAATGTTTCCTATACTTGGGCGCCATTCTGGCGTCTTGGTAGCGTTTTTATATTTGGCGACATAGTGACGTCATTGGTGTCCTTGCGCCAATGTCGGCGCGCTGACGTCATCGCGCCAGCGCCGCTACCCACGTGGCAGCCATGGGCGCCGCCATTTTGGGAGCGACGCCGGCAGGGGAGGACGTGCGGCCCGGAGCTCCTGGAACTGCTCCGGGCGGCGATCGTGACAGTCATTTCCTTAAGGCTAATGTCATATGTGACACTGCATAAAAAAACACCTGCAGAGAAAACACTGATGCACTCATGTTGCCCATTCCTCTTTATTATAATCAAGAGAATCGCAAACTAAAATCCCCTCAGGAAAAGCAGTTGCCTTCCTTGTTGACCCTGAACTTGCTAAGTAGATAACTCCTGGATCATAGAACCAATAAAACTGAAATAATATGCGCAACAAAATACATCATTTCACACTTTAGCCACAATGAAGACCAAAGTTCAGGCTTCGGTGAAAAGACTTAGCCCTTTAGACTATATATGCCATAAAACATCAATATCATTAACATCACAATAGAATATTTTTTCCTACAGAATTTATTATTACTTTAAGTGAACTAATCTTCCAACACATATGACTATTGCAGAAATGCTTTATGTAGCCCAGAAAGTTTATTAAAGGCCTAGTTCACTTCAGTTAACTATTGATAAATACTTGAACTGGTTAACATTAGAAAATACATACAAAACTACTTGGAAAATGATTATTGTGCAAAGATTTAACCTGTCCCATAAGTCCAAAATATCGAAACAAGATCATTATTAGCTATTCCCATCCGGTGCACTCTGTATATTTTGCACACAAAAAAACTCCACCAGTAATCTTTAGCCTTTCCCATGCCATTTCTGATGTCCTCCTGCTCCATTAGGGCTAATGGCTTCATGCTCACATAAGCTGTTAAGACTCATTAAGGAGTTATTAGGTAACAAGAGAAAACAGATGCAGTTTTGCTAAATCAATTTACCACCTTGAGGTTAAAGACAGTGGCCGCATCTCAGGCAATTATTAGGTGACAAGAGAACGTGTGTTCATTATTTGATGCCAGAAAATACAGAGACCATTCATTTAAAAGAAGATTTAACATTTTGTCGTAAAGGACAAGTAAAGTTAAACTAAAGAAGTAGGCTAGAAATGTTGTACACAATGTTTTGTGCTTCTGTACCAGCCACAGGCAATCAAAGTCCTTTAGTAGTAAAGATCTGTGTCTCCAAAGATGACCCAGTAGCTCCCCATTTTCTTTTCTGATGATTCACTGCTCTGTGCTGCTGTCACTTACTGAGTTTAGGGACCAACTAAAAATATACAGTATACATAGAATATGAATGTCACAGTATAAGGCTGATTAGTAATTAATACAGATAATTACTACATGGCAGTACAGAAACCAGCGCAACTAGCATCAGAATTTAGTAATCAGTCCTGTAGCATTAGCTTATATCATTTTCTGCTTGATAATTTGCAACGACCCCTAAGCTTAGCTTCTCAACAGCTTCTCAGAGCCCACTGAGACACTTTCCAAGATGGTGACCCCCGGTGACAGGTTTGAAGTCCTGGATCATTGCTGCTATTGAGAAGCTGAAACTTTTCCTTTAAGATGCATATGTTTGTGCACAATATTCTGAATCTATACAAGTCATTTTGATAGTTGTGTATTAAAAATAAAAGGCTAAAGTCTGGTGCAAATCATTTCTGAAAATGTATCTTGTGTCAAGGATCAACAATGACCCTTTTACTCACCAGCAGCACGTTTATTAATGGACAGGCAGTACTCCTTTAACACTTTATTACAGAACAGTTATGTTCACTTATCACAGAAGAGAAACTCACACCTCACTGATTCACATGGTAATTTACTAACACCTCAGAAGTTGCATAATCTTATTCTATTAACTGGGCAATTTTCACCTCTGTGCACTTTTGTTGTTTACTTTCATTTTTTTAAATAAGCTATTTTGAGGGAAGAACAGAAGCATGTATTTTCCTGCCATTTAACAAAATGGCAGGAAAATTTGTTTTACTTGCTCTGACTGATGCCGATAGGAAACAGACAGTCCCTAACTGCTCTACAGGGAAACAATCATACTTTCAAATGGCAGATGGGAGCCCGCCCACCTTACTACCCAAAACTGGAGCGGCTTTGTTTGTTTCTCTATAAAGCAGCCGGCGACTGTGTAGAGATTTGTATCCTCATACCCAGTGCAGTCTGCATATTTTGATTATTAATCAGTCTTGCTGTATCGGCTTCTATAGCAGATATTAATTAAATTGTGCTTTTTGAATAATTTATGACAATTCCTAAGCTTAACTTCCCAACTGAAGCCCAGACCACACTGAGCATGTGCGTAGTCTTGGTCTTGCAAAGATGTTACACGATAACAGCCCCCTGTGTGCAACTTTGAAAACATAAATCATTTGTTTAATTAGGCTTCTGGTGCAGTAAGTTCATGTTTATGTTTAGTATACAAAATACAGCATTTCTAATATTATTCTATTTTAGACTTTAGTTCCTCTTTAAATATACAGGGAATAATGAACTGCATAAATAATTATATTATTATTAACTGTTTTACTGCAATGGGTCACCCTTCAGCCATTGAGAAAAGTAATCACATATACTGCAGAGTAGAACAGTGGGAAGTGCACTATTATATTGTTGGTTAAAGACTTCATTATTTCAACCAACGCACCAGTTGCCCTTGTATTGCTTTGAAGCTTTGTTGTCATGCTTTGGGTAGCTCTCTTCACAGTATGTTCCCCATGAATTATAATGAGAATATTACAAAGAGTTCCTTGAACTCTATAATAACGTATGTATATATTCCCTTAACCAAAAATCTGTGAGTTTTAAGGTCAAGTACATAAAAACTGCAGATACAGCAATGGTTGTCTGCCACATTTTATAGAAGGAAAGCCAGCTGAGTCAGACAGAAGCAGATACACAAAATTGCTATAAAACACGCCACATATTTTTCAAATTCATGTTCTCTGAATTAAGGGAAGATGAAGTTGTTCCTCATTATCTTCGCACAACAATGCTCCTATAATATGTCTGCTACCTCTATATCTCATTCCCATGCAAAGGAGATGGATATAATTAAAAGGACATCTATAGTCAGCTTAAAGTTTACCAACTGAAATTAAGACGTACTCTTTTTTGTGGCAAATACATATAATTTGTCAAATATCAGAAGCAATGTCTCTTGGGAGCCAAATAACCTTTGTAGACACTTAGTCTTATTACTTTCATGTATTTCCAAGTCAGTTTCCCCCTTTTTTTTTATCTTATGGAATATTGAGGTCAGGCAATAGATTCACTTAATGCAAACCAGGCCTTCTGCTGTGTGTTTTGTGCAGTTCGTGTTAGTTATGAATGGCTTTTCTGTAATAGTTTTTAAAAAAGAGATAGTATAACATTCTGTAAAATGGCAATGACAATGACATCGATTTCTAGGTTTCTCACCAACTTCATGGGGTGAATGCTGACATTTATGAAAATGTACAAAGCTCATATTCATACACATGCCATAGCAGATACTATAAAGGTATAATACAATGTAACAGAACATGTTTCTGAGAAGCATTGTCTTTTACCTGGACTGAATTGTGTAAGAACATTTTATATTGTATAACAGCACTGTATTGTACTTGTACTTTGACTTAATTTGTTGTATCATGTTTATAAACTAATTAATGTCATTTATTTCATATCAAGCCAATATATCTTCAAACTATTGATAATAAGCAATATGCTGTAACTGCTTTGGGAAACAGAGAAAGTGTGAAAAACAGCAATCCTTCAAGAACCAATAATACCTAAAAAAAAAAGGTTTTGTAGGCATAATCACTGCTAAAACTGTATATTTGCTTTAGAAGGACTACAAGCGTTTACATATATAAACTGCTGTGTAGCCATGTAGGCAGCCACTCTACTTGAAATTGGGCAATAGGGCATACATTTACAAATCAGATACACGATTATACAGATTGCAATATACAACACTTTTAGTTTTAACAATCTTCTAAATTTGAAAATTGTTGGTACAATGCACCTCCACTACACTGCAACAGGAATATTGCACTGATTTTGGGGATTAAGCCGGGCTTGCATTCAGCATACCAGTTTATTCCACTGTTTTCCATAGGGTTGCAGTCAAGGCTCTGTGCCAGCAAATCACGTTCTCCCATTCTCACCTCAGCAAACCAATTTTGCCTCACTCTGGAGAAATGATCACTCAGCAAAACCCTACCTCATACAGATTCCACAGAGCAGGAAGCACAGCAATGTCAAAGGTGTCAATGGCAGTAACCTTCATAACATTACAGATGATGCTTGGCATTGTGCCTGGTGACGTTTCGCTTAAGCGTCCTTAAATAAACTGCAGATCATTATGAATGTAACGTGTATGTTATCACGTGTAGGAATACAATATATTGTAGATATGCTTTTCCTTCTTGAAGAAAAAATTTGTCTGGAAGCATCAGCACAAGAAATATAACCATGGAAAATGCCATATATGCCATATATAAATATATTTGGTTATCATCTGCATACAAGTGATATTTAAGTCAAATAAACAGATGAAGTCTACCAAAGTGGCTAAGTACAGAACCCCAAGTCAACCCCCACTGCACTGGGAAGAGAAATATAACCATGGAAAATGCCATATATGCCATATATAAATATATTTGGTTATCATCTGCATACAAGTGATATTTAAGTCAAATAAACAGATGAAGTCTACCAAAGTGGCTAAGTACAGAACCCCAAGTCAACCCCCACTGCACTGGGAAGAGAGTTTTCTTAAATATGAGTCTAATGGGGGGATGTAATATGTTTCGTTAGCTCAAGAACATTCCCATGTTTGCACCATTTTTGACAGATTAAAGACCTCAATGACTTCCTCGCAAAGTTTGCTTTCGTGAACCTTCAAAGTGTATGCAATAAAATTTCACAATTGCAAACCATATTTTTGCGACAAAATACTTAATGAAACTCTTTGCACATTTTATTAGATTTCCCCCTAAAAAGGATCTGAGAAAAAAAAGAATAGAACCAGGATGTGCTTTCATTGTGATTAAAATAGGAATAAAGAACTTGCATAAGAACTGAATGGTTGACCCTCACCCAGTCCTAACTTACACCGTCCAAACCCACTGCAACTTGGCAAGCTGCACCACTAGTATATAAATAAGTGCCACCCTATCACTAGCAGATTGGCAAAGAGTTTGGAGAGCAGCCAGGCTGACGGTGAATTTGGCCCACCAGAATTAGGTACACTTACCACTGTCACGTGGGTGGGGGTAGCAAGGATTATGAGACATGTTGTGGTCGTACTGGAGATGCTGTAGTACTTTGGGGCACACTGGGTTCTTTTTGACACTCACTGGTTGCATTTAGGACTGTGTTATACTTTGAAATTATTACTTGAACTGGGTACTCCTGGGGTTATTCCAGCAGTTATTAGCCATCTCCTGACTGTCAATGGTTAAATCCGCACCTGGAGAGTAACCCATAGCAACCAATTAGTAATTAGCTTTCTTCAGACAGCTGTAGGTAGAACAATGAAAACAAAGCATGTATTGGGCACTGTATGGCACACTTAAGACTGTGTGACATTCTGCACGGAGGAAACAAACACATATTGTTGTACAGATATACAATTACTCAGATGTACACAACACCCAAACACAGTCACAAAACACACACAAATTGCCATTTAAAGGAGAAGTAAACCCCCTACAACTAAAAAAAGCCCCCATATGCCACCTTCCTCTGGCCCACTGCTTCCTTCCCACAGAGTTTTACTAGTATAAGTGTACAGTCCACCAATAATGACCTGTATATGCAGAACAGTGCAGGGGAGCTCAGGGGTGCCGTGTTTGGTAGCTTCTGTATCTTCCGGATCCTCTTCTTTCTTTTCTGCAATTTACAGAGTTTTCTGGCTCCAACTGCACATGCGTCAAAAGCTAAAGTGTCGGCGCTCCCTTCACAAAGGTACGGAAGCTACTGAACATTGTGCCCCTTAGCTCATATATAGGTCAGCGTTGCTGGACGGGACACTTATACTAGTAGAACACAATAAGGAGAGAAAGCCTCCTACAGCTAAAATGTGTGCTTTTAGCGGTAGGAGAGACATTGCAGGAATACTTTACCAAATAATTATACATTAATTGCCCACTTAGCAGTGGCGTAACAAGCGCTTGCAGGGCCCCCTGCCGATAATCTTTGAAGGGGCCCAACGTGCCTCCTCCCCCTCCGTCCCTTAAGCGTGCACGCCTGCTTGATACGGCGCGCATGCATAATTTTCTTTAAGACACCATCGGAGGAATGTTTTTGGTGCTGCACACCCTGCAGGCCAGGCCCCCCTGTTCCCTGCCCCCCCCACGGGGTCTGCTTCCTCTATAGTTAACCGCCTGATTTTGCACTTATCCAAACTTCGCGTTAAGCGCTGTTACAGAGATCAGAAGAGAGATGAGGTACAATATTTCAACTAGGACAGTTGTTTTGACAAGCCCAACTTAAGCTGGCCATAGACACAAACATCCGATCGTACGATCTCCGTTTCGTACGTTTTGAAGTGTCCTGACATTTTTCATGGCATGGCGATCGGTCGTTCAGATGATCGGACAGGTTAGAAGATTTCTGTCTGCATGTATTAATGTATAATATCAGAGGGAGACTGTCACTAGCTTTTGTTGGACATAACTTTTGTACGATTGCTGTCAGGGGCAGAACATCGTCTGATCTGTTCTTTTACTACTTTATTTGATCTGACTAGTTAGTGGCAGGTTGGGAGGTGGCACCAAACGATCGTTAGTCCGAAGGGAAGGTAAATCTGCAAGTCTATGGCCATCTTTACTTGCATAGCATTAATGGGAGTGGCTGCCATGCTAAGCAAATGTGTCATATATAACTGCAGCTCTCATCTGTGAAGTTTTGACTCATTGTAAATCTCTGCATTAATAGAATAAAGGAGGGGGTTGATGACCCCTTCTACAGATTGCAAGACCAATCTATATGGTAAGGGGCAATATTAACTATTGCTAAGTGAATATAAAGTCCTTTTAGCTGCACCTCTTTGAAGTTCATTGGATGACACTTGTGCAATAATGAATATAAAAAATTTTAATTATAGTGACAGCCGGAATTTATGCATGGCATTAAATCAGTTTTTACTGCACTAAAGCCATATGTAATATGAGGAGAGGAAATCAAACCAAGATTGGGATAAAAAGTGAACTTACTGGGTGCCAAAGCCCCAAGTCCTGTGGATACCTTGCCAGCAAGGAACAAAATCATACGCTCTTCACAATTTGCATGTCAATCATATTAAATATGTCAATGATATAGATCTTTAACTGGACTGACATTAGGGCTTTGACCGAGCCATTACAGAATACTCTCCATTTTACTCAAGTCACTCCAATATTACTTTGGACTTAGCATTAAAATAAAAACCTGCTTTTACACAGAACAGAACACATTTTCAGTGTAGGATATCTTATTTAATATACTGACAGAACTGGTCAAAATTAATACTTTGTGAGCACCTTTTACCTTGTTAATAGGAAGCAAGCTATGAAACAGTTGAGGTTCATATTGGCTCCCAGATGTCTAAAAAGGCATACTTTATTAACATCAAAAATGACTCTCTTTATCTTGAAACACAATTAAAGCAGAAATTGTTGCCATCTGTGCAGTACACAACTGTTCAATATTAAAAGTGGGAAAGTCTAACATAGACCATGTTGATGTTTGCTATGAAGTTTCTGAAAGTGATATGGAGATTGCTCTTGCTTACATGTATCTAATAGCATTAAGTAAAGTAACCTTTAAGAGCTGAAATGAAAGGTATCAGTTTGCAGTTGTAAATAGAGCATTCTGTAATATGTGTCAGCCAACTCATTTTCCTAACGAAGGGTTTAAATAGAAGGAGATATTCTAGGCATTTATTATAACTTTTGATGGAGGAAAAAGGAATATATAACTCTTGTGTACATGGTGTAGTATGGCATGTAAACGTTATTAAATAACTCCACATTCCTGAAGCAACCACAGCTGAGAAAGAGACATCAATGGAAATTACACTTTACTGAATGCAGTGTGTTGCTACCATATAGTGTTGCATAAATTGGGTGCAATGCACATTAGTCTAAACATGTCAGAAACAATGAATTTTACATGTCAGAGTTGTATTCCATTTCTAGTGTGTTGGTCACACAATACTTACTTTGGCAGCGTTAATGACTGTGGCAGTATAGGATTGTATATTATCCCCACATGCACCTCCTCGGGAATGATGGCACCGGATCAGCTGAAAAAAAATACAGAGCAAAGAATCTTTGCAATAGACTTTGCTTGTGTATCTACATTCAACACCATCAGACACCATCAGATTTTATCTCGTTGGATGAAGATGCAGCATGCTGCATTCTCATCCGACAGTCCTGTCATTGCAGATAGAAATCCAAATTTCCATGTAGTTTACACATCAGATTTTTGCACTGGTCCCCTGATATTTTGACCTATGCGACTGCATTTGACTTATAGAATGCGATCTGTAGATCCAACACCGTCCTACAAAATCTGCTGTTGCGTTTAGCCCTTAGGGAAACATGTTCACTTTTAAAGCTTTTGTCAAAGAGTATTACAGTAGCTAGTTTCTTTATTTAGAACATATACATCAGCTGTATAATTCAGACCTGTTAATAAAAGGTTCTGCATTCTTAACATCGTCAAACAAGCGGATCTTTCCCCGATATGCCATTAACGAGCATGGCCGAACGATCCGATTACGGTGTGCCATGGGCTCCGGCGGGATCGGTCGGGTCACAATCAAACCTAACCGATCGACCAAACGACCGATCTCCGTCGGACGAAAGATTTTGACACACGCCACACACAATCCGAAAATCGTACGAATCCTCGATTCGTACGATAGGATCTGTGTATCTATGGCCACCATTAGGATGGATTCCTTATCCTTCAAAATCTCTTTTATACACCAAGAGATGAAGTGGAAGCCTATTTTACATTGCATTTGGTGAAGTACAAGTTATTTGCCACCCATAAATAGAAGCTATTGTGCTTCTTTAACAATCCATGCATGTTACCAAATGGGGCAGTACCAAATTAAGGATCAGTTATCACAAGAATTTAATGATCAAAGCCAATGGATTGAAATCCGCTATGGTCACTTTTCAAATCTTGGCAAATGTAGTAAGCTTCAAATGTAAAATCATTATTACATTGTTTACAGAAAAATAACTTTGCTATGACACTCAAATGTACTGATCCAGTACAATTGTAACATGTGACAAACTCAATTACACTAAAAACTGGTTTTCACAGCCCCATCAGTGATAGAAAACACTAAGGGGCCGATTCATTAACTTCGAGTGAAGGATTCGAAGGTAAAAAGCTTCGAATTTCAACGTTTTTTTGGGCTACTTCGACCTTCGACTATCGAAGGATTCGAAGTAAAAATCGTTCGACTATTCGACCATTCGATAGTCGAAGTACTGTCTCTTTAAAGTCAATGTTAGCCTATGGGGAAGGTCCCCATAGGCTTTCCTAAGTTTTTTTGATCGAAGGATATTCCTTCGATCGTTGGATTTAAATCCTTCGAATCGTTTGATTCGAAGGATTTAATCGTTCGATCGAAGGAATAATCCTTCGATCGTACGATCGTACTATCTGTGCTAAATCCTTCGACTTCGATATTCGAAGTCAAAGGATTTTAGTTCCTAGTCGAATATCGAGGGTTAATTAACCCTCGATATTCGACCCTTGATGAATCGGCCCCTAAATGTATTTTACCTGCACACCACAATGGCTACCCTGGTCTCTTATACATGTGTACTATTAGGATGGTGGCACCCTGGAATCTCTACTGTGGTTGACACATCTCCTGAAATGCCTTCCGGTCTGCAAGAATGCAAAACGCCGGCAGGATGGCATACATATCGTTTCATTTTCCGAAGTCGCCCGAAGTTGCCTCATGAGGAAATTTCAGGTGACTTCAGAAAACCAAAGTGATATGTATGCTATCCCACCGGCGATTTGCATTTTTGCCGGCGGGAAAGTATTTCAGGGAGATTAGTCGCCCGCAGCAGAGAAGATTTGTCGCTGGGCGACTAATCTCCCCGTGTGCCACCAGCCTTAAGGGGCAGATTTATCAAAATGTGAGATTATAACTCACCACAGAAAAACTCACTCATGTTATATTCTTTCCTATGGGATTTTTAGAATCGTATTTATCAATGCAGTTCACCATTTGATAAATTTGCTTTTCAGATTTCCATAGAAGTGAACAGAACATGGGTGAGTTTTTCTGTTCTAATCTCACATTTTGATAAATCTGCCCCTAAAAGTGCAATCATTTATATACTTATATTTGGGTTTTTTTTTGGTAGTTACAACATTTTCTAACATGTTTGTGCCAGCATAAGTAATTTGACATTATTTAATCATTTTTTAATTTAACCGACAGTATTTCATAAAGGTTTTCTCTTTCTATGTGACATTAAAAATATATAAAAACATTTAAGACTGCACAAATGCAAGAATCCCAAAATAATTTCCACAAAGCATTTGTTTACCTTAATAACTACAGAAGTGTATGTGTAAGCAAGTGTTTATAAAATACAGAGTATACTTCCTTTCACTAACAGAAACAAAATGCTTAATTGAGACACTTATCCCCAGTGAATAATCTTCTGGATGCCACACAGACTGTTATTTGAACAATATTGTTTTCTCTCTTTACAGCTAAACATGGAAACATTAAGAAATCTCAAACATTACAAACGTGGGAGATCTGGTCTGGCAGCATTACCACAAATAAAGTTAAATAAATATAATCAAAAGTTTTAGTTGTCCATGAAACACTTAATATTTGATTTACTGGTAGATTTTACAAAGAAACTGTTTGCTCTTAAATTAAGTAAATGTTGATTATGTTATGCATCCTCTGGAACAAAATATTTTGAGAAAGGAAAGGACATAAGGGAAATGGCTGTTTCGGCAACATCTCATTATTTCAAATTCAATTACTACTAGTAATACTGTGAAGTCTTAACAGCAGCCACACTTTTCACTTGATTTAGAATCCCACCTCATCCAGCCACAAGCAACCATTTGCAAACCCAAATCTACCAACACAGACAAGTGAGTGAAGCCTACATACAGGGTTTGCATGCTCACCTCACTTAAAATAAGACTATTAACGGCACCTCTTGGAACTTTGTTTCAGCATTTTAATAACTAAAGTTGCAATGGTCAGCACTTGGGTGCATCTTATTTGGCTTACACTAAACTGAAGTGTAAACTGTCTCCCAAAATACTATATATATATAACAAGGGAAAGTTGTGCTCACCACTAGTTTTTAAAACCATTAGGCGGGGGTGCAACGAGGTTGTGACCACAAAATACATATAGACAATTACAAGAGTCCTCAGCACTCAACCCATTATCAATATATTTAAGACAGAGACATTTTGTGCATACTGCTACTGAAAAATGCCTTACCCTTTAAACAAAACAGGGATTGTTTGTCCATATATTGCAATATATTTAAGCTGGCCAACTACGTCAAAGTCATCCCATATCTGGCCAGTCCTATGCTCAATTTTCATCTGATTCATTAAGAATTCTATAGTTTCATGATACATTTTATAAAAGGGACGAATACGTTTTACCTGCAACTTACTAGCTGCTTTCAAAGTAAAACTCCCAAACTTGGCTGCCCTTTTATTAGACACCAGTGGGATCACCTGACTATAGTTGGAGAGGGTGGGAGCTACAACATGGAGCTGGTCACTGCTCCTGTATAACTATAACAAACAAGGGAAAGTTGTGCTCACCACTAGTTTTTAAAACCATTAGGCGGGGGTGCAACGAGGCTGTGACCACAAAATACATATAGACAATTACAAGAGTCCTCAGCACTCAACCCATTATCAATATATTTAAGACAGAGACATTTTGTGCATACTGCTACTGAAAAATGCCTTACCCTTTAAACAAAACAGGGATTGTTTGTCCATATATTGCAATATATTTAAGCTGACCAACTACGTCAAAGTCATCCCATATCTGGCCAGTCCTATGCTCAATTTTCATCTGATTCATTAAGAATTCTATAGTTTCATTATACATTTTATAAAAGGGACGAATACGTTTTACCTGCAACTTACTAGCTGCTTTCAAAGTAAAACTCCCAAACTTGGCTGCCCTCTCCAACTATAGTCAGGTGATCCCACTGGTGTCTAATAAAAGGGCAGCCAAGTTTGGGAGTTTTACTTTGAAAGCAGCTAGTAAGTTGCAGGTAAAACGTATTCGTCCCTTTTATAAAATGTATAATGAAACTATAGAATTCTTAATGAATCAGATGAAAATTGAGCATAGGACTGGCCAGATATGGGATGACTTTGACGTAGTTGGCCAGCTTAAATATATTGCAATATATGGACAAACAATCCCTGTTTTGTTTAAAGGGTAAGGCATTTTTCAGTAGCAGTATGCACAAAATGTCTCTGTCTTAAATATATTGATAATGGGTTGAGTGCTGAGGACTCTTGTAATTGTCTATATATATATATATATATATATATATATATATATATATATATATATATATATATATATATATAATGCTTGGGACCTAGTATTTTCAGAGTAAGGGGTCTTTTGATAATCTGAATCTCCATTCCTAGTCTACTATAAAGCATTGAAATACTGAATCAACCCAATAGGATTATTCTGCCTCTATATCTTAGTTAGGATAAAGTATAAGGTACTATTTTATTATTACAGAGGGAAAAAAAGGAATTATTTGATTAAAATGTAGCCTATTGGAGACCTTCCTGTAATTCAGAGCCTTCTGGATCAGGGGTTTCTGGATAAAGGATATCTAGAAAGAGAGAGATATATATTATATATAAAGAGATAATACATTAATCAATATAAAAATATACAGGAGTTTCCATTTTTTGCCAATATATATTCAGATAGCTGATATATATTTTTCACATTCATTTCTGTCATTTTATTCACAAAAGTGGTGATATTGAGACAAAATTAAAGTGGAGATAAAATTTCCCACCAAATTCACAAACCTCTATCTCCACTTTTGTGAATTTTGTGAACTTTTAAACAGACAGTTTACAGATTTTGTCTTTTGCACAAATTTTAAAGACATTTAAAGACATTTGGCTTTAACGCTAGTGATGGGTGAATTTGGCGAAACGGTGAAAAATTCACGAAACAGCGCCAGCGTCTAGTTTTTCACGCAGGCATCCGTTTTTGACGTCGGCAAAAATGTGCCGGCGTCCAAAAAAAACAGATACTGGCGCCCATTCTTTTTTGAAGCTGGCGGATTCTCGCAGCAGTTTCGTGGTGAATCACGGCAATTCGCTCCTGGTGAATAAATTCGCCCATCACTATTTAGCTCTTACTAAACCTGTCAGTCACTCATCAAATTGGCATTTTTGGGGAGGAGGTTTATTTTACCTAGGGAAATTATACATCATTTTTTTCAGGCTAACCTTGGTTTTCTTAATCTGCCTACATTTGTGTAATTCCACTTCTGTAACAAGATATAATGGTCTAAATACAAGAAATGCTATTCTGCATAACAGTAACGGAACTAGGTGGGGGCGGGCCGCTCCCCGCCGTCGTCAGTGTGATTTTTCTCTGCGCCTGCAGCTGACTCCAGCCAGCGGCAGCAAGTGCAATCTGCCGGGGGGGCCCTGCGGGGGTGCGGGCCCTGACCCAGTTGCACCCCCTGCTCCACCGGTAGTTACGCCCCTGCTGCATAATATAGGGATTTGTATCAGAAATATATTTTATTATCTTAGGTCAAGTGTCTCATTGCTGCTAAAATTAAAAAATAATGGCTGGGAGGCTTTACTTTTCCTCTAGATTCTCTCAAATTGCTAATATTGCCTTATTCATTAAGCTAAAACTAGTAAAATAATGCAAGTGTGAGTTAAAAACTTTTTACATATCAAATTGTATAAAATAGACTTTTTTTGTTTAATCTGTGTTTTTTTGTTTTAATCAAGTTTTACTTGTTTTGTTAATGAGGCTTTTACACCCATAGAGTTAGACAGAAACTTGTGCCCTGACTATAAAATGTTAATCCTTATTAATATGATAATTCCCCAATGGGGCACCTACAAGAGGAGTGAAATGAAGACTGGGGGAAGCAAAGCAGAGTAGATTTTTTTAGAATTGCTCTGACACATGGGGAAAAGTTATACTTACTTAATATGTCGGGAGAAAATGTTGTTTAAAATGTAGTTTCTGCACCATTTTTATGTCATTTGAAAGATAAATTCATAAAAGTGCCCGTAAACTTTCTTTCTTTCACTAAAATATGAAAAGTGCCGGTTGAATTAAGGCAGATTTCTGTTTGTGAATATGGAGAAAATATTTTACTCCAGTTTGCCACCACTTTTACTCAGAAAATGAACTTTTTGTGAATTTCCCCTTGTGTTTATTTGTTTTGCTCCTTGTGGGACATCAGTTATATCTACATATTTGTGTTAGTTATTAATACAATGAATCTATAACCACTTTACCTGTTTCAGTAGCGTAACTAGAGGGGGACGGGCCCTGGTGCATGACACGCAGCCGGGCCCCACCACCCTCCGTTCGGCCCTCATTTTCAGTGGCGCATGGGCTGCCGGGGGGCCCTGAGGGAGTGTGGGCCCTGGCCCGCTCGCACCCCCTGCTCCCCCGGTAGTTCCGCCACTGACCTGTTTATATGAGTTTATATGGTCTATTTAAAAGTAATAAAATATAATTACTGTATATATTTCATGGATTTTAAGATAATAAACCAATGTAATACTTTTGTTATGTAAAGCAAACACACACCAAATGCTGTTACATGAAAGGAATAGATTTTTATTATAGTTTCTTGAACTATTGCTCTAATTTTCCTGCTAAAAGTGTTGAAACATGTGAGTTGCTGGAAGCATTTCCAGTGGCTTTACTTCAAACTATAAAATCTTCCAACTGGGATTATTTTTATACTATTACCTTCAAATGCTCATGGTTATAAATGAAAGGTTTCCTCTGAGTATTAAATTCGAGGTTTAAGCTTTCCAACTCATACTCCAAACTATATTTATTTACAGCACAGTAAACTGATGGGGGTACATGTTTTTCAGATACCCTGCATTTGGGTCCCTTCATAATACCACCAATTGTATGTGTGCAGCCAAGTCTGCGAGATGATATGTTTATGATGTCAAAAACAACATTTATATCCGTTCTTCTTGAATGTCTCCATCCCTTAAGAGAAATAAATTACAGATGTGAACAAACATGTATACAACTGTGGCACTGAACAAATTTCACGCTATTGGCCAAGTGGAGTTCTAAAAGAATGGAATCTGTATTATGGGCCAAAACATAAATGAATGATAGGGAGAAAATCTGGGATGCACTTCAGGCAGACTGAGTAACACAGGAAGCACTGCAGTCTGGGCAAGAAAACCTCCCACACAAATGGCTCCTGGCTCAACTTCAATCAGAAATGTGCAACAAGTCTCCGAATAGCACATGTTGGGACCATTCTATATACATTTCACAGGCTTGTGCATCATTGTTTTGAATCTAGGAATAAGTTAGAATAAACCTGAAGAAAGACATTCATAATTGTATCTATAATCATGTTATGTCTTTCCTCATTCTTGAGGAAAGACACTCAGAAAGGTAGCTAGAATCATTGTATGTGTTATCTATTATCCAGAATGCTTGGGACCTGGGGTTTTCTCGATAAGGGAACTTTCCATAATTTGAGTCACCACACCTTCAGTCTGCTAAAAAAGCATTTAAACGTTATATAAACCAAAAGCATTGTTTTGCCACCAATATGAGATCTTAAAATAGACTCTATGGGAGATGGCTTTCCCTTAATTCAGAGTTTACTGGGTAACGGGTTTCCAGATAACGGGATCCCACACCTATATCATACCTCCGAACATTTGTAAAACAGAAAGAGGACAATGTTTTGTGTGTTTTAACAGTTTTGCTTACAATGGGGAAATTTCCCTTTGAAGGAGAAGGAAAGGTTAAAACTAAGTAAGCCTTATCAAAAATGTCCACCTAAATATACCAGTAAACCCTCAAATTAATGCTGCTCTGAGTCCTCTGTCAAAAGAAACACCACATTTCTTTCCTTCTATTGTGTACACATGGGCTTCTGTATCAGACTTCCTGCCTACAGCTAAAACCTCTGTAAATTGAATTTAGGAACAGATACACTGATGCAGATACTATGTGCTACATTGTTTATAGAAACAATGTAGCAGCATCGTATCTGCATCAGTGTATCTGTTCCTAAATTCAATTTACATAGTAATTAAACTTTACTGAGAACATAGATTCAGGAACAGGATACAAACGTGATTTTGGCACAAGCTGACTCAGCATATCAGCAGCAATTTGTCTTCTTACACCTCCTTGCTCTGGGCTTGAGCATGCTCAGGTTTTTTCTCTCCCCCCCTCCCTTCTCTGCTGTAATCTGAGCCCAGAGCTATATGTGAGCAGGGAGACACTCAGGCAGGAAGTAATGTCACAGCAAGCTAATACTGCAGCTGCTATCCTAAACAAACGGACAGCTGCTACAGCTTTTTACTCAGGTATGGTATAACACCGTACAGAATAAATATAGCATTCTAGCTTGCACTATTGCAGTTAATCTATTGGCAATAAAATGCCTCAGTAGCTTTCCTTCTCCTTTAAGTCAGTTTCCCCTAGAGACTTGCTAATCTGAAATGGTTACAATTGTATCTTTGCTTATCTTAAATCTTTTCTGGCGTCAGTGCAGGAGATCAAAGAGAAACTCGGGACATTTCAGTAAGAAACCCGGGACTGTGGGCTGAGCTGTGAAAATCAGGACTGTCCCGCAGGAAACAGGACAGTTGGGAGGTATGCAATATATATGTTATATAATGCAAAAGGTTCTGTAAGGTGGAACTGTAAGCAGCATACAAAGATTGTTAGATAATGAAGGGAACGTGAATCTGTGTGGACCTTGCTATACAAATACTACCCCATAAAAACAATACAATGTTAAAACTGTAGTATCTCCAAATTAAAATAATGATACAACCTCCTTTATATATTAAACTCTGTTGAATGATACATTCATAAGATGGAAGCAAAGTCGATGACACAATTGTGTAGCACATTGTGGCAATGTAACTTTTTTTTGATAGGACAATGCCGTCTATAATTTTTTATTCTGTGAATATATTTGGTAATCAGAGCTTGCGCTCTGTTCATTACTATTTTTTTTTTATTTTAGGAGCATATTTAACAATAAGTGCGTGTGAGTTCCCTGCTTTTGATAAATAGAGATTTATCAAAAGAGTTGCACTCTTTGCTAAATGTTCCCCTATATGTCAATGTATTGCTTTCATGAACATAACTGTTGTGAGACTGCCAGGACAGATTATGCATGACCAATGAAATATATATTGGCTCCATTTGTTACATTTTTATAGTTTTCAATTGTGTATACACAAATCAGGGTTTTCATCATTTCGATCCAGGGACTCAGGTAAGCAAATCGAATCTTGACAAAATACCTAACAAATTGGCACCCTTCCAGGGGTTATACTTTTCCTTCTCCTTAAAATTCCCTACTAATGATTTAGATGTATTCACAAAATGCATTCTGGACAGCTGGGACTGGGATGCTCCAATTGGTATCACACAAAGGTTTTTTTGGTGAAAAAACTGGGCTGACCTATGACCAAATTCATTGTGGGCAGGGAGGGTTAATCTACTGCACAATCACAGGAATAGGTTGAGATGTAGGGGTCCAGCATCCCCAAATGACCACATTTGTCTAAATCCCAGCACATGTCCTATATTCCTCATCCCTTGCAAGTAGGGTTTGTTTTGGCCCCTTCACACTACAGTTTTGATTTGTTTTGCTACTACCTATAAATGAAACCACAGTGGACACATATGTCATTATTCATACCCTTTTGCCTCCAATAAGGGTTAATATCTTAGTTTGGATCAAGTATTAGGTACTGTTCAATTATTACAGAGAAAAGGGAAATCATTTTTAAAAAATATGGATTATTTGGAAGGTCATCTATGGGAGATGACCTTCCTGTAATTCGTAGCCTTCTGGATAATGGGTTTTCAGATATAACAGGTTCCATACCTGTACCACCTTTTTAAGTGTCAAGAATATGTCAAACTCACTCAAAGAACCCTCAGCCAGAAAAGTTGATATGCAAGATACTTGGGCAGATTTACTAAAAAAAACTTACATGGGGAATCCTTGGTAACATTTTAGCCATCGTTACAAAAAAATTGCCAGTAATTACCATTTTATCTTGATTCAGCATATTTCAGTTACGTCAGTGTCTCACTTAATCAGTCCTTACCTTATTTTTAGAGTAAGCAAGCAAGTAATAGGATTCATATTTGGCCCAGGACAAGGATAGCAGCCTAAGGGAGAGAAGTTTTTAAAAAGCAGGAGTGTAATATTTCCAAAGTCAATGCATTTGAGTGAAACAAACCAAACAAACAAATACTCTAATCAAAGATCTTTTAACCTATAAACATTCATCAACCAATGCTTAGATTTCTTTCGGTTCAACAAGAGATAAGATAAAGACATTGTCCTAACAGTTAATTAGGCTTGAAAAACATTTCTTTCTTTTTGTTTCTTACTATAAACTTAGTTTTGTTTGGGAATGTTTTGAAATACACAGGGTATGTCTTTTAGAAACCAGCAAAATGTTAGCACTCAAATCAAATCATGCTTTAGATTAATAAATATTTGTTTTCCCTAAGCTTTAAATTCAGCCTATTTACATGTAAACTTCAGAATTCTTTTAGCATGTCCCTGGTGAAAGGGAGAGCTGTGTGGAGCAGATAGTTTTCTATCTTTTTAAATTTGGATCACATGAAAAGTGTATATGAATCAGGGGAGCAGTTTTAATAAAATGTAGGAACCAATAAGTAGAGAAACTATAGGTCATACAAACTGGCTGGAACGTTGTCCTACTGTATGAACTTTTTTAAACCAAAATAAAAAATTGTTCCCAGGGAAAGAATGTCACTGTATTATTCAGATTGTATTATTCACAGACCTATATCTAAATTTCTTGAACTTTGATTTGGGAATCATAGCATTTGTATTTAACCATTTAGAAGTTTCCATGTTTTATTGCCAAAGAACACAGAATCGCAATTGATTTAATTTTGTTTTTTACCACTAATCAACAGAAAGACTCCTTTATGTCAAAGTGAAAACAGAGCTCTACAGAGGGATTTAAATGTATAACAATGAAAAAAAACAAAATGTGACAATAAAACATGAAAACCTGCAAGGGGTGAGTACTTTATAAAGACACTGTAAAACCTAATTATATTTCAAAGTGTTTTTCAATTCACGCTACTTGGCTGCTTCAATATTAGGACACAGACATATACTTTAGTACTATAAGTAAACTGGTGTGACTCTGTCTCTGATAAATACAGTCATCAATACAGGTTGTTTGTTTTTAATGTGATCAGGTTAGATTATATTAGACCCTTTACTGGTTACTTATTTTTACTTATTCACTTTCATCCACAACTTTCATCATGGCCTTAGCAATGGAAAATATGGCATTCGTAAAGATTTACCTTTATGGTAAAGGAAAACAGTTTTAGGCTGTAAAATAAGACTTAAATGTTCCATAATACGTATCTTTTCCCATGTATAAAACCATAAAACCATAGGCCTCTGTACTATTAGGGACCCCAAACTGCACTAAGTGCTGTCTCTATTTCAAAACCCTTGATCTTTTCATATGTGAGGTGATAGCAACAATTGGTTTATTTCAATATGAAGTTAATTTTTAGGTATAAATACTCCACCGCAAATTATGGAAAAATCTGGATAAAATATGTATTAAACACAAGGGAGATTTGTAATTGATGAGCTTTTAAAATGCAGAACAGCAATGTTACTGATTCTACAATGTGTGTTTTTTGTTCTACTTCATCGAGATTTATTTGCAAAACCATAGAGATGCCTTAGAAAAAATTATTTTAGCCAGACCAAGACTTTGAGAAAGGCCTTGGATAGGGCCAAAACGTAAGATTGAAGTTATGTTAATAAATGATCATTTTATTTTATAAATCCTGAGAGTGCTGATTCTTCGTGAAGTATGATATATATATGGCCAACTACGTCAAAGTCATCCCATATCTGGCCAGTCCTATGCTCAATTTTCATCTGATTCATCAGATTTCATCTTAGTCCCTTTGTAAAATGTATAATGAAGCAATAGAATTCTTAATGAATCAGATAAAAATTGAGCGTAGGACTGGCCAGATATGGGATGACTTTGACGTAGTTGGTCAGCTTAAATATATTGCAATATATGGACAAACAATCCCTGTTTTGTTTAAAGGGTAAGGCATTTTTCAGTAGCAGTATGCACTAAATGTCTCTGTCTTAAATATATTGATAATGGGTTGAGTGCAGAGGACTCTTGTGTTTGTGTGTATATATATATATATATATATATATATATATATATATATATATATATATATATATATATATATATATATATATATATATATATATATATATATATATACAAATTCTGCTTCAAAGCAGGAACATCTGCAATATGCCATTTAAGAAATTAAAAATACACAACATATATTCTCAGAAATATTAACTTTGCTAATAAGAAAATATTAAGTCCAGAGCATTAGGAGAAAGACAAAGTTGCAAGGCATATCACAAAATCACAACAGATCATCGAAACAGGCACCAAGATCTGGAGTCAGCAAATCCAGCACCACACAGAAGTACTGTACAAACAGATAGCTTGACCCATGCTGGACTCTACAGCACAACAGTAATGGCTCTTGTTAATGCTTAACTTGAACATTCAGTGAAGTTCCAAAAGAAACCTCTGTTGTAAGCAAGAAGGCACAATGAAAAATGTGCTAACACGTATGGGAAATGAAGGGTGAGGGATTATGTTACAAAGGGTTTATGCTGTTTTGTTCAGAGGATATTTATTACTGTTATCTCTCAGCTTGGCACTACACAACCTTAGGATATGAGCTACTAATAATATATATATATATATAGATGATTGAAGTGTATCACTCATTTTGTTAGGAATAATAATGTATATTCACATTCAATGTATAAACTTAATTTGTGAAAATTGCAAATGGGCTAAACTATGCATTCCAAAATAATAAAACAGATGTTGTTTGTTATGAAAGAGATAAGAGACTATTTTTAGCCATTAAAAAAGTAAACCATGTAACTCTAGAACAACTGCTCATGGGAATAGCGTGGCTGCTGAAATTAAAAGCTGCACAAAATGCCACTATGTATATGAAGTTTAGTAAGGCTCATAAGGACAGGTCTTAGGAAAGACATTGTCTTGTGAAAGCTTCACAGTGAATCTTATGGTGAGGGATTCATCTTCCTCTATATGGCCTATAGCCTGTGCCCTTCTATTTGTGCACAGTATATGCATTTAGCAATAGATGAATCCTATCATGAGAAGTGCGCCAGACTTCTAGAGTTTCTAAAAGGATTGATCAAGTTCAGATCTGAGGGTCACACATAGGCAACTTTTTTTCTGTGTTTAACTGCTGCTGGGAAATCAGCCAGTGTGACATCAGACGTATGCCCTGGGATAGCACCTGGCAAGTTCCCAATTAAATACAATATACAATTGACCAGCAAAAAAAAAGGGGGGGGGGTTTAAATGACAAAGAGAGAACTCTATAAATGTGTTAAGCAAACAAAGCATTCTGATGAACTTGAAGCTCACACCGATGTATGAGTTCTAGTTCCAGGAAATAAGAAACCATTGACTATATGAAAAATTCCCCCTAACATCTAAAAACAGAGGACCGGAAATCATAAGCTAATTTGGACAATAATAGTCCTCGGATTGTTTCATGGTAGATAAAGTGGGAAAGAACTACTGCCCATAAGAATGCATAAAAACAGGAAATCTGAAGCTAATTTTGACGATAATAAAACAGCCTTCAAAATGGTTTCATGGCAGATTAAAAAATAAATAACAGCATTGATAAATATAGCATGGGGGAAACTAGGATAGAATCAAGATAAATATCATTTTGTCTGCTTTTTTTTACTGGGAATATGGATTGCCTGACTTGTCAGCGTTATGACCCAAGGTTCTTTTAGGGTCAACACTAAACCACAATAGTGAAACAAGTTAACATATTGTCTCTGCTGGGTCCCACAAGGCCTTGGATTGTGCTGCATCTCATCCCTAACAATGACACTAACTCTGCCAATAGACTGAGCAGTTCTTTACATTGGATCCATATTTCATCATGCATAGGGGCCGATTCACTAAACGTCAATAAAGTGAGTGTTATTTATAGCATCGGGTAAAAATGCTATCACTTCTTATATTTTTAGAATTAAAGATCGATTCGCTAAAAGTTTACTTGTCTAACTTAAGAAGTAGGGATGCACCGAATCCAGGATTTGGTTCGGGATTCGGCCAGGATTCGGCCTATATCAGCAGGATTCGGATTCGGCCGAATCCTTCTGGTCGGCCGAACTGAATCCTAATTTGCATATGCAAATTAGGGTCAGGGAGGGAAATCACGTGAGTTTTTGTCACAAAACAAGGAAGTAATATTTTTTCCCCTTCCAACCCCTAGTTTACATATGCAAATTAGGATTCGGATTCGGTTCGGTATTCGGCCAAATCTTTCGCAAAGGATTCGGGGGTTCGGCCGAATCCGAAATAGTGGATTCGGTGCATCCCTATTAAGAAGTGATTTTTTTTTAGCTGAATTGTGTGAGGTATTTTATAACATTGGTTATTTTGTGCGTTATTTTGTGCAATATTATAGGGCATTTGATATAATTACACGCTATTAGTGAATCTATAGCACCTAAGACATCCGGAATACCACTGGCAGAGTAGAAGTCTCTTTTTATAGTATTCTAGTCATTCATTTCCCTGGGAAACTTAAAGGGATCCTGTCATCGTAAATTTTTTTTCAAAACGCATCAGTTAATAGTGCTGCTCCAGCAGAATTCTGCACTGAAATCCATTTCTCAAAACGCAAACAGATTGTTTTATATTCAATTTTGAAATCTGACATGAGGCTAGACATTTTGTCAATTTCCCAGCTGCCCCTGGTCATGTGACTTGTGCCTGCACTTTAGGAGAGAAAAGCTTTCTGGCAGGCTGCTGTTTTTCCTTCTCAATGTAACTGAAGGAGTCTCAGTGGGACATGGGTTTTTACTATTGAGTGTTGTTCTTAGATCTACCAGGCAGCTGTTATCTTGTGTTAGGGAGCTGCTATCTGGTTACCTTCCCATTGTTCTTTTGTTTGGCTGCTGGGGGGGAAAAGGGAGGGGATATCACTCCAACTTGCAGTACAGCAGTAAAGAGTGATTGAAGTTCATCAGAGCACAAGTCACATGACTTGGGGCAGCTGGGAAATTGACAATATGTCTAGCCCCATGTTAATTGGCTCATGTGACCTTACATGTGGTTTGTATGTGTGCACAGTGAATCTTACGATCTCAAGGGGCGGCCCTTATTTTTTAAAATGGCAATTTTCTATTTATGATTACCCACATACTACTAAAAAAGTATATTATTATGATAATGGTTCATTTACATGAAGCAGGGTTTTACACATGAGCTGTTTTACTCAGTATCTTTTAATAGAGATCTACATTGTTTGGGGGGTATAGTTTTCCTTTAAAGGGATACTGTCATGGGAAAAACTTTTTTTTCAAAATGAATCAGTTAACAGTGCTGCTCCAGCAGAATTCTGCACTGAAATCCATTTCTCAAAAGAGCAAACAGATTTTTTTATATTCAATTTTGAAATCTGACATGGGGCTAGACATATTGTCAATTTCCCAGCTACCCCAAGTCATGTGACTTTTGCTCTGATAAACTTCAATCACTCTTTACTGCTCACTCCCTTTTCCCCCCCAGCAGCCAAACAAAAGAACAATGGGAAGGTAACCAGATAGCAGCTCCCTAACACAAGATAACCATTCCCTGGTAGATCTAAGAACAGCACTCAATAGTAAAACCCATGTCCCACTGAGACACATTCAGTTACATTGAGAAGGAAAAACAGCAGCCTGCCAGAAAGCATTTCTCTTCTAAAGTGCAGGCACAAGTCACATGACTGGGGGCAGCTGGGAAATTGACAAAATGTCTAGCCCCATGTAAGATTTCAAAATTGAATATAAAAAAATCTGTTTGCTCTTTTGAGAAATGGATTTCAGTGCAGAATTCTGCTGGAGTAGCACTATTAACTGATTCATTTTGGAAAAAAAGTTTTTTCCCATGACAGTATCCCTTTAAATAACGCGTCTTAAATAAC
Organism: Xenopus laevis; assembly: GCF_017654675.1. Classification (NCBI taxonomy): domain Eukaryota; kingdom Metazoa; phylum Chordata; class Amphibia; order Anura; family Pipidae; genus Xenopus; species Xenopus laevis. The sequence goes on from NC_054374.1 coordinate 84,838,369, forward strand.
ACACAAAACAGTGTGTTAAGGAATGTTTACTTTAGTGAATCAGCTCCGTAGTTGATGCCAAAGAGAACTAAAGACAAAAGGAATCCTGGCACTGATGTGGAATGAAACGTTAAGATTTAAGAAATATGGGCACCATCTTGTGGTCATCTAAATGGGCAATGGTTAAGTGGCAGCAGATGCATATGTGCCCTCTTTCTGCTTCATTTCGGGATAAGGTATTTTACCACAATCTGTATCACCATACTTTAATTCTTCTAACACTTACATAAATCCAATAGGAATGTGTAGCAGATCATTTTAAGAAATTCTGAGTCTTTGGGAGTTGGCCTTCCTGCAATTTTCCTGCAACTTTCTGGATATTGATTTTTCCAGATACAAGATCCTATAACTTTTACTTTCATAATTCTGATAAAAGTGTATGCACATGAAGAAGGTATTTTTACTTCAGAACCCCTGACTAAACAAAGTTCTATGTGCCATGCAAACATAAATAGAACATATTCCCAGGCAGAGTCTCAAAGTAAAAGGATACAGTTTGTTTAGTAAACATTCTCAGGGGATGCAAGTTTGTTTTCCCATTCTTTCGAGTTAAGTACATGTGTTTATATATTGCCTCAAATGATCAACAGGGATTAAGAATTTTAAGACGATACATTAAAAATATATATATACACACATTTAACTAGTTAAACCTAATAAATGAGGCATTTTTAAATGGGATGTTCACCTTTCATTTAACTTTTAGTATGATGAGAGTTATATTCTGAGACAATTTGCAATTGGTTTACATGTTTTATTATTTTTTAGTTATTTAGCTTTTTATTCAGTAGCTCTCCAGTTTGCGATTTCAGCAATCTGGTTGCTAGGATCCAAATTATCCTGGCAACCATGCATTGATTTAAATAAGAGACTGAAGTATGAATAGGAGAGGGCTTGAACAGAAAGATGAGCAATAAAAAGTAGCAATAACAATACATTTGAAGCCTTACAGAGTATTTGTTTTTAGAAGGGGTCAGTGACCCCACATTTAAAAGCTAGGAAGAGTCAGAAGAAGAAGGCAAATAATTTGAAAACTATAAAAAATATACATTGAGGGCGCATGCGCGATGAAGACGCACCTGATGTGAGCTCCATATCCCAGCCCGCTTAATTTAGCAACCAAAGCTATAAAACGTTCCGGCACCTAGTCTAACCTAGTCTAACCTATCTTTAGGGTGACCAAGAGAAGTGGGGCAGCGCTGAGCACGCACAAGTTTTTTCAACAAAGGAGCCCAGGCACACCACCACCATCTTTGCAGGCCTCACAAGACGCGGAGCTGACGCACTCCGAATCAAAAAAAACAGACTTGGCACCTACTACTCTGCAAAAAAGAAGGCAGATGAAGGACATTACTTTACAGCTTCAGAAGGGAGTACAGATGGAGCTTCCCCTTTGCACCCCATTGCACCATCAATAACCGATTGTATTCTTTTAAGACAACTGAGGCAGCCTTGCATGTGTTGCGGAAAAGTATATTTTATACCCCATGTTTCTACACATTTGTGCAGGATGTGTTGATATTGTGTAAATGGGCTTGGGAATAGATGCTGCCCGCATGTCCCAGCCCTGTGGCGACACTACAGAGACAGTCGATGTATGACCAGGACATTTTCCCCAAATTTGGGGCTTTTTCTCAGGAATTCTATGTTTCATATAATATGGATAGAATTATTGGCTCGTTATTTTTTTTTTCTCATTTTAGGTTGATCCACTATGTGCACAATTGTTTATGGTACCTTTTGTATGTCCTATATAATTTCTTCCCATTGCAGCTTATGCCTAACTTCATGGTCTCTTCCAGGTTCCCTGAATGTTTGCCATATTTGTATAACATGTTATTAGAAACGATTAGCCTCCACTCCTGCTATCTCCCACCTCTAGGCCCATATCATTCTGCCTGTTATGCTCCCCTTTGGGGCAGGGTAAAGTTTCGCTATAATGGCTTTTTCATAGGTGCATTCCATAATGGCATTTACAATAATCTCCCATAATGTAAAGGGGTTAAACTCTCCTCGGAAGCTTAGACAAGCCTTGCAATGGTATGAACATATACATCCAGATGTGATTTGTTTGCAGGAAACTCACTTCATTAGGCAGTCATACCCTAAATTTTTTCATCGCCAATATTCCCGATATTTTTTAGCAACCACTCCGAAAAAGAAACAGAGGTGTTGCTATCCTGATCCATAACAACTTCCCGATTGTAGTAAAGGACGTAGATGCAGATAAAGAAGGGCAGTACTTATCCATTGCTGGTACTATACTCGACAAATCTATTAGGATAACATCCACCTATTCACCGAATGCTACTCCCAAAGAGTTCTTTAGCAAGTTAGCTAGAAAATTGAGTGCTCAACCCTTAGATGTGAACCTGTGGTGCAGAGATTTTAATTTTCCCTTTAACCCGGCTCTAGATAAATCAGTTGCAATACCTTTTCTTAAGGAGCCCAAGGCCGCTAGAACAACCCAAAATGTTCTCATTGCATTCCAATTTGTTGACACCTGGAGAGAACTCCAACCTAAGGCACGAGGATATACTTTTTATTCGGCCCCCATAAACAATATTCTAGAATTGATGCTATCTTACTCAATACGGCAATGGTGCCCAACTTAAGTGATGCCTTTATTAAAGTATTTCCATGGTCAGACCATGATCTCATGGTAGCTAAAGTTATGATACAAGGTACTCATTCTAGATCCTCTAGGTGGCACCTAAATGAGCGCCTACTCAGCGACCCCCAGGTCATGCAGGAGTTGAAATTTACACTTACTAATTATTTCAAGGAAAATATTGCGACAGATATAATGCCGGACATTGTATGGGTAGCCCATAAGGCAACTATACGAAGATATCTCATACAAACTGTGGCTAGGAAGAAAAAACAGGAAAGGGAAAGGTATAGCCATCTAAAAACGTCATTACTTTCCCTGGAAAAGCTCAACCAAAATAAACCGTCATGTCACCTGGCTAAGCGTATTAAGGCAGTTAAACAGGAATTGAATACCTTACAAATGGAACAGGTAGATAAAGCCATTCGATGGACCAGATTTAGGTGCTATAAAACTGTAACAAACCAAACACTTATTTAGCTAACCTATTACAAACTAAATCTCAGATTTATCAGATACCCCGTATTAAAACTTTGTTGGGCACCATTACCTCTAATCCTGAAACAATCAGGGATACATTCTTGGACTTCTATAGGAAACTTTATGCACAAACACATAAGCCAGATTCTCGTGGTATACAGAACTTCCTTTCTCAATATCCCTTACCTGCATTCTCTAAATCAGGTATAGATACGTTAAATACTGCACTAACAATAGAGGACATTGAAATGCATTAAAGCACCAGGAAAAGCACCGGGAAAGTCGGGAAAGCACCAGGCCCTGATGGCCTAACAGCTAAATATTATAAAGTATTTGCAGATATAATAATTCCTCACCTTAAATCCCTGTTTGACCATATTCGGGATGGTAAATCCATCCCTCAGGAATTACTTTCAGCGCATATCACACTGATCCCTAAACCGGATAAGGACCCCTTACAGCCAAAACATTACCGCCCCATTTCCTTGTTGAATATCGATTTAAAGATCTTAACTAGCATTCTAGCACGGAGGTTATTGTCTCTTCTGCCAGAAGTAATACATAAGGACCAGATTGGATTTATTCCAATTAGACAGGCTGGAGATAATGTGAGGAAGATCCTTAATATTATACAACATGCCAAATCTACCAAAACACCACTGGGTATATTAGCCTTGGATATAGAAAAGGCGTTTGATTCCCTCGACTGGCAATATGTTATATCTGTTGGGATCAGTGAACCCTTTACTGTAATACTCTCAACGTATTACTCTACCCTGTCAGCCTCCCTGAAACTACCCACTTCTTCCCATCAAACTATTGCAATACAAAGAGGTACGAGACAGGGGTGTCCATTGTTCCCGGCCCTTTTAGCCCTCGCAATGGAACTGCTGGCAGAGGCTATTAGGAGTAACCAGAATGTTAAGGGCTACACTATAGCTAATATAGCTACTGCTGCGACTGAACCAGGATAAGAGAGAATTTCTGCCTTGTGGCATTCCCAAGAGTACCAGTTAACTTATCAAGCTCAACTTTGGGTTCCAAATTAGAGAAAAATATTTGTCATATCTTGGTATACACCTCACTACTAATCTAGAAACAATGTATAAAAGTAATTACCCTCAACTGTATAAGAGACTGACACACGAACTATAGGAGTGGAGGCTGAAACAGATTTCATGGATGTATCAAAATGATGACTTTGCCTAGGTTGTTTTATTATTTCAGAACTTTGCCCATTGCCATCTTAAGAAAGGATTTGATAAGTTTCCAACAAACACTCATGGCCTTCATATGGGGCAACAAGAGACCAAGTATTGACTCCCATAATTGACTCCATTATTAAAGAGCAGCACGCTGTGCCCAAATTCCCCCCGATACATGGAGGACCTCATGCACATTTGTGGGTGACCATGGAGACAAACATGGTACAACCTTTCTCACTACAGAGCTTACTCTGGAACCCAAACTCAGATATCAAAATTTACAGAACTGTGTCTCCATTGACCTATATTATGCTACAACTATGGAACATACTTCAATTCAAATATCGCTTGGCATCTAAACCTTCTGGACTGGTACCAATACATGGAAACACCCTTTTTCCCCCAAGCCGGTCTGAATCAGCCTTTAACTGGTGGAAAGACAGAGGAGTGACATCCACTCATCAGCTTACTGATGGATCTAGGCCGCTACATATGGCGGAACTTATCCGGAAATATGAGGTCCCGACTACTGAAAGCTACTGGGTGATGCAACTATCACACTTTGCCGCACATTTCTGGAATAAAAATATGGTATCTAGAACTTTTTTGGAAGCTACCTCTATGACCTCCCTGATGGGTAGACATGTCTTATCAGCCATTTATAGCCATCTGAATCATGCCGTTGTACCGGAGAAACTCCAACACATGCTGGACTGGGAAAAAGACTTGGGGAAAACCTTCTCCCCGGAAATATGGCTCAAAAGCTACCTGAGAATCTTTAAAGGGAGCTATAATGTCACCATAGTGGAAACCTCGCTTAAACTTTATCATAGAGCATACCGTATATACCAGAGTATAAGCCGAGTTTTTCAGCATCCAAAATGTGCTGAAAAAGTCTACCTCGGCTTATACTCGGGTCAGCGGGTCAGCGGTACCCCGACCCGAGTAGCTGAGATTGCAGTCACTTTTAATCATTCCTATACCAACAGTACACTTGGGGAGAGACTGCAATATCCCACAATGCCCTCTGTTGGTTATATGAAAGAATAACAGTGCGCCCTCTGTTGGTTATATGAAAGAATAACAGTGACTGCAATATCACACAGCGCCATCTGTTGGTTGTATGAAAGAATAACAGTGACTGCAATATCACACAGCGCCATCTGTTGGTTGTATGAAAGAATAACAGTGACTGCAATATCACACAGCGCCATCTGTTGGTTGTATGAAAGAATAACAGTGCGCCCTCTGTTGGTTATATGAAAGATTAACAGTGACTGCAATATTACACAGCGCCATCTGTTGGTTATATTAAAGAATAACAGTGACTGCAATATCACACAGTACCCTCTGTTGGTTATATGAAAGAATAACAGTGCGCCCTCTGTTGATTATATGAAAGAATAACAGTGACTGCAATATCACACAGCACCCTCTGTTGGTTATATGAAAGAATAACAGTGACTGCACTATCACAGCGCCCTCTGTTGGTTATACGAAAGATTAACAGTGATGGCAATATCAAACAGCACCCTCTGCACATGGTAGTGGGACAGTGGGACAATGCACACAGTAATCCGTTTCGCAATTCTCTGTCACCATCAACTTTGCAAAGAAGTCCGGTTGATCGCTGGGGGGGTCGCTTTGGCAGAATGTGCACTGCTGGGAGACAGGGCTGTAGTTGTGTCTAGGCTTATACTAGAGTCAATAAGTTTTCCCAGTTTTCGTAGGTAAAATTAGGTACCTCGGCTTATACTCGGGTCGGTTTATACTCGAGTATATACGGTATGTTCCAGAGCGACTTCATCGTATATATCCAACTGTCTCACCTCAATGCTTTAGGAACTGTTCAACTAGAGGAACAGTATGGCATACCTGGTGGAGCTGTCCTACAGCACAAACCCTATAGCAAAAGATACCTCAGGTATTATCTAAACTTTTCTATACCCCTATTGATCCATGTCTAGAAGTCATGCTCCTTGGACATAAGCTTGAAGGTATTAATCAATCAGCACAACATTTGACAACATATTTGCATGGCAGCGAGGATTCATATTGCGGCACAGTGGAAATCACCTTGCCTCTCTTTCCTTAAAGTTTTGGAAAAGACAGAGTTCATACAAATTAATGAGTGTTTGAAATACCAAATTGATAGCCTGTTGGAGAAATATACAGAGATATGGGACACATGGATTCTTAATAGAGAGACTTTTACGAGTTGGAACAGGGCAATGGGCAGAGTTCATTTTATAGAGAATATGTGAGTCTGATATTTGGGCTTTATGACAATAGTTTGCAGTTAAGGTAAGAGTTGTGAGGGAATTTTATACCTCGTACACACCGTGGATTGATTCTGTTTATTACTTGCTTTCTCCTTATCTTTTTCTTTCCTTTTCGTTTTTCTTCTTTTCTTCCTTTCCATTTTATTGTACCTTTTCCCTTGTAAAGCAATGTACATGTGTTGTACACTACGATGTTATCGTAAACAATCATATGGGAAAAGTGAAAAATGGTTGAAATATAAAGAAAGTTGACAAAAAATATATATATATTGAAGACCAATTGAAAAGTTGAATTAACCATTCTGTAATATACTAAAACTTAACTTACAGGTGAACCACCCCTTTAAGGACCCACACTCAGTCTGCATATCTTGCAAAGAAACATGGTAAAGGAAAATGGTGTGATATGTGTCTTCTGTGCTCATTAACACTGGCTAATTTTTCTTCCAGCCAAAACATACTGAAATGTGAGATACTGTACTCCTGAAGAAATTGTTTCTATCTTTATTTTAGCATAATTAAAATGAACATTTTCCTGAGTCTAACATATTTAACAAACTCGTATACAAACAAAGCAGACAAATGTGTTCATCAGAATTGTTCTATGAGACGTCACAAGCTCAATGGCAGCACTGAGCTCTAACACCTACAAATTCAGTAAGGTTTGCTAGTAAATCTGCCCCTCAGTCCAGGGCCGGAACTAGGGGAAGGCAGAAGAGGCACCTGCCTAGGGTGCAATGAAAGGGGGGTGCCGGGCAGGTACCTGTCTTTTGCCTACCCCTAATCCATGTTCGCTGCTCTCCCCCGCCTCCTTCCCCTTCAGCTGCTTTCCACGTCTCCCTCCCCTCAGGCACTTTCCCGACCTCCCTACCCCCCCCCCCTCAGGTGCTTTGCCTGCCTCCCTCTTGCGCTTTCCCCTGAGTCCCTCTCCTCCGGCTCTCTCCTAACTCCCTTGCCTCAAGCGCACGTGTGCACATAATGGGTTCGGGGGCATGCACGTGAGCACGGAGGGGAGAACAATGGCTGGCTGGCTTGGCCCAGCACTGCCTCAGCCAATACTGAATGCTATGTATCTAGCTCTGTACTGTCAGGTGTAAAGTTAGTACAGACATAGGTACGGTATAACCTTTACACAGAAGTTGTTATTCATTACATATTACTGTGCATGCACATTACTTGTTTCAGTTATTGAAATGTTTTCCTTAAAAAGAACTCTGGACTGTAAGCATTTTTTATACTGTAATGTATGATTAATAGACAATATTTATACAAGGTAATACAATTAAAGGGTGATGTTTGTCCAAGTCTTGTTACACATAGCAAACAATAACGTGTTTTTTCAAACACTTGACCAGGAAATGTTTCCTGCTGATTGAATGCTATGAGTTACTAGAGCAGTAGCAAACTTTGGAAAACTTATTACAATAACCCCAATCAAGACATAGATATATATAGTTCCAATTCTTGAACATTTAGCAAATAGTTGGCTAATATCAACAACTTTATGAGACAGTCAGTTTTATAATTGGGCATTGCAAAGGCAATGCAAATTAGCGGAGTAAATCGTCCAGGTATGCTATTAAAGGGCATGCAATGCCCAAAGTATAAATACACTGGCCCACAAGAAGAAGTTGGGGTTGCCACCATTTGGCTCCTTTTCTTACCAGGGAGCCATGACTTTGGATGAAGTCATTATGCAAATGGGGCAGAGGCATAAGAGGCCACATCCAAGGATCGGGGGGGGGTCGATCAGAGGCAGGCTCGGGTGGAGGAGAAGTTATTACAAATTTACAGGTACATTGTACATTTCTGATAAATTTGTAATACCAGGCTTGGTCCTTGCTGGCAACCTTGGAGAGCGGTGGATTATGTTGCAGGTGAAAAGCGATTTTGTGTGTGTTGCAGGTTACCCATGATTGGAGGAGGAGGTCCCTTAAAGCTTTATGCAAAGCTATGCATTGGAGTCTGATGTATGGTAGTTACACCACTGATTCAAGCTGCTTTCAGGTTCTCATTGTATTGCCCTGCTCCTCCTGTTTTTGCAGACACAGCACTTCAGGTGGCAGGGTACTTTACTTGCATGTGCAACAGTAATCTATAATCTAGTGCAGGGAACTGCACATGCTCTGCTACACCCCAGAAGAACATAAAGAGGTTGATGCTGGAGGAATCTTGCATATACTGTAAAAGCCCTATGGTATAATATGAATAAACATATCAATATAATTGCTTCAGGCTTCATTTTCCCTTTAAGTGGTCATATACAACAGGGGTCCCCAAACAGCGACAGTCTTGAACTGGGGCTCTTGACTCCCCCTCCCGACTTACCCGACCACCCCACCCCCCACACACCCCTGTTCCTTGCAAAAAAATTTTGCTCTACATCGGTCCCCGGGCCAAAAAATAATTGGGGACTGCTGATATACAACATGTTTGCCCTTAAATTATTATATCATATACATATTACCACCATGACCATTTTTAAAAGTAGCTCAAGTGCTTCTATAACCTTTGCGGTTTATTTCACAATAGCTGTAGAACAGGACTACACTAGGTATTAGATTCCTTGAAAGAAGTATTAACAATTTCTATGGTGATGCTGACACCTATTGGCGGCTTTTATTACAGCCATGAACAAAGCAATTTTTCTTTTTGTAAAAGAAATTTTAAACCTTTACCTAAAATCAGCCTCTTTTGCATAACGTGTTTTTATGAGTTTGGTTTATTTCTTTGGGTTTTTTTCTGCACAGATAAACTTTAAAATTAAAATAATTTTCTTTGGGCTTTTGTTTTTCTTATTTTAGTCTGTTTTTAACGTGAAAGAAGGTTATCTCCAGTGCTAAACTTCTATTTGCTGGCACATATAGATCCCTGGCTGTACAGAATTCCATACATTTATAGAATATGCCAAAACCATTCTTACATAAATATATCCAGGCAGAGATTCTGTTAATGTCAAGCCTGAATATTTTAACAGACCAGTCACCAGATGCCATGTTCAAAGCCATTCAGTTTCCATATTGTCAAGGTTTGATAAATTGATAATAGACAATACTAAAGACAAAATTAACCAATATGCTATACTTACTTGTTACTAAAAATAATCTTTGTGAATGTACAGCTGTGAAATGCTGCAAATTTTTGTAGAAAAAAATCTTGTAGAACCACCACAAGTACCCTGTAAGCCAAAAGCACAAATTTAGATATAGCTAAAATAACACAAGTTATGCTTTCCAATACATGGAAACTGATTGGCAGGCTTCCTAGCAAAAAGGAAAAATGTAAATATACCTGTAAACTGTTTTACCAAGTCTCTGTGGTATTGTGGGCAATAAAAATGTGTAACTTTGGCAATTAAATGCCGGCAGGAGTGTGTAGTAATGAGACATATATCAAGTCTGGGAAAGCTTTAGTAAACCAAAGGCCACAACTGGGAATTAAGCTGATGCTGCACACACCTTACTTTGGTAAGAGTTAAAGACACGTGTTTAAATTCTTTAATGCAATAGTTAGAATTTTTTCAAATTCAATACAAAGAAGGTGGGGGAAATTGGCTCCCCTATACAGTTTACTGGTGGACAGAAATGTTTTTCATAGTAACACAAATCATTACTAAGAGGCAGATTTTTTTTTTTTTCTGTATTATAATTTTTATTGAAGTATTTAACATGCATAACACAGAAGCAATAGTGATTCATATGACAGAGCATAAATTCAATGTAGTTATCATTGTATCGAAACATCTGCCCCATGCAAGTATTCAGAGTTATGCCTAAACTGAAAAACTAGAGAGGATTCCACTAAGGTTAGTGGGAAATAGAAGAGGTAGAGTGGAAGAAGTGGGGAGGAAGAGGAGTGGGGGGAGATGGAAAAAAAGGGGGGGGGGAGGGAAACACCAGATAAGTGTTTTGTATTGGTCTGTTGTTTCTTTAAAGCTCAGCCACCTCCACCAAATAGAAGTCAAAATTATATTTTGCTCCTCCGTGGTACTAAGAGACAGATTTATCAAAGGTCGAGGTTAATTTTCGAATGTAAAAAATTTGAATTTCAAGCTATTTTTGTGTACTTCGACTAGGTAATAGTCCAAATTTGATTAGAATTTGAAAAAAATTAGAAGTTTCAAATATCGAAATTTATCATGTACTGTCTCTTTAAAATTCGACTTTGACAATTGCTGTTTTAGCCTATTGGGGACCTCCTAGAACCTATTTGGAGTCAATTGGTGGACTTATAAAAATCAAAGAGTTCAAAGAAAACTCCCATTACTTCGACCCTTGATAAATCTGTCCGCCCATGGGCATGGTGTGTTGGGAGTTTCCTTAATTTAGGAATCTAGGGGTTTCTATAGATAAGTTGTCTATTTGCTCCAGGAGCCAGAGAATGACACTGCCTGAAATTAAAGTGCTGCATAAAAAAGGGGATTAATTCAAGGAATGAAAACATAATTTTGCCTCTTTATAGGTCACTGTTAAGGCCTCAACTGGAGTATGCTGTACAGTTTCGGGCTCCATTCCTTAGGAGGGATATAAATGAGCTGGAGAGAGTGCAGAGATGTGCAACTAAACTGGTTATTGGGATGGAAGATTATGAGGGTAGATTGTCATGGTTGGGGTTGTTCTTTGTAGAGAAAAGAAGCTTGCAAGAGGACACGATTATTATTTATATGTACAGGGTATTAAAGACAGCCAGCAGGAGATTATTTCATAAAATGTATAATTGGAGAAGAGGCCATCCCTTTAGATTAGATGAAAATAAGTTTTTTTTAAAAGGTTTTTTATTTTTGCATTTGAAACAAAACACCACAAAACAAACCAAAATAGGCATTGCTAAGTCAAATTATGATTGGTCTCGCAGAACCACAGCATTTCAAGACAGGGGTAGCATATAATATATATATATTGTCAAGGGAGGTTTTAATATCTTATAAAGGCCAGATACCAGTTTTTGGGGACAAGGTGCAGCCTATCCTCATGAAGTTGCGTTTTAGCAGTAATAGTTAAGGAGCTGAATTGGGCAGTGAAAGCATGGTGGAGTTGGAAGTAATGATGCCATGCAATATTTGGATGGTTCAGTTAAATTACCAGTTGGGCAAGGGTCTGGAAAATATTGTCTATTAGAAGGTCGGATAAATGTCCCTAGTTTGAGTAACTAGGTTTCAAGCAGTTGTTGAAAAGTTTCGCCACCCACCATAGTGGGTGGCATGTAGTTCTGTAAGGGTATTTTCAAGGTCAGAATTGAACCAATTGTGTATAAAGGCCAGTTGACTTGTGTAGTAATAAATTTGTAGGTGATGATGGGCCAATCCTCCCTTGTCTAGTGGGGCCATAAGTGTCAATTACTTTGTGGGGGTTGTTTGCCCAGATAAAGGGACAGAGGATGGAATCGATGCGCCTGAAAAGCTGTGGGGGAATCCATATTGTAGCATTTTGTAGAAAGTACAAGAATTTTGGGAAGTATATGATTTTGAACAAATTAGCCCTGCTCCATACTGCTCCATACAGCGGCAGGTTAGTCCAGTGACTAACAGCTACTGTACTTTGAAGTCTTGTATTACAGGGTCAGTGTTCTTCAGGATATAGTTTTGTGTGTTTTTATACATGAGCACCCAGAGGTCCTTGAACATAGGCATCCAGCATAGTCCCTGAATTGCTCCTTCCCCCTGTTCAGCTTCTAGTGAAAACAGAATTGACTTTTCTTTAATAATAACCAGTTCACTATAGACATTGAATATATTGGAAGCACATGTTTGAGGGAGTCAGCTAAGAACAGCAAGACGTCATCCGCATATAGTGCAATTTTCTTTTCTAGTCTCCCACACTTGAATTCTACAACCTCAGGGTCTGTTGGACCATGATGGCAAAGGGCTCTATTGCTAAGGTGAAGAGGAGAGGGGAAATGGGACAGCCTTGCCTAGTACCTCGAGAGAGGGAAAAAGTTTTGTAGAGGGTATTATTGATCCGAACCTGTGCAACTAGGGTTAGGTAAAGGAGTCTGAGCCAGGCAATGAAATTGGCATTTTTACAGTACGAAAAGCTTTTGTGGCATCTAGGGCGGCTATGAGTCTAGAGCCGCCATTAGAGAGTAGTTTGCAGGTGGGGATGCAATCTATGCAGGTTTATGGTGATGCTCTTATTGGGCATAAAGCTTTTTTGATCAGGGTGAACAATCAAGGTTATCACTTTATTAAGGACCCTAGAGAAAATTGTCACCAAGATTTTGACATCTGTTTTTATAAGGGAAATGGGGCGGTAAGAGTCGCACAGGTCCAGGTTTTTCCCTTCCTTTAGTATGAGCACAATTAATGCAGAGTAAAAGGATTGGGGAAGGGAGCCAATGCTATTCACCTCTAGCAATGTAGAGTGGAGTCAAACAGGCTCGGACTGACAATCTGTGGGTTCTGGCAAATGCCAGAGGGGCTGCTGCAAGATGCTATACACAGCAGTGGGCTGCTGGGGGTTGTTTGAGCCTCTGTGTACCTTAAATGCCAAGGCCTATTTTGAATGCCAGTCCATACCTGGAGTCTTGGGCAAGTTCATCGCTAAGTAGCCAGTATCAAGCCGCCGGTAGGCCATCAAGGTCCGGGGTCTTCCCCAAAGGGAGGCTACCAATGGCTTCTGTAACTTTACCCAGCATAATTTGACTGTCTAAGTAAGGATTCTGCCCTGGTGAGATGGGGAAAAGGTATTGTTTGCAAAAACTGTTCCAACTCAGTGTCAGAGTACCCCGCTCGTGAGGAGTACAGATCAGTAGTTTGCAACACTTTTGCTATATCAACTGGATCTGATACCTAAGTGCCTGTTGGTATTTTGTTTCTAGAGATAAGAGTGGATGGGTGGGCAAAAGAACTTTAATATGAAGCAACGTAGGTGGTTCTTCACAGTGAGAACAGTGAGGTTGAGGAATGCTCTGCCAGATGATGTTGTAATGGCTGATTTGGTTAATGCCTTTAAGTAGGGCTTGGATTGATTTTTGTTTAAGCATAATATTCAAGGCTATAGTGATTTTTTCTAAAATCTAAACTTAATATAGATATTGGTATATATAGTTTCAGTGGGTGTGTCTACGAATGTGCCCTGGTTTCATTTGGTGGTGTTGAACTTGATGAACTTTGGTCTTTTTTCAACCCAACTATGTAACTTACTATGTAACTATATACTGTAGTAACCTAAAGCAGCAAATCAGCCGTTAGTACTAGCTACCCCATTTCAAATCACCACCAGAGGCAAGCAAAGCAATATTAATGGCAGCTTAAATGTATCTTAACTCCCTGTAAAGGCTGTAAGGAACCCAGTAAAGTTGACCCTTATATATAGAATGCAATAATGATACTTTGGTTGGTCATGCCACCTTAAATACCATCATACCACTTCTCTTTGACCATGTAGCCCACATCATCATGACTTCTTGTAAAAGGATTACAAAATCCCTTAATGTGAAATACCTGGCATCTTGCCATTTACTGACTTGAATGAATGAATTCAGACAAAGGCTTAGAAGGGCAAGGTGCCAGAAATTTCACAATCCTGTAGCTATCGTGGTGATTCTGTCTGAAGCAGGCTGCTTGAAGACACCCATGTGTTCCCAAACAGAGAGACACAAACAATCAGATAACTCCAATTTAGATCACCATTTTGTTAGCCAAATTTTTCTTTTCTTGCAAATACACAATAATGGTATATCTGAACAAAATTAATAATGTATTACTTACATCTATAACTGACAATACAGTACCCTTCCTGAAATTGTAAAATTTTAAAAATTTTTAATTAAAAAAAATGCAGTACCTTAAAAAAAGTATTGAGACCACCGACAAGAAAGGAAAATTAAGCTACACTGCATTTTTTTCTATGATAATTTAATATCAAAGCACTGTAACTTACAGCTACTTTATTTTATTTTATTTTGCCTTTGTTTTTGCTAGGAAAATAATTCTCCATAGTAACAGTTTTAATTGTTCTCAGGAAAGTATGTACTGGCTTTGCACGCTGTTTGGGAGAAGATCTGGTCTGGTTGGGTCTAGACAGACTACCTCCAGGTTGTTCAGATAAGTCGAATTACAACAACGTACTAACAGACTGCTGACTGGTGAAAGAAATTAAAGCAAATAAATCAACACAAAAGGGTAAGTATTTATTAACTGTTATTATAAAGTAAGCGTTGTAAATGAAAGTACTGTGTTTTTTTTCTGTGTTGGGTGCTAAATAGCAAAGTTTGGTGTGCAATTGTGTTTACAGTAAGTTTGCCTCAAACTATTTTACTTTGCAGATAGTTTTCCCTCATTTTGAGCTGGGTGGGGTTGATTAATGCACCTGAACAGACAGTATAAATAGAACCCCTGGGATTCCAGTGGCGCTTGCTCTAGTGCAGTGGTTAGGTGTTCTTAAGTGTTTGCTCTTTAAGTGGGGCCTCTGTAAGTGGAGTTGTAAACACGAGAGTTTCAAACTAAAAGAGGGTCAAACTAGTTCAAAAGTTTGTTCTAAACCCTAATTTTTTTTATTCCTGTTTTTTTATCCGTAACTGGGATAATGAGTGCTAGCAAGATTGAAGGTCTGACCCAGTGCACAGTCTGCCATATGTATGCAGATTTGGAACAAGAGTTCCAAACTGCTTACCTCTGTGGCAGTTGTGAGAAAAAAGCCACTTTAGAGACTTGTGTTAGAGCACCAGAGCAGCAAATTGCAATACTGTGTGCAATTGATAATTTTGAGAGGAGTCTCTTGCTCACTGAGCAAGACCTAGCAGGGTCAGATAGTTTGGGGGGGAACAAAACAGCAGCAGGATGATGAGGCAATTAGCTGGGTGACAGTTAGAAAATCTAGTGTGGGCAAAAGAAAAAGGGAGGCTGCTCCAGGGTTTATACATCTCAACAGATTCGCCAGATTGTAAGAAGAAGATGGAAGTGTGAACTCTGGATTGGCAATTCTAGATGGAGTTGATATTTCTAACAGACGGACCAGACCAGTTTCTCTAGTAGTGGTGGGTAGGAGAGCAAAACTAGGCCAAAACAGATTGTGTTTATAAGGGAGTCAATTCTTAGGAAAGTGGATAGGGCTGTGTCTTTTGAATCACTACAACCAAACAGTTTGCAGTCTTACTGGTGCCAGGGTTCAGCATGTGTTTGAACAAGTAGACAAATTGTTGGGTGGGGCTGGGCATGACCCAGCTGTCTTAATACATATTGGTACTAATGAAAAAATTAATGGTAGATGGAAGACCTTAAAGAATGAGTTCAGGGACCTAGGATCTAAGATTAAGGGAAGGTCTTCCAATGAAATTTTTTCTGAAATATTGCCCGTGCCACGTGCAAGTTTAGGAAGACAGCGGGAACTTAGGGAGCTAAATGCATAGCTCAAGTCTTTGAGTAGGAAAGAAAGGTTTGTATTTTTAGAGCACTGGGCTGATTTTTTCTTTGGGTACAAACTATTTAGTCGTGATGGCTTGCACCTCAATGGAAGGTGGTCCACTTTGCTAGGGGAAAGAATGGCTATGAGGTTGGAGGAGTGTTTAAACTAGGCAAGAGGTTGAGTGGGTGACATAAAGGATTATGGAGAAGCTAGGGTAGACGGACCATTAGTTAGGGGTCATGGGGGAGGAGTGAGGGGTCATACAGTGTACAAGCTAAGGAGGTTACAAGGAAAACAGGCTAATACTAACTTGAGCTATAATTTGCTATTTTGTAAATTACAAAAGGAAAAGTAGTAACATCCGCGGTATGCTGGCAAATGCACTGAGTTTGTCAAGTAAAATGTGAGAGCTATAGTTAATTGCATGCCCTAAACATTATGGACCTGGCGGAATAAAACATGTGACTGTGAAATTAAATGGTTACACCCTTTTAGGAGAGACATTGGGATTAAAAATGGTGCAGAAGTTTGTTTGTATGTAAAGCCTGAATTAAATCCATCCACTAAAGAAGTATCCATTGATGGCACTGGGAAGGGGGTGGAATCCCTATGGGTAGAGATTTGGACTGGGCAAAAGGTTACAAAGATGATTTTCATTGGTGTATGTTACAAACCACCTCGTATAAGTGACTCGAATGAAGCCCAGCTACTTTTACAAATAGAAGTGGCTTCACAACTAGGTCAAGTTATTATTATGGGTGACTTTAATTATCCAGACATTGACTGGGGTAAAGGGGTTGCAAAGTCAGAAAAAGCTTGGTTTTGTAAATATGCTGAATGACAACTTTTTATTTCAGCTCCTTCAAGAACCAACTAGGAATCAGTTTCTTTTGGATCTTGTTATAACTAATAATACTGAATTTATCTGTACCATTTGTGTGGGTGGGAAGTCTTTAAAATGCTGCTTAATAAATATACGTCAGTATATTCCCCTTGTAAGCAAGGAACAACGTTGCAAAACCAAACCACTGTGGTTCAATAGAAGTGTTGGTGTTGAGGTGGGTATGAAAAGATGAGCTTTTAAGGCTTTCAAGTTAACTGGGACAGCTGAAATGTTTATCAGGTACAAGGAGGCCAATAAATCATGCAAAAAAAACTATCAGACAAGCTAAAATCTATATGGAAAAGGGTATTACAGCAAGCAGTAAAAATAATTGAAAGTTATTTTTTTAAAAATGTAAATAGCAAAAAAAATTAAGCAGGAAGGGGTGAGAGATTCTGAACTCGTATTTTTTGTCTACACAATGAGAAACCAGTTAATGAATGTTTCCTTCTTAATAGTCCCAATCCTAATACAACTAATGTTGGATGGTTCATGCATGAGGAATTTCAAAAGAGACTAGAGCATGTTAAGATAAAAAAAAAGGTCCGGGACCGGAGGGTATTCATCACAGGGTACTTAGCTTAGCTCTGTGAATGCCAAACCGCTTTACTTAATTTTTCAGGATTCATTGAGGTCTGGCATGGTGCAGAGAGACTGGTGAATTGCTAATGTGGTGCCGCTATTCAAAAAGGGATCCCGTTCTTAGCCTCAAAACTATAGGCCGGTTTAGTATGACATTAGTGGTAGGAAAGCTTTTTGAAGGGCTAATCGATAAGATACTGGACTTCATTGCAAAATTCTATGAGTTTGTGCCAGCATGGTTTTATACATAATAGATCTTGCCAAAAAAATGTAATTTCTTGTTATGAGAAGGTGAGCAGGGACCTCAATTCTGGGACAGCAGTGGATGTGATTTACTTAGACTTTGCTAAAGTGCCAAACAGAAGTTTACTGGTTATGTTAAAGAATGTTGGCATTGAACATAGTATTTGTACCTGGATAGAGAACTGGCTAAAAGATAGATTACAAAAAGTGATGGTAAATGGAACATTTTCTAATTGGACTATTGTTGTTAGTAGAGTACCACAGGGCTCTGTACTAGGCCCCTTGCTTTTCAGCGTGTTTATTAATGACCTGGAGGTGGGCATTGAAAGTACTGTTTCTATTTTTGCAGATGATACTAAATTGTGCAGAACTATAGGTTCCATGCAGGATGCTGCCACTTTGCAGAGTGATTTCAATAAATTGGACATTGAACTAGCTAGCAAACTAGAAAATGAAGTCCAATGTTAATAAATGCAAGGTAATGCACTTTGGCAAAAATAATATAAAAGTTATATTAAATAATAATATAAAAGTTATACACTAAATGGCAGTGTTTTGGGAGTTTCCTTAACTGAGAAGGATCTAGGGGGTTTTGTGTTTGGTGGACTATCAAGGTTGGGGTTGTTTTTTCTGGAAAAAAGACGCTTGAGAGGGGATATGATTACACTTTACAAGTACATAAGAGGACATTATAGACAAATAGCAGGGAACCTTTTTACCCATAAAGAGGATCACTGCACCAGAGTCCACCCATTCAGACTAGAGGAAAATAACTATTCTGACTATTCTGAACCCTATTCTTGACCCTTGCCTGCTTGACTATTCTTTGAATGCTGCAAGTACCTACCCCAGCCTGATTGACTGTGCTTGAACTCCACCTATATCAACCCCGGCCTGCCTGACTACGATTTTCGTCTACTCCCTGGACTGTTGCCTTCAGTCCAAAAACTTTGGAAACACACATGCCCCTTTGCTCATTCAGAACATCTGCTTTGCTCCTCTCAAGTTAAAACCTGGTGGCATCTGAGTAGCTGAGGGCTCCTCCCAAGGCCGAAGGCGGCTGCTAAAGGCAGAAGATTGAGCCATGACCAGGGAGCTTAGCACTTGTTCTGATTTTAGGGAGCCATACTTGACACTGGGTTTAATGTGGAGGGGTTGAACTTGATGGTCCTTTTTCAACCTGATCAAACTATTTAACTATGTAACTGTGCATATCAATTGTCGGCTTAAAGCTGGTACACAAGTACACACATACCCCCAAGAGTTTAAAGCTGTTTTTGCTAAAACAAAACCAATTGTAGGTGGTGAATACTTATGCGGGCATATTTTTTAAAGGTTTTTTTCTACCATAAAACAATGTAACACTGTAACAAATACTCATTTTAGTGCTTTGAAACGAAAATATCACAGAGAACTCATTTTCAGTGTAGGATTAATTATTCAGTAACATGAGAGAATTGGTCAAATGTCTAAACAATTTTTGTTGCATGGCACTGAATATAAATTATTAATTGAATTGTAAATTAAATTATTAAATTCATTCTAAGGACTGAGTATTCAACACAAAGCACAGTGCTTATATTTGCATATCCTGTGCTTTCCACTGAAAATACTTTGTTCAAAACGTTACATTTCCAAAACTGAATATTTCTAATTTTTGGATCAGACAATAGAAAAACAAGGTACTGACGTTTTAATGCCTCTCCTGGGAGTGATTCATGAAGCCTGCAAACTAGATTGTTCCGGTCTTAACTCTTATAATATAGAGTTTGATGTTTCAACCTCCTGGTCTCCATTTCCTATGTCATTTTCCTTTTCCTCCACCCCCCAGTTATGGAGAAAGCCAAATGCGCATGGGAAACGTAGAGGATTGTGGTTGGCGATGAGACACATGGTAAGTAAGGAAATAGAATAAAGCTATTCTACACTTGTAGCAGCATTTAATTCTATACAAGCTCTATAAATAAACATTCATTCATTTTCTAAATTTCCTGGAGCCTGTTACCACCCCATTGGGGAATTCCAGAGAAACATCTGTCCATTCACCTTGGAACTAAGGCTTTTTAGACAAGTGTAATTTTCATTTGCATATTTATTATAAAAAGTAGCAGTTTGGAATCAAGCCAAACAGTTACAATATTTTGTATGTGATAAAACCCTAACACTTCTTTTGGTAGGAAAGAGACATCTGATCAGCCTTTGCCTCATCCAATATAAAGCTCAGGTTTTTATTTTGGCAGGACACAGTTTGAAGTTTCATCAGTTACTGTACAGGTACTGAGAGGGAATATAATTTTCATTATTTCACCTTTAATAATACCTTACTAGCAAACTAGGTTATATCCCAAATAATTTTGTTATTGACATGATATAGCAAACAGGATCTTATAGCAATTGAGGTACTTATGATACACAAGCAGGATCATAAACTTTGGTTCATCACAATACCAGATGGTAGAGCATGACTGATTATTCCAGAGAAAATATGTCCAATGACATTGGTGCTTTATACCACTCTAGCTAATGCTTGTCATTGCACATGGTGGTCTTAGGCTTGTGTGCAGCTTGTAGTTGGGTTGTTCTGAGTGACAAAACTTGTAAAGAATATTCTGTTTATTAAAATAAGGTTTTCAGACACTTTTAGATAATTTGTTTGAAATTATCTACAAGCAAAGTGGGCCTGTGTGTCTTTTCAGAAACTGAGATTTTTAATTGTTTGCAAATTACAACTTTCCTGGGAGCTCTCCAGTTATAAAGAGAAATGGAGGATCATGAAGAACTAGAGAATCATGAAGTATTCCCAGAAGTTTAATATCTCCTCATTGTCTCATAGCTTATCTGTCACTAACATTTCCCTGGAAGGGTTTGTAACAAATTGTAACCTTATCAAATCTGATAAGCTGTGTTATCAGTATGCGTTTGACTGCTTTGAGCACCATTTTTACCTTTGAAGTGACTGCTCTCTAAGAAAACCAAGTCATTCCTCCTGATGCGTATCACAAGGAGGGAGGAACAATTAGGGCAATGATATATGCAATGGAATCGTTAAGTCTAAAACCTCCTATATACTCAAAATACTGGCATGTGGTGCAATTATAATTGCAAAAATGTTTTAAAAGGAAAACTACTCTTGAAAAGAACAGTCACAGGGCCTTTGGCATATGTAACAAGGTTCACATACCACTGGTTGAGAATCTGGAAGTTAAAATGAATGACTTGTGCATTTAATTTCTATACCCTGACTTTTGTTAATATGGGGTTTTACACTGTGATGTGTGTGTGTGTGTCCCTTCCTTTAGATAAAGTTTTATAATTGTACATTTGTGTCAGTAAAGATGAGAAACACACCATTGCCTTTTCCCCTTTAGTAATGTATAAGATGAAAATATCATTTCTGCCTCAGTCAGGACTTATATATTTTCTTCTTTACAAAGCTATAAGAAATGTAATACTGATTTCCATAACTATAATTTTATGAAAAGTCCAATGAATGTCTCTCTGTGATTTTAAAACTGTAGTTACGACATGTATTCTATTTTTGGGGCTGGCAACTTGGCAAGCTATCTGCCGACTATGGTTACAAAGAAAGCTAAACACTTCTAGCTATTGGATTTTTTTCTGTAATGCATTGAAATGTTCTCATGTATCTATTTTAGCAAACATTTACATTAAATCATGGAGATTTTTGTCCTATGAAGAAAAAAAATCTAGTAATCCCACATGAAACATAGTATGAGGTTTCTTGCTCCACTTTGCTCTCATTATCAAATTTCATGCTCTTAAATTGCATGTTTACAGTACTATATAAATAGACTTCAGAAACACAACACAATCGAGAAAACATGTATGCTGTTGACCAATATGTTATAAAATCACAGTCACATTTTTGCCTGACAGAAAGCAGGCGAGAAAATCCTACCAAAGCAAATAAACATCAGCTTCATTTTATTTAAATTTGGGAGACCTCTGTCAACATGACAGGGTCAATAAATCACTAATAATGTCAGATACTGCATGTTTCAATTGCACACAAAAAGTGATGGGGTAAGAAGTCCAATGACTACTGTTTTGTAGAGTGGGTTAAAAAGGCCTAGTAAGGGATCATTAACTTAAAGTGGAACTCTACACAAACATAACTTGAGTAGTAAACATAATTTCAAACAACTTTGCAGTGTACATCGATTAAAAAAAAAACAGGCTTTTCATGATTTTTAATCATTTTTTAGTTTGGAACAGTTCCCTAAGCCTAGCCCCCTGCTCTCCTGTTAATCTGTCTGACTACTTTGCTGAGTGGCTGACTTTAGTTACTTTGTATCAACAGCCATCTGTCCTCAGCCTGCATCCTCCAAACCCCACAATTCCCTGCACATGTGATTTCAATAAGGAAAGGAGCATCACTGTGCAATGCATTGTGGGTTATGTAGTTCCTGCATGCTGTCTGTAAGCGGTGGAGAAGTTGTTACTATTTGTAACATCAGTGTTTAGTCCCTCCTTCCCTGCCAGGATTTCAAATGATGCAGAAAGAGTAGAACTGTTAAACAGCTGGATTTCAGCATAGAAAATGGCATTTATTCATACTTTTTGAAGAAACAGGTAACTGTGGTTGGTATATTAGGGGTTTCTGTCTTATATATGCCCCTTTATCAAATTTTGGTTTGGAAGCCGGAGTTCCCCTTTAAATAAGTAAATAAAGTGCTAAACAAAATGCAAAAATGTTTCCCTTAATTTCAGCATCACTGAATCCGTGTTAGAAAAAAGCCCCTGATGAAATTGTGGCTGATGTATCAAAAGTCGCTCAATTGCACTTTGATGCAAATGGGATGCAAGTACATTACTACTGTCTTACAAAATTTTAACAGACCTATCAGTTTCATAAAAAGTAATTTTTTTAAAGTAGGTGGTGGTGTTTCCTTGGCTTTGTTTTTATGCTTTCTTATATCAATTTACATGAGCTAATTAGAATGGCCTATTTACTTAAGTTCATTTTTTTCTGGTTGGACTTTTAAAGGGGAAAACACAATTTTTTCGTAAAAAACTAAAATTTTTCATGAATCCTGATGGTGTTAAGTGCATGTCGAGTTCATGTAGAAGTCAATGGCAGATATACAGTTTAGAATTGGGAGATATAGTGTGCTGGCTTTTGTTCAATAATCTGAAGATTTTGTGGTTTTCAAACGATAATCCGAAAAAGTCACAGGTTTTAGGCGTCAAATCCAAAAAAGTCACAGTATTTGTCGACAAATCCTAAAAAATTAGTACAATTCAAATTTTTTCAGAGTTTTTCTCGTGACAATGTATTGATAAATAGGGGGAAAGGTCAGTGCAGAATTTGTCGGAGTGGTTTAGTGAGATTTTGATAAATAACCCCCTAAATGTAAATAGAAATGTCAAATACTGCTGGGAAGCAAGCAATGGGTTTCAGAAATCGTTATAAATAACCATGTTCAGAATTCTTTCAGCTAAAAAGTATGCCATAAAGCAAAACTGGAAATTGTGAAAACAACTTATCCAACTTTTTTTCCAAAGAAATCTTACACTGTTAAACAATCTTTTCAGGCAGAAATCAGCCTTTTTTTGAATTAGTCATAGCTCCTGCTAAATCCATCTGCAACTCTTTACATTTTGCAAGTCGGAATTCAAGCCAGCTTTATAAAAATTTAAATAACATTATTAATGTTTTTCCTAGTGGGGTGTATTCTAATTCCTGGCATATCATTTTATTTAGCAACATTCCTTACTAGGATGATGCTTTTTTTATTGCTACATGTATTTCTCTCCTCTTAATTACTAGAATGCTTTTTTAACTGATGGGACATAATAGCCAACTGTCAATCTTTTGGTACAATTCCAGACATCAGAGAATAATGGAAGTTACCTGTAATTACATACATATATGGAAATCACTCAAATTCTACACAAGAAAGGCCATCTTACTCCAGTGCTCTTAAAACATAAAGTGTCTTTGAATTACATCAGTCACTACTGTTTTAAGACACTGCACCCATGTAAGCAGTCGTTTATAAATTGTAGTAAAAAATAGTCATATGCATTTGCAATATTTTTTTATATTGGTAAAATACTTATATCATACCAAAGCACAATACTAACAGGTACATGTGTAAAGTATACTATTCAAAAATTCATGATCATGAAAAAGTTTCTGCCATATTAAACTACTGGTAAAACAGAAATATTTTCCCCAATAATGAGAATTTGAGCTGGTCTGGTTAATAGTCAGCCACTTATACTGTTGTATCATCTGTTTGCTCTTACTGATATTGAGTAAAATTATACCTTTTATTGCAATGAGTTCTAAACTGAATTGACTTCACCATTTCTCCAGTCCGCAGAGAATATAAATCTATGCAGCAGTAAGGTTAATAGTGGATTAACAAATTGCGTGCACTCACCCTCTTTGATCCACGGGTACTAATCCACCGTGCTACAACATAGTGAGCGTCCCCGGATCCAGACGAATTAATGTAGATTCAGCAATTATACTATGGAGCACACAGGTGGTAGTGGAAAAATCAATCAATCTGCTTCTGAGGAAGTGGCGAGATGCCACGAAACGCGTCAAGTGTGGGGGATGTCATATCCACATGTACACTGTTCTGATGATTTTAAAACCATTTTTTCAATAAAGAAGACTTGATTTTTCCACTACCACCTGTGTGCTCCATAGTATAATTGCTGAATCAGCAGTAAGGTTGGCTGGTCCTAAAAGAAAAAAATGTTTGTCAGTTGAAACCTTCTTTAAAAATGAGACATAAAACGATTGATTTGTATTACCATCATTGAATTGAGCTGGCTACTGCGAAATACATATTTCAAAATGTAATATACATCAAATATTAGGCTTACATGTTCACACACATTTTGGAAGAGACTGAGTGTAAGCTCACTGCAAACTGCATTGACCTGTGAAAAACTTTGCTGCGCTGGAATCCGCTGGTTATCAAAAGATGACCTAAATAAAGAGCTGCAGTGCACAACTTTTAACAACACTTCTAAGCTAAGTTTTTGGTATTAGTTTTCCTTTAAGAGGACAGGTTTTGACTTTTGTTATAGCTACCTGTAAGCTGATCATACATGCTGCAGTCTGTAAGCTGATCACACATGCTGACAGATTTCATGACCATCTTTTGCGCACTGGGTTTGATTCCAGCTGGGGCACCAACTGAAAGGAGATTACATGTTTTCAATGGGTCTCCATGAGTTTCCATGGGGTACTCTATTTATTCCACACACTCTAAAAGCATACATGCAGGTTTCTTGGCTTATGTGACAGGAAGCTTAGATTGTAAGATCTACTGGGGCAGGGAACAATGTGAATGTTGTATAATCTCTGTTACGCACTGCAGAATATGTTGGTGTTACAAAAATAAAGGATAATAATAAGTGACACTAGATTTTCTATTTCAGTTAATATTGTGTCCATAAGATAACCTGACTTCTCACACTGTCCTTCATTTTTATTCTAAACTGACATTGTCTCCATCTTTCCTCATTATCACCTCTTGTAACCTTTACTTCTGTCTTTCTGTGAGCAAAGGACTCATGGTGCATTATTTGTAGTCTTTCCCAACATGCTCACGATCACCTGCTATAGATACTGAGTGAGGCACTTTTAGGGACATGATTGTAGGAAAAATAATAGCTACCAACCTGTTCAGACTACCGCTACCAATTGAGTGAGTGACTGAGGACCTTCTTGTGCATCACAGAATTGCAAGACTAAAATAAATGAACAGCAGTTTGAGCAATATATATCTATTCTTCCCATATGCATTGCATTTAATGATTAACTCAAGGCCATTTGAAAGATAGAAGATTTGTGAAAACTGAACATTGAATGCTATATTTATGTTCTTTATTACTGTCAGCAAGAACATTTGCTTGTTAGTTTATACATATGTGGTCTTGCTTGCAATTAGACAAACAGTATTGTTTTTTTGTCTTTTTGTCTGTAAACACAGTATTAAAACATACAAGTTTTTAACTGACAAAAATCCTACTAAAACCACATGGCATCTTTGCAGTTTAATGAATGTAAATTGATAAAATGGTATAGCATGAGGGATACTTGTAATGAAGAGAGAACTGACAGCAGAACTATTAATACACAGCCATAAGCTTTGGGCAGGATAACGATTCAGGGTCATAATGGGGGGCATAGCCCCTGAGGATCAGCTCTGGAGAAGAACGAAAGTTGTTGTTTGAGAAAAAAGAATAAGACCACTCACCGATAAGAATAATGGCCACCTGCTGAACTTTTTTTTTACCCCCCGTAGGGGGCCCTGGCACCAATGTTATGGTTTTTTTTTAATGTGCAGGCGGCCATGGCAACCTATTTTTTTTCAACTTTTGGGGAGGGGCCCAGCCACCAATATTTTCTTTTAACTTGTACGGGGGCCCTGGCCACCAGTGGGGTGGGCAGGGTCTGGGGAGAATAGGGCCCAGGGGGCCAAGAAAATATTGCTGTATGGGGCCAGCGATTTCTGATGGCAGGACTGTTTTACAATCAGTGGATTGAGGGCTACACACAACAGCTTCAAGGATAGTGAGGTGTGGGGTATTTTAATTGAAGAACATTATACTTAACAGTTACAGGTTTTTATAAGGACTTTGAAAGCCCCCTTTTAGAAAGAATTCAAGAGTGAGGATCCCATGCCTGTAGTGGCTGCAGGTGCAACTGTAAACAGAACCCTGTGGAGTAAACTGAAGCAGCATGTGTTCAAAACATATCCTAATCCCTTAAAAATGTCTGGGACATTAGCTAAAAAATCAAACTTAACAACTCACTGTACATATAGATCATGCCCTAAACATCCTTGCTCCTGCACATCTCAGAAGAATCATTCAATCCTTAAAAGTGCAAGCACAGAATGCAGAAAAATGTCTCATGAGCGTCATTTCATGCGATCAGGTAAACGAAGTAAGCTCTTTTGAAATGCCCCATTATATTATTTTTTCAAATGACCAATTTCTCAATTGATAGCTGGGTGAGCAGTATCTGTTGCTTAGTCAGTGATTTCTACATGTATCGAATGAGACCTCTAAGGGGCAGATTTATCAGGGGTCGAATAGTAAATTCAAATTAGAATTAGAAAATTAGAATTTTCGAGTTTAAAAATTCACACATTCGAATTTTAATTCCCCTATTCGAATGCAAATTTGAATGTGAGATTTATCACACCTCAACCATGGAAACAGTCCTAATTGAAATATTCGCCACCTAAATTCTGCCGAGTCAATGGCATAGGTCCGTTGAGCCATTTTGTTGGTCCTTTTAAAATTTACTGCCACCTAAAATTTATTCTACAGGGAAAACTGTACACGGTGACCTGTCTCTTGCCGGAGTTGACTTTACAGCTAAACGTGTAAATGTCTAAATGCAATTGCTTGGGTGGAGAGCAAATGTCCTTTCCAGACACATCTGTTCTCATTTTATCCTGGCTTAAATATTGTATAGGACAAAAAAGCTTCAACCAGGGCTTTGGAAATGTGGATAATGTAAATTGGTTCAAGAATCCACTTCAGCAATCTTTTTCTGATTTTTGGATAACCTAAAAGCAGATGATTCACTGTCACAGATAATTCACCTCGATCGAGGGATGGTAAAAACATGGGTTTTTAGTTACTCTCACTGTCCACAGCATTACAATAGTACTCTCATCAAAATGTACTTAGGCTGTGTACATTGTATTGTAAAGAGCGAGGCACAATGTGCTCCGGCTCATGGAAATCTTACACCTAATACCTGCCTTGTCCATCTGCCTCATTAAATACAGGGCAGGGTCTCGTTGCTATCATTACTGTAGGGGGTAGATATGTTCAAGCCTGGTATAGGGCAGGCTACAGTGAACATAGAACCCTGGGGTAAAACCAGACCTAAGTGAAAGCCTTGGAAATCAGAACCCGCTGAATGAGGACTAACTAATGGTAGGATCTTATAAGACATATTAGTAAGTTAGAGCCCTTGGTGTTTTTCACAACTGTAGGAACATAAGTGTGTCCGATGACTGTACCGTGTCTGTTTCAGTCAAATAAACTTGCAAGGAAAGTTTGGGCTACTTTGGAAATTGAAATGCAGCATATGTTTTCCCATCAGCAACTTACTTTAATGTAAGTAGCATTCAAGGAAATGTGTCAGGTGTAAACATGGGTGACAAATGTACACAAACAATCGAAGGCCCCTATCACATTCACACACAATAGGGAGAAGTTTATCAGGAGTCAATTAACCTGTATGGGGAGGAAAGCCACGGAGACATGAGGACTGGGATTAACATTTAGACATCTTGCACATATTGCCCTGGTTGGAATTTAGGACACCATTGCTGCAAGGCAACAGTGCTACTCATTGAGCCAACACGGCTATCCTCTTTTCATACGAAACAACTTTATCCATGTTTGTAAGGGCTCATTGCACATGCGACCTCTTGTACAGAGAGACTATTGGTATCTCTTGATCAAGGGCTAATTTACATGTTTTGCGCAGTACTGCAGTTTGGTCTTTAGAGCTTCAAGTGTAGCAACTAAGTCTGTTATGAGAAAACATAAATTAAGTTTATGTTTTTTGTTACTTGTTTTTTGCTTGCTGCCTCCAGGGCTGCTCCTGCAATGAGGCAAGGTGAGAAACTTGCCTCAGGCTGCATGGAATGGCCAAATACCAGGGGCGGCAAAAAGCCACCTCTGGAAAATTTAAGAGCCAAATTTCTGTTTTTTAACACATTCGGCTCTGCTAGGTCAGGGGGTGGTGGCATCTCAGCCCCTGAAATGCTGCTGGCTGCCTCCCAGTGTGGGAAGTGAGACCCGGTATATACAAGTAATTATGCCCCATAAAATCTTATTTGTATTTTTCCATGATAAATTATGCCATCCTGTATGGTTTCAGTCATTGTATTAAGAGGAGCTGCCATTTTGCACATAAAAGTGTTGTATCAACACTTTATCGACCTATTTGTCTTCTACCTATTTTGCCTGTATACCAGTGCCATCAACACGTTTCTTTCATTCATTCATTGGGTACTTTCATAACATTTATTTGTCTGACCGATTCTTTAAAATTATACTGACAATAAAAAACTACACTTCACAATATTAATTAAAATAAAAGTCATGTTGCTTGTTTTTTTTGCTGATAGGTCTGACAACCTTACTGTCCCTTCTCAATCTGTCAGTTAGAGTTTTTAATGCTAATGGACCACTGCAGCACAAACATGGCAGCCCCCTCATCAGGGTCCATTTTGTTAATCCCTTGCCTGAGCAGGCAGTAAAGGAGAAGTGGAACCTAGAAAGGTCAGATCTAGTAAGGATAGGCTACTCACCTTAAGAGGTCACTCTATGAGTGACAGATAGTTAGGCTATTTAGCTGAGCAGCCTGAGGCTCAGATGAGGAGTGTAAGTGGGATTAAGATCCCTGGTACCAATTGCCCAGTGTAAATACTGAGTGCAGTGCCGGACTGGGCCGGCAGGACACCAAGAAAAAACTCCAGTGGGCTCCAGCTCTCGTGGGCCCTGCTGGTCCAGACTCGATCCTTGGAGGAAGCCAGAAGCGGCTTCTGTCTTCCTTGATTCTCAGCATGGCTATACTAAAAAGACGGTATGCGCGAGGGGGCAGGTTGCGGCTCAAGGAGGGGAGCCAGAGGGTGCTTTACACCTGGGGTGGGGGACTAGAGGCGTGGTGGGGGGCCCCTTGCCCCCTAGTCCAACACTAACTAAGGGTACAGACTTAGGGATGTAGTGATTCCCCTGGGTTCCACTTAGAGAAAAGTCTGAAAGCTAGGTGTACCTTCATTGCTACTGTGTATGTGAGGTCTCATCCAGAGCAAAGTATTGGGGTAAAGCTCATAGTTAGAGAATCGTGACACTTAATTTACTACTAGTATTACATGTGTATGCATTAATGTTAGAATTTTTTGGCTCAGTGAGTCAAAGAGCTATCATTTTTACCCCATCAATTATAAAACAGGGCTTATTTCCAAGCACAACCATGATATGTGCTTGCACAAAAATTGTTGCACTTCTTGCGCCAATTGACAAAAAGTTAATTTACTATATAATTTACAGAAGGTGTACAAAATCCATAACTATGATCATAAGCTGTTGAAAGTACAACATTTTACTACTAGCAGTTGTTTATATCCACAATAATATTCTCCTAATTGATTTTTTCCCAGTTGATATTTTCTAAAACCTTTCCCTCTCCTTTACAGTTAATGCAACTCTTCAACAGCCCATTTTCTTACACTATATATTAATTATTGAAACGTCAAACATCTGCTTATTTTTTATTATTTTTATTAATATATAAAAATAAATATATATTTAAATAGATTATATAAAAATAAACATTTGGTAAAGTATCCAAAGTAGATGGACTGTGGCTCCTACATTGTGTTCCCAACCCTTTCCCTCCTTTCCCTTTTGGGAACATAATGAAGGAGCCACATTTCAGATCTTGCAAGGGTAGAATCCATTTTGGGATTTATATATTATTCTTCCATTTCCTTGGCAAAGTCTTCTTAATGAGGTGTTGACAAAGTCTTCTTAATGAGGTTTTGCAAGAGAATATTTTGCTTCAGGGTCTTATTTCTTTCCTCCTAGGAGAAAATGTTTTTATGTTAGACAAGAAGATCTATGTTTTATATCTATGCACATGATAGGGCACTGTAAAAATGGTCATAATGTGATTCCTTAACTGGCTAGCTAAGTTAGTAATTGAAACGTTTACGATTTAAAGCAGAACTGGTTGGAGCTAAAGCCATTAGTAAGTAACAATACTAATTACACCTGAAAATGAAAATTCCCTAAAAGCATTAATACTAAGGGGCAGATTTTGCATGCATGTGATGCAATTTCTAAATTTTTTGGATAGTGATCAAAATAGGAATCCTTAATCAATAGAGCCTGGAATAACCACATAGACAGTAATTGCTTTTTGATTGTAAAGAATATGAGTCATTTGCATTACCTTTCTGCATATGTTCTGCTATGCTATATTGCACCTCCTCTTCATCTCGATTATATGTGATGAATCGGTTTAATAGGAGTTCCTTTGCGAATGGTCTTTTGGCTGGATCCTTCTGAAGACATTTATTAATAAATCTCTGGAATTTACTACTCCTGGGGGGAAAGAAACAAGGCAGAAGTGTTACTGATGATGTAATAAAACACAGAGCCAGAATTATTCAAAAAGGACACTGAAGTCTGTTGGGTAATAGGAAATTAAAATAGGAGATGTTTCTTTTCATTGAATCATGGCCAACAAAGTGTAAGCTCTTTTATAAAATTTATGAAAAGGGTGATGTCTCTTAAAGAATACTAATAACTTGAACACAGCCCATCATCACAGCAATAGATAGAGTGGATACAGTAGTGACACTTACATTTGAGCTCATTGAACTTATCTCTTTCCCACTTTAACACCTTCCCCGGCCTTATGCTTCAGTGTCTCTTTCCCAATTCCCCCACCCTCACTGCTTAAGGTGGCCATAGACACATCAATAATATTGTACAAAAAAAATTCTGGTACCATATTCGGTGCGTGTATGGTGGGAAACGAGCCAACCGATATTGGCAGAAGACTTGGATATGGGTTGGCTTATCGATCAGGCTGGCCGGAAAATTTTGATCAGAAGCCTTTGAAGGTACCCCAATATCGCCCATTGTTAGTGCTGAATCAGATAAAGGTAGAATTTAATTGTTTCTACCTGTATATCTGACAATTCAGCTCTACATGTGTGTATTGAAATGAACAATCTTTCTTGAAAAGATCTTTTCCAGGAAAAATTGTAATGATTGTAACATCTATGGCCACCTGAAGTCCTATTTCTGTAAAAAAAAAAATGACTCACCATTTATCCTCTTTTAGAGCTGGAGCTGGACCATTCATAATCCTTTCGGAAAGCTCAGCACCACGGAGTTTAATGTGTGCTGTAAGTGTAAGAGAACACAATATTATTATTGTAATTCTTACAAATTTAGAAGGCGCCAACATATTTTGCAGCATTGTACGGTAGAGGGGTGACTACATCAAATAATTAAATTATCATTATCAGAACCAACCGATGATTTATTTTAACTTTTTGAGATTAAGAGATAGAATTTCCTTCTTTCATACATAACAAGTAAATAAATGCAGTCTGGATGGAACAGACAGATATTGGACATACAGAATGGGTGATACCCCCTGACCTTCCTTAAAACACTCCTCCATAAATGAACATAAACGCACAAAAAATGTTATTTAAGATTACTTACGAGGATTGTATTCTGCCATTTCTATGGCTGTGATTCCTAAAGACCACACATCCACCTAGAAAATAAAAACAAAAAGCAACAACCATTTAGCAAACAAATTATAATCATTGTTACAGAAGATAAAGATACTTCTACTGACTATCCCTCCTCATCCTGTCTCAGGGTCAATTAGGGTTGCCACCTTTTAAAAAAATAATTACCGGCCAATGGTGGGGAGGGGAACTGAAGGAGCGGGCAGTGACACAAAAAGGGGTGGAGATGGCAGGCCACAACGCAACAAGGGGCAGAGCCACGGGGTAGTGCCGCAAAGGGGCGGGGCCACATTGCCAGAAGCCAAAGAAAATATATGTTTTCAGCGGTGGGCAAGGGATTTTGTAAATGGTATTACAAATTACCGTCAGCTACATTGCTGAAAATTTGTAATACCGGCCCCGACCCTTGCAGGTGTTTTACCGGCTACGCCGGTAAAATACTGGCTGGGTGGCAACCCTAGGGTCAATATGGGATGCTAAATGACTATATACATTAGAATCAAGCTACATTGTATTACTATGAAACATTTCCAGTAGCCGACTTTATACACATTTATGATTTTAGATTTTCAAGAGTCTCTACTGGGAGAAAAAAGCTCTACAAATTACATTTGGCATGGATTTGTTATTCTTGCCTTAAGGGTTATTTCACACGAGGAGATTCAGGGTTAGGGTTTTGTCGCCTGGCGACTAATCGCCTCGTCTTCTGACTATAGAAAATGCTGCGATGGGTTTTCTATAGTCGCCCGAAGTTGCATTAGCACAGGCGACCTTTCATTGTAGCCTATGGGAAAAACGCTGAGGCAGTTCGGGGATATAGTCGCTCAGAAGACGAGGCGATTAGTCGCCAAGTGACAAAATCTCCCCGAATCTCCTCATGTGAACTAACCCTAAGAGAGCATTTTGTTTAATCACTTTCACAAAAATGTAACTAAATGACAACTATTTTATTAATTATACCTTGTAGTTATAATGTACACTTCTTGTAAAACATGCATGGACTTCAGGTGCCATCCAACAGCGGGTTCCTGCATTACTTGTACTGATGGGCCCTATTGTGGCAAGGCCAAAATCAACTGAAATTGAAAGAAACAAGCATGAATTAACTTTGTACAATGCAGTAATAACATCTATGACAATACAGAAAGGTGTTACAGTTATTGCGAATGGAAATATATTTTTGAATCAGTATTTTCTTTTGTCTGGTGCTGACTATTGATTTGAACCAGGTGCAAAGAGAGTGTAAAGACAGAGACAAATAAAACACTGAACATTCTTAATGACTGTATATTTGAACGATGCTTACAATGATATTTTTGAATTAAACAAAGGTGCAGTTTTTGGGTAGAGATCCCCTTTAAAGTTTTATGATGCCTAAGAAAAGCTACACATTGAGATGAGCAATAAATGTACCCTTTCCCTTTGTGGCACCCATTCTTCCTATAGATAATAAACTTCACTTACTTATCTTCACGTGGGCCGTAGATGTTAACATTATATTGGCGCCCTTGAGATCATGATGTATCACGTTTAGTTCTTGTAAGTAATCCAGGCCCTAGAAAGATGAATAAAGCAAACATGAACATGTATATATTTTTATATTCTAGAATTAATAGGATACAAAGTCGGTGAGCAGAGATTATGAAAAGCAATGAAGGGGTTAATATCTGTCTTACCTTTAAAACTTTCCAGCATATGTATGAAATCCAGGTCTCATCCAATGATCTATTGGGCGTGCTCCTAATTAAGGCGTCTACGGAGCCACCAGCACACATTGTCATAGCAATCTAGAATAGAAATAAAATGTTTTTAT
Organism: Xenopus laevis; assembly: GCF_017654675.1. NCBI lineage: Eukaryota > Metazoa > Chordata > Amphibia > Anura > Pipidae > Xenopus > Xenopus laevis. Next base: position 84,872,151 of record NC_054374.1, read on the forward strand.
TTATAGTGTATATAAATATTATAGTGTATATATATATATATATATATGTTGCCTAAAATCTATAAATCTGTCTGTGTGTCTGTGTAACATTCCTAGTAATCAGTAGCAGTAACGGGTCTGAAATAATCAGTGATATATTTATTAACTTTGATGGAGATTTTTTATTTAAGAAGTATATCCTTACCCATAGCGCCTCTTCAGTTGAAATGCTGGGCCGTAGATAATAGGCTCCATAAAAGGCAGGGAAGTTGTCGTGGCCAGAAACGCGTTGAAGTACGTACAGTTCAGTAAGGATCTCTTCATTATCCTAGATACAGAAATGATTATCATTAAATTAGTCTTGATAACTATTTAATCCTTGTTGTAAAACATAGAATTCATTAGTTTGCCATCAGTGTACCACAGTGCCAACACCACAGACACTAACTTCCCAAACAAACTTGATAGTAGGGATGACCTCACCAGATCAGAACTCGAGGAAACCAAACTTGGATAAAACCAGTTAATTTTATTAATCCATGTTAAGAATACAAAAGTGTAAGCGGGCAGGGGAACTAGCTTTACGCATTTCGTGACTGGAGTCACTTCATCAGGAAACGCATAAAGCTAGTAAAGTTTAATAAAATTAACAGGTTTTATCCAAGATTGGTTTCCCTGATTTCTGATCCAGTGAGGTCATCCCTACTATCCATTATATAAGGGGGCGACTTGCTAATCATGGTTTACAAAGTCTGTTTTTACTGGCAGTTGATTTGTATGTGTAACACAACACTTTCCGCAACTTTCTCATTATAATGAATTAAATAGTAAAAATATACATTACCCTAAGGTCTTTTATCACTTTTATGGCCACTTCTTTCTTTTCCTTAAAATGCCATGCCTGAAAGAAAACAGATTTGTGGTGAATTTTGACTTGAATTTGATAAAGTACCTGAGTATAAGGACATGAGTCTTTGCAGTCTCAGAAACAAAAAACAAACTCCAAAAGGAAATATGAATCCTGCTTATAATGTAGCATATGTGGCAATTTAGTGATACATGACATCTGTATGAATATTTATATACTAGATATAAATAAATATATACAATATATAGAATTACATTGAGATGTTAAGGGCCACAAAAGGTAGGTCATTCCCGCCCCTTACAATCTTAAAATCTCATATCTGACCTTATGGATTACTCCAAATCCTCCTGATCCAACACATTGTTCGAGGTCTATCCAGCCAGTTGGGTCCTAAAAAAAAGTAAAATGCAAAATTTGAAAATAAGACAATATAATGCCAGGTGGTGGGGGGAGAATAGAGGGAGAAGGCTGAAAACAGGGATAATAATGTAAAAAAATTTTTTGCATACCGGGTATAGTTTGTCAAATCCATGTTTATTGCGGACCTGGTAAAAGAAAACATTATTTGATTAACTCAGTAAATAGACAAAAAAAATATTGCAAGCTTTTCTTTTTAGTTGCTCATTTAGTTTGTTCAGGTTGAGAGGCATCCCCATAAGATTCCTCACTGTGTTCCTTGTTAAGCAGTTTTTTAATTTATATTAAATCACTCCATTTTTTCAGGTTATTGCCTGAAAACCCAGAATTTTTTGGATTATCGGACAAAATCCAGAGCAGATCACAATACCTTCAAATTGTAAAAAGGACATCTACCATTGACCTATACATGACAGGTTTGAAATGGTGAGGGGTTTTTTCTCCTCTAAAAATTTACATTTTTGCCCAAAAAACCTCTTTAGTAAATAACCCCTTAAACTTTGGGCAATGTATTCCAAAGCTGCAAAGAAAGAAAAAATGACCCGTTTGTGGGTTTCCCCATGAGCTGGACTGGTGATTTAAACTACAGTTTGGTTTTTAGGTTCCCAGACATTAGTGGGCCTAAACAAAGCCATAATAAATAAACATTACGCTAAACATGTCCCAATACATCAATCAGTTCAATGCACAAAATGTTTTAAAGGAGAAGGAAAGGTTAAAACTAAGTAAGCCTTATCAGAAAGGTCCACCTAAATATACCAGTAAACCCTCAAAGTAATGCTGCTCTGAGTCCCCTGTCAAAAGAAACACAGCATTTCTTTCCTTCTATTGTGTACACATGGGCTTCTGTATCAGACTTCCTGCCTTCAGTTTAAACCTCATTGCCCTGGGCAAGAGCATGCTCAGTTTGTTCCTCTTCCCCTCCCCCTCGCTTCTCTACTGTAATCTGAGCCCAGAGCAGGGAGAGACTCAGGCAGGAAGTGATGTCACACCATGTTAATACTGCAGCTCCTATCCTAAACAAACAGAGAGTTTCTAGAGCTATTTACTCAGGTATGGTAAAACATTCTACAGAATAAATATAGCATTCTAGCTTGCACTATTGCAGCTAATCTATTGGCAATAAAATGCCCCTGTAGCTTTCCTTCTCCTTTAATGTCCTTGATAGCAAATCATACCTCAAGTGATGGAAACATATCATCACTAATGCTTTCTTCTTCCCCACTAGATATAACCATGTCATCACTATTTCTTTCTTCTTCATCTTGTTCTTCTAGATTATCTTCTTCCTCTGAGGCATTACCCTGGCTGATCTCTGTGCCAGGCTCCTCAGGTTGCTCCTGGAAATGGCCAATATTTGTCTCAGGTTCCTCCTGGCAGATGTCATGGGCAATCATTTCCTCAAGTTGTTTCTGTTTAAGAATAAAAACATACAATTAATCCATTTGTTGCTATACTAATATCTATTGCATATGGCAATGTGACACAGTATTGGAAAATAAAGTTGGTAATGTGTTATGTGAATATCTTGATTGTAGGGGTGGGTGAATTTGACCCATTTCGCTTCACCAAAAATTAACCGGCGATGAAAATTTGCCAAAATGCATTAAAGTTTATGGGCATCAAAAATTCACTCATCCCTACGGTATGTTTTTCTCTCAAGCATCAATACTGTGATTATCTGGTTAATGATGCTTAAGGGAGAGAGTGGATAATTAAAAATAATTTCAGATCAATTCTGATTTATAGAGAAGGTGCAAAAACATGCATTTATAAGAAGGTAATTCTTTTTATAATTCCCATTATTCAATTACTTGGCAGTTGTCTGTGGCAATTTCTACATTCTGCTCTGGTTTCCCCTGGGTAAGACAGAGATAACAGGAGTTCTAACTTAAAGACAACTTTAATAAAAGTAAAATGTATTTTCAAAGTTTTCAATGTATTCCAGAGCTGCAAAGAAAAAAAATGTGGGTTTCCCCATGTAATGTGTGCAGCATGGTGTTATAGTGATAAGCATTGATAGCTTCCCTTTGGGCACTGCAGTTTATGTGGACACTCCAAAAATATATATAGTTCTTAAAGTGTTTTAGCATGAGAGCTGGACTGGTGATTTAAACTGCAGTTTGGTTTTTAGGTTCCCAGACATAAGTGGGCCTAAACAAAGCCATAATAAATAAACATTATGCTAAACATGTCCCAATAAATCAATCGGTTCAATGCACAAAATGTCTTAATGTCCTTCATAGCAAATCATACCTCAAGTGATGGAAACAGATCATCACTAATGCTTTCATCTTCCTCACTAGATATAAGCATGTCATCACTATTGTTGTCTTCTTCCTCTTGTTCTTCTAGACTTTCTTCTTCCTCTGAGGCATTACCCTGGCTGATCTCTGTGCCAGGCTCCTCAGGTTGCTCCTAGAAAAGAGATAGAAGTTTATTGATCACATGATTGATTCTGTTAAGTAAATGTGAGATAATGAATTGAGTTCTACAAAGAAGGCTTTAAAATATATTTAACAAAAGCCATGTATTGTTGGGGAAGAGGCCTGTTTTTGTTTTTTTAGTTCATTTATAACTACTTACCTGATAGCTGTGATGGCTAATATTGTCCTCAGGTTCTTCCTGGCAGATGTCATGACCATTGTTTTCTTCAGGTTCTTCTTGGCAGATGTTATGGCCAATATTTGTCTCCTGGCAATTGTCATGGGAAATTATTTCCTCAGGTTGTTTCTGTTTAAGAATAAAAACATACAATGAATCCATTTGTTACTATACTAATATCTATTACATATGGCAATGTCAGGGAACCGGGAGTTCCCTCTGGGGAGTAGTCCGGATTTAGGAGGAAGCCCCTCAGGAGGGATCAGGATCGTGGTATCCAGGGATTTAGCAGAAGGGGTAATAGAGTTCAGGCAACAGGTCAAAAGGCAGGCAGAATATAAGCAGAGTCCAAAGTCCAGGCAGGGGGTCAACAACAAGAGATCAATCAAGAATATACTCAGGGATAACAGGAACAGCAACAGGGAACCCAGGAATCTATTCAGGAACAAGATCCTATTTTCGGGCGCCATCTTGGCGCCTCAGGCGTCCTTTTAAAGGGGATTTTTGGCGCCCTTGCGTCGGCGTCAGCACGTCTGCGACCGACGCGCTGCGCCTGCGTCCGTCGCGTCGTTGTGATGTCTTCGCGCCTGCGCACTTGCGCGCAGGCGTCTCTGCGCCGGCGCCGCTACCCACGTGGCGGCCATGGGCGCCGCCATTTTGGGAGCGGCGTCGGAAGTGATAGCTGCGCCGCCCGGAGCTCCTGGTCCTGCTCCGGGCGGCGATCGTGACAGTACCCCCCCCCTCACGGGGGGCCTCAGGACCACCGGGACAAGGTTTCTGGGGAAACTTGGCGTGAAAATCCCTCACCAGACGGGGAGCGTGAACATCACGGTGTCCTTCCCAGGAGCATTCTTCAGGACCAAAGCCCCTCCACTGAATGAGGTACTGAAGGGACCCTCTGGAGATCCTGGAGTCTAGGATTTTCTCCACCTCGTACTCGAGTTGACCCTCCACAGAGATGGCAGGAGGAGGAGATTGACCACCAGAAAACCGGTTGGTGATGGCGGGTTTCACCAGAGACACGTGGAACACGTTGGGGATTCTCATCTCTGGTGGAAGCTGAAGTCTGACAGCCACAGGGTTGATTATCTCCAAGATGGGAAATGGACCCACGAATTTTGGACCCAACTTGGGAGATGGTATCTTCAACCGGATATTCCTGGAAGAGAGCCAGACATTATCACCCACCTTGTAGGGAGGAGAAGATCTTCGACGACGATCCGCGAAAGTCTTATGAACCAGAGCGCTCTTCTCTAGGTTCAACTTGGTAGCAGCCCAAATAGCAGACATATGGGCTGCGGAATCGTCAGCAGCCGGGACGTCAGAAAGTACAAAGTCTTGGGGAAAAGCTTGAGGATGCTGCCCATACACCGACATGAACGGAGACCTTCCTGTAGAGGAATGACAAGCATTATTATGAGCGAATTCCGCCCATGGGAGGAGATCAGACCAGTCATCCTGGCAGAGGGATACGTGGTTCCTCAGGAACTGTTCCAGGGCTTGGTTGACACGTTCAGCTGCCCCATTCGTCTGTGGATGGTATGCAGAAGAAAACTGAAGAACAATTCCCAGGTTTTTGCATAGGGAACGCCAGAATTTAGCAGTAAACTGGGTGCCTCTATCAGAGACGATCTCCACCGGGAAACCATGCAGGCGGAAGATGTACTGGATAAATAGCTGGGACAACTCCACCGCAGAGGGCAACTTCTTCAAAGGGATGAAATGGGCCATTTTGGAGAATCGATCAATGACAACCCAGATCACAGTGTTCCCACAAGAGGGAGGAAGTTCGACAATGAAGTCCATGGACAGGTGGGTCCAGGGACGGGAAGGAACCGGCAAAGGCTGTAGTAACCCACTGGGGCGGGAATGGCTTGACTTAGATGTGGCACAAACATTACAGGCAGCAACAAAGTCCTTCACATCTTTGCGGATATCAGGCCACCAGACCAGGCGTCGTAAGAGTTCAAGAGTCTTAGCTGGACCAGGGTGTCCGGCTTGCCGGGAGCAATGGGTCTGTTGCAGAATAGGCAGACGCAGCTCAGGAGGAACAAATGCCATTCCAATGGGAGTATCTGAAGGAGCAGAAGATTGACCAGCCAGGATTTGATCAGCAAACTGTGGATACAGGGAGGCAATAATCTTGACTGGAGGGATGATTGGCTCTTGTCTCTCAGGAGAGCGGTCCACCGGAGTGAAGCTACGAGACAAGGCGTCGGCCTTCTGATTCTTGGAACCTGGGCGAAAAGTCAAGATAAAATTAAACCGAGAGAAGAAGAGAGCCCACCTTGCTTGCCTGGGGTTTAGCCTCTTGAGGGACTGGATGAACTCGAGATTCTTATGATCGGTGTAAATCTGAACAGGAATCAGAGAACCCTCCAGGAGGTGACGCCACTCTTCAAGAGCAAGTTTAACAGCCAAGAGTTCTCGGTTCCCGACATCGTAGTTCTGCTCTGCGGACGAGAACTTCTTGGAGAAATAAGCACAGGGATGCAACTTCCCATCAGCGGGGTGTCTCTGAGACAGGATGGCTCCGGCTCCGACTTCAGAAGCATCTACTTCGATGCAAAAGGGTAGTTCAGGATTGGGGTGTCGGAGAACAGAAGCGGACATGAAGGCCTCTTTCAAAGACTGAAAAGCTTCAATGGCAGATGGGGGCCACAAGCTGGGTTTACCCCCTTTCCGGATGAGAGCCAGGATAGGTGCAATGCGGGAAGAGAACCCCCGGATGAACTGCCGATAGTAGTTAGCAAATCCGATAAATCTCTGGATTGCCTTGGTACTCAGCGGAATAGGCCACTCCTGGATGGCAGACACTTTCACGGGATCCATCTCAAATCCCTCAGGGGAGATAATGTATCCTAGGAAGGGGATCTTGGACACCTCGAAGACGCACTTCTCCAACTTGGCGAAGAGAGAGTTCTTCCTCAAACGAGAGAGTACCTCCTTCACCTGGGAGCGATGGCTTTCTAGGTCTTTAGAAAAGATCAGGATGTCGTCCAGGTATACGACTACGAACCTTCCTAGGAGATCCCGGAACACATCGTTAACAAACTCCTGGAAGACGGCAGGGGCGTTGCAAAGGCCGAAGGGCATAACAAGATATTCATAGTGCCCATCACGAGTGTTGAAAGCCGTCTTCCATTCATCACCCTCACGGATGCGAATGAGATTGTACGCCCCTCGGAGATCCAACTTAGAGAATATCTTCGCCCCCTTCAGCTGGTCGAAGAGCTCTACGATCAAGGGCAGAGGGTACCTGTTTTTTACAGTGATTTTATTCAGGCCCCGGTAGTCTATGCATGGCCGAAGGCCTCCGTCCTTCTTCTCCACGAAGAAGAAGCCAGCCCCTGCAGGAGAGGTAGAAGGGCGGATAAACCCCCGCTGGAGATTTTCTTGGATGTATTCCTTCATTGCAGTAGTCTCAGCAGGAGAGAGAGGGTAAGTGCGGCCTCTGGGGGGCATGGCTCCAGGCAGGAGTTCGACAGGACAGTCATAAGAGCGATGTGGAGGAAGGAATTCCGCAGACTTCTTACAGAACACATCGGAGAATTCCTTATAACAGGAGGGAAGAGACTTTAACTCGGTTGAGGAAATAGTTACCTTCTTGAGGGGTTTAGCAGGAAGGCAATGCTGTAGGCAGAATGGGCTCCAACGAGAGACCTGCCCTGTGGACCAGTCTATGGTGGGATTGTGCAGGCGCAGCCAGGGGAGACCCAAAACAACAGGAACATCGGGACAAGAGATGATAAGAAACGAAAGTCTCTCTTTATGCAGGGTCCCAACCTGCACAAATAGTTCACCAGTGGTCATCGTGAGTACAGACTCCAGGGGTTTATCATCTATGGCGACAATCCTCATGGGAGAAGGCAAAGGAAATAGGGGGATTCCCATGTTCTTAGCAAAGAGAGCGTCCATGAAGTTACCCCCGGCTCCGGAATCGAGGAAAGCATTCCCGAAGATGGTCTTATCGGTCAGACGAATCTGGAAGGGAAGGAGAAACCTGTGTGAGTTTTCTTGAGTCTTCCCCAGAGACCTATCTCGAGACTTTTGAGTAGTGCCCCCTACATGAGTTACCATAGACATACCTCGGGGTACAAAACTCTTAGCCTTTGCAGGACAGGCATTAGCGAAGTGGGAATGTCCGCCACAATACAGACACAGGCCTGACATCCGTCTGCGGAGTCTTTCTTGTTCAGTGAGGCGAGTTCTTCCCACTTGCATGGGTTCTTCCTGAAGAGAAATGGATGCTTGGGCAGGAGAGGTGACAGAAGCCTGCAGGAGAGGCCTCTCGAAGCGAGGTGCCAACATGGGTTGAAATTTCCTGACACGAACTCTCAGGGTTTGATGCTCTCTCAGAAGAGTGTCCACCTTGACAGCCAAGGCGATGAGGTCTTCAACTTGCGTGGGTAATTCACGAGAGACCAGGTCATCTTTGATGCGAAGGGAGAGACCATTATAAAATGCAGTATGGTATGCGTCGTTGTTCCAACGAGTCTCAGCAGCAAGTGTACGGAATTCAATAGCATACTCCGCTACACTGCGACTCCCTTGGCGGATTTGGAACAGACGGGAAGCAGCGGAAGTCACCCGGCCGGGAGCATCGAAGACGATCTTAAATTCTTTGAGAAATGCTTCTGCGTCATCCATCAGTGGGGACTGCTTCTCCCAGTGTGGAGATGCCCACTCGAGAGCTTTCCCTGCCAGACGAGTAATCACGAACCCCACCTTAGCACGTTCAGAGTCAAATTCAGTGGGGTGTAGGGCAAATCGAATCTGGCACTGATTCACGAATCCTCGACAGGCTTGAGGATCGCCATCGTAGAGAGGCGGAGCAGGAATATGAGGACCAGAAGTGGAGGGCTGGGTAGCCATGGCAGCAGCCGCTTGCGGAGGAGGTGCCGCCCGGGGGGTCGCTGGTGTCAACAAGGAGAGCTTTTCCAAGATCGCCTCCAGCGTGAGTCCCACGTAATTCTGCCGGGCTTCATACGCCTCCATGCGGGAATGCAGGCCCCGAAAGGCCCTGCCGAAATCTGGCTGAGCTTCTGGATGAGCTTCCTCAGTGGAATCCATGGCCCGAAAATAATGTCAGGGAACCGGGAGTTCCCTCTGGGGAGTAGTCCGGATTTAGGAGGAAGCCCCTCAGGAGGGATCAGGATCGTGGTATCCAGGGATTTAGCAGAAGGGGTAATAGAGTTCAGGCAACAGGTCAAAAGGCAGGCAGAATATAAGCAGAGTCCAAAGTCCAGGCAGGGGGTCAACAACAAGAGATCAATCAAGAATATACTCAGGGATAACAGGAACAGCAACAGGGAACCCAGGAATCTATTCAGGAACAAGATCCTATTTTCGGGCGCCATCTTGGCGCCTCAGGCGTCCTTTTAAAGGGGATTTTTGGCGCCCTTGCGTCGGCGTCAGCACGTCTGCGACCGACGCGCTGCGCCTGCGTCCGTCGCGTCGTTGTGATGTCTTCGCGCCTGCGCACTTGCGCGCAGGCGTCTCTGCGCCGGCGCCGCTACCCACGTGGCGGCCATGGGCGCCGCCATTTTGGGAGCGGCGTCGGAAGTGATAGCTGCGCCGCCCGGAGCTCCTGGTCCTGCTCCGGGCGGCGATCGTGACAGGCAATGTGACAGAGTATTGGAAAATAACGTTAATAATGTGCTATGTCAATATCTTGTTTGTAGGGATGGGTGAATTTGACATGTTTTGCTTTGCCAAAAATTTGCTGGCGGCGAAATTTTGACAAAATGCATTAAAGTCTATGGGCATTAAACTTTGCTCAACTATGTTTTCCTCTCAAGTATCAATACTGTGATTATCTGGTTGGTGATGTATAAGAGAGAGAGAGTGAATGACAAAGATCATTTCAAATTAATTCTGATTTATAGAAAAGGTACAAAAATATGCATTTCTGACAAGGTAATTTTTTTTTTATAATTCCCATTATTCAATTACTTGGCAGTTGTCTGTGGCAATTTCCACATTCTGCTCTGGTTCCCCCTGGGTAAGAGAGCAATAACAGGAGTTCTAACTCAAAGATAACTTTAATAAAAGTAAAATGTATTTTCAAAGTTTCATGTTTTCCTACTTACCTCACTGATATTATTAACAGTGGTTTCTACTGGTTCCTAGTTGAAAGAAAAAAAAATTATGAAATCAATTATTTGTTGGAAAATACCAAATGCCCATGATATTATGGGTTTGTTTTGTTTTAATTGTGTTAGCCTAAATATTTACCTGGCAGAACAGATTGCCATATCCAGTCTGTTGCACCTGTCAAAGACAGCAAATTAGAACAGTTCATATATGTAATGTTGCTTTATTTAATTTAAAATTATTTAAATATAACTAATAATAAACTATTATTTGCTTACCAAACAGGGCATTTCTGTGTACATCTTCGGTAGTACCTGTTTTTAAATAAAAAAAAAGAGGCGTAAGAGATTATTGATCAAGATAAATAAAAGACACATTATACTATGAGATATTGTTTTGAGTATAAATGAATGCAGGGTTGGAATCTCTTTTCTCAGAAAAATGCAAGGGGTTACTGGACTGCCCCTTGCTGGAAAAGAAAAGGATGATTAGACATTAGCAATGAAATGGGTTCTTAGCAATCAGGTCATTGTTGGTATGTAAGTGGCAATGGCCAATCTGTAAATCAACTGAAATGTTAGATACATTTGTGTAGCGTTGGTGTCTAAGCCTACTGATCCACAGATAAGTCTGACTTGTAATTTAACAAAATCTAATTAACAAACTGAACAAAATGTGGCCCCTTGGGAGTAACATATGCTAGGCTATGCATCATAGTTCAAGAAGAGTGTTATTTCTGCTAGAAGTGTTTTTAAGTTTTATTATATTTTATGACATTAAAATGTACTTTTAAAATTGTTACATTATCCTACATCTTTATGTATGCTAAGTTTCTCTACTTACCAAAATGACTTCATTTTTCTCTTTTTTAACCTGGCAAAAGAAAATAGGTTCAAATATTAGAGGCAATGATCAAGGTGTAACTAAATGAATAGGTCCATTAGAAGTTAGATTTAGGAAACTTAGCAGTTCCCATTCCCAACCTCTAAAACCATTTTCCTTATAAAGCAATACAGAAAACAAGGTATTATTTAATATTAGATATGCAGAAAGTGTACAAAATATAAGGCTATTATAAGCTGTTTCTTACAATGAGTAATGAAAGGATTTGGTTTAGATCTACCCAAAACCAAAGATATATGAAATTTGTAATTAGACATCGTATCCACTATTTTGGATTCTATTCTTTGTGATAGATTCGGCTGAATACCACACCGAATCCAAATCCTAATTTGCACATGCATATATATATATATATATATATATATATATATATATATATATATATATATATATATATATAATTAGGAGTGGGAAGTCAAAACATTTTGTTTAATTCCTTGTTTTGTTACAAAACGTCATGCAATTTACTTCCCCACCCCTAATTTGCACTGATGCCCCCATCCATCTGCTTCCCCTGCTCCCTGGCTGGAGGTAGGAGAGTGGCTGGGGGATTTCTTCAGCCTTAAACAGCTATAGAGAAAGAGGACCCCATGGTCCAGGCCCCCTGTTCCTTGGGCCACCCATCACAACTGTGGGGTCTGCTTCCTCTATAGTTATGCCAGTGAACTCAAATTTGAATCAGTTAACACAGGGGTCCCCAACCTTTTTTGGCACGGGGACCAAAAAAACCCAATTTTTTTTCTAAGGACCGGGGGAGGGGTCGGAGGGGGGGGTCAGGAGGGATCAGGGAGGGGGTATGGAGGGGTCGGGGAGGGTGTCGGGGAAGGGGTCGGAGGAGTCAGGCAGAGGTCAGCGTCCAATTTGGGCGCACCATGTTAATTGTTCAGTAGTCCAGTTCAGGCCCGGTGGTTGGGACCCCTGAGTTAACAGGAAAATATATAGCACTTTAGTTTTCAAAGGTACATTTGATGAAATTTTAATTTTCATCACATGCATTTTAGTTTGTCATTAACAGTTTACACAGCTTTTCCATACAAATTAAAAATCTAGGATTTGAGTATAAAAAAACCCATACTTTCGTAAAACAGTTGAAAATACTGCATATGCGTCGAAACATGATGGTTTTTTGTATGTCGATAAGTCTTTCTGTTGATTTGTATTTCAAAAACTCTTTCTGTAGATTTGTAAGTCAAAAATTCTTTCTGTTGATTTGTAAGTCAAAAATGATTTCTGTAGATTTGTAAGTCAAAAATTATTTCTGTAGATTTGTATGTTGAAAATTCTTTCTGTGGAGAGAGAGAAAAATCATTGGTTACACACTATGTAATAATCCTATGAATTGGTTATAAATAAGGTTTGAACCATTTTTTTAACAGTTAACTGAAAATGAATGGCCAGTAACATTAAGGTAACATTAGAGTGACAATTAATGACTAGGAAAAATTATGAGCATTTTAAAGCACACTAATATCTTTTCAGATCCTCATAATTACTCCACTAGCAGATACTTAGGCCTACACAACAACTATATCCAGCTATATTGCTATATGTAGATGAAAATAGAGAATGTATAATATATGTACATATGTATACCATTAGTAAAGGGAATGCGGCCATAATTGTCTGTAGGGCCAAGCACTTCATCCCCTTCAAACTCAAATGGTTTGCAATTACCCCACTAACAGCTACTAAGCCCTACTCAGCAGCTATATGAATATGAATATTAATTTTTCTAACATTTTCCCCAGTGTATGGTGAGGAGCTCCACTCACCTCAGTTGCCTGATACAGAATGAGGCAGTTAGAGCTTGTTTTCAAACATTAACTCTGTGTGCACTGTGACATCACAATGTATTATGTGTCACATTATGACATCACTCCTGCAAACTACGGTCAGGAAATTCAGCCTTAGCAGATAATATGCTCTTTTAATGACAGTTATAAATTAATGCAAATAGAAAGACTGTATTGAGATTGTGTTTAAAATGGAATATTTCTTTTGTTGGCTGCACTATGATATTATAATAACTCTATTGCATTGCTATATGTATGTTAAATGAAAACAAGGAATGTGCTAATATTATATATAGGCTATTAGTACAGGCAATGCCACAATTGTTGTTTGTTGGGCCAAGCAACCCCCCCCCTGCATTTACCCCACTAGCAGACACTAATAAGGCCTATCCAGCAGCTACCTTTATATTTATATTAATACTGTTATTTTAAAAATTTCCCCAGCGTGTCATGAGCTCCACTCACCTCAGTCTCCTGATCAAGAATGAGACAGTCTGGGCTGGTTATGAACAGCTGTGATAATGTCCATTATGACATCACAATGATATGTCACATGACTAGCTGCTGATCAGAGGATACAAAATGAGCATAAAAACTGCACATAGTTCTACAATTATTTCAAAGAGGATTATAGTTAAAATGCTGTTTGTTTATTTTTTGACCCTTTTACTTTTATGTAGACAGTGTAAATATATGAATGTATAATATACTGGTATAAAATATGGAGGTATAAACATAAGTAGCACACAGGTATAGAGAATGGCCCAGATATTTGTACAGCATTTGAAATATATCAATAATGATAATTGCACTATTACTGTATGTGCTCTATACTATATCATCAGAGGGGATTCATTCATTATTATGGGTATCAGTACAGGGAATGACATTACTGTATGTATAATACATCATTAATGGGAATGTGCCCTTTATTATCAGACAGATTTACTAGAGGTTGAACTAGGAATCCAGAAGGATTTAAAATATGGCAAAGCAGCACTCATAGAACATTTAGGTATTTATGTTATTTAGACATATTATGGGGAATAAACTTCCCAATCATAATTATGTTGGCTTTGAAGAAGCCAACATACTGATCTACTAGTTCAGCTCGTTCTTATTCTTATTATGTTGGCTTTGAAGAAGCCAACATACTGTTCTACTAGTTCAGCTCGTTCTTATTATGTTGGCTTTGAAAAAGCCAACATCTTGATCTACTAGTTCAGCTCGTTCTTATTATGTTGGCTTTGAAGAAGCCAACATACTGTTCTACTAGTTCTTCTTCTTCTTATTATTATTAGCGCCCCCCCCCCCGTTTTCTAAACGCTACTCCTCCTACAGTTTTAGGGGTACAAGCACCAAACTTTCCACACCTATTCGCCTTATAGCAAAGTACGTTGCTTGTGCTTTAGTAAGCGATCCCACCCACTGCGCCCGTGCGGCGGACCACCAAAGACGCCTTTTTTCGTATTGACTTTGACAGGGAAAATTTTCAAATCGCTGCTGCTCGTACAATTTTGAAGCTACACTCCCCAAACTCGGACCACATATTGTTGGTGCCACCACGAATAAAAATATGTATTTTGGGGGGGCACTCCAAAGTGGGCGGAGCTACCAACAGCCAATGAAATTTTAGCAATTTTCTAAACGCTACTCCTCCCAGAGTTTTAGGAGTACAATTATGAAACTTTGCACACTTGTTGGGCTCATACCCGAATAGATTGCTTGTGCTCTGTTAAGCAATCCCACCCTCCGTGGCCCTGTGGCGGCCCCCCAAAGACCCCATTTTTTCCCATAGACTTTCATTGGAAAATTTGAAACTTTTGCCACTCGTACAGCATTAAAGTTACTCTCACCAAACTTGGGTCACTTAGTCATGGGGTCAACCTGAAAAGTTCTGTCACATTTTGGGGACTCCAAAAAGTGGGCGGAGCAACAAACAGCCAATCAGATTTTCCCTATTGACTTCAATGAGAAAATGTCAAACACTGTCATTCCCACAGAGTTAAAGCCAGAGACCCAAAACTTGGCACCATGGGTCACTGGGGTTAAAATTTTGAAAAGTGGGCGGAGTCTACCACAGCCAATCAAATATTAGCCATAAGTTTCAATGGGAAAAGTTAAAACTGTCGCCGCTCTTAGATTGTTCATGGGAGGGTCCTCAAACTTGGCACAGTTGGTCCCTGGAGGACCGGGAACAAAATCTGGAAAAGTGGGTGGAGCCAAAAACAACCAATCAGATTTCTTTTATGATTTAAATGGGAAAAATTAAAATTGCTGCCATTTGCACGTTATTGATGTCATGGACCTCGAATATCACAAATATGGTCACTGGGTGTTTGCACTTCAAAGTTAGGAAAAGTGGGTGGAGCCTCCAATAACCAATCAAATGTCATTCATTGATTTTCAATAGAAAAACATAAAATTCCTGCCATTTTTACATGTTAAATGTCATGATTCCGAAACCTTAAAGTGTTAGTCACTTGGTGACTCTGGTTCAGAATTAGGAAAAAAAGGGGGCGGGGCAACAACAGCCAATCGGATTTCAGCCATTGACCTTAATGAAAAACGCCAAATTGCTGCTCTTATTACGGCGTCAATGCCAAGTGTCCCAAACTCAGCACAATTACTCACAGGGTGACTGTGGTCAAAATTTAGGAAAAGTGGGCGGAGCCAATAACAGCCAATCCGATTTTACCTATTGACTTCAATGTAAAAGTTTCAAATGCTGCCATTCTCATAGTTTTAAAGCCAGATGCCCCAAACTTGGTACAGACCATGACTTGGTGACTGGGGTTAAAATTCAGAAAACTGGGTGGAGCTTAAAACAGCCAATCAAATGTTACCTATTGCTAATCAATGTCAATATATAAGTTGCTGCCATTCTTTCACAGTTAATGGCAGGGACATCAAACTTGGCACAGTCGGTCACAGGCGGACTGGGATTCAAATTTTAAAAGTGGGTGGAGCCAAAAACAGCCAATCAGGTTTCTGGATTGATTTTAATGGTACAATTTGATCTGCTTCAATTTTCACCGTTTTAAACCAGATTCTACCAACTTTGTGTACTCTCTATGCACCAGGGGCGACTGGCCCCAACACCTCTTGCGTTTCAAAGCCAACATCTTGTGGTTTCTTCAGAAATGACACCATCTAGTTATTATTATTATTAGCGCCCCCCCCAGTTTCTAAATGCTACTCCTCCTACAGTTTTAGGGGTACAAGCGCCAAACTTTCCACACCTATTCGCCTTATAGCAAAGTACATTGCTTGTGCTTTAGTAAGCGATCCCACCCACTGCGCCCGTGCGGCGGACCACCGAAGATGCCTTTTTTCGTATTGACTTTGACAGGGAAAATTTTCAAATCGCTGCCGCTCGAACAGTTTTGAAGCTACACTCCCCAAACTCAGACCGCATATTGTTGGTGCCACCCCGAATAAAAATATGTATTTTGGGGGGGCACCCCAAAGTGGGCAGAGCTACCAACAGCCAATGAAATTTTAGCAATTTTCTAAACGCTACTCCTCCCAGAGTTTTAGGAGTACAATTATGAAACTTTGCACACTTGTTCAGCTCATACCCGAATAGGTTGATTGTGCTCTGTTAAGCAATCCCACCCTCCGTGGCCCTGTGGCGGCCCCCCCAAAGACCCCATTTTTTCCCATAGACTTTCATTGGAAAATTTGAAACTTTTGCCACTTGTACAGCATTAAAGTTACACTCACCAAACTTGGGTCACTTAGTCATGGGGTCAACCTGAAAAGTTCTGTCACATTTTGGGGACTCCAAAAAGTGGGCGGAGCAAAAAGCAGCCAATCAGATTTTCCCTATTGATTTTAATGAGAAAATGTCAAACACTGTCATTCCCACAGTGTTAAAGCCAGAGACCCAAAACTTGGCACCATGGGTCACTGGGGTTAAAATTTTGAAAAGTGGCCGGAGTCTACCACAGCCAATCAAATATTAGCCATTTGTTTCAATGGGAAAAGTTAAAACTGTCGCCGCTCTTAGATTGTTCATGGGAGGGTCCTCAAACTTGGCACAGTTGGTCACTGGAGGACCGGAATCAAAATCTGGAAAAGTGGGTGGAGCCAAAAACAACCAATCAGATTTCTTTGATGATTTCAATGGGAAAAATTAAAATTGCTGCCATTTGCACGTTATTGATGTCATGGACCTCGAATATCACAAATGTGGTCACTGGCTGTTTGCACTTCAAAGTTAGGAAAAGTGGGTGGAGCCACCAACAACCAATCAAATGTCATTCATTGATTTTCAATAGAAAAATATAAAATTGCTGCCATTTTCACATGTTAAATGTCATGATTCCGAAACCTTAAAGTGTTAGTCACTTGGTGACTCTGGTTCAGAATTAGGAAAAAAAGGGGGTGGGGCAACAACAGCCAATCGTATTTCAGCCATTGACCTTAATGAAAAACGCCAAATTGCTGCTATTATTACGGCGTACATGCCAAGTGACCCAAACTCAGCACAATTACTCACTGGGTGACTGTGGTCAAAATTTAGGAAAAGTGGGCGGAGCCAATAACAGCCAATCAGATTTTACCTATTGACGTCAATGTAAAAGTTTCAAATACTGCCATTCTCACAGTTTTAAAGCCAGAGGCCCCAAACTTGGTACAGACCATGACTGGGTGACTGGGGTTAAAATTCAGAAAACTGGGTGGAGCTTAAAACAGCCAATCAAATGTTACCTTTTGCTAATCAATGTCAATATATAAGTTGCTGCCATTCTTTCACAGTTAATGGCAGGGACATCAAACTTGGCACAGTCGGTCACAGGGGGACTGGGATTCAAATTTTAAAAGTGGGTGGAGCCAAAAACAGCCAATCAGGTTTTTTGATTGATTTTAATGGTACAATTTGATCTGCTTCAATTTTCACAGTTTTAAACCAGATTCTACCAACTTTGTGTACTCTCTATGCACCAGGGGCGACTGGCCCCAACACCTCTTGCATTTCAAAGCCAACATCTTGTGGTTTCTTCAGAAACGACACCATCTAGTTATTATTATTTTTCTTTTGCTTTTATAGAGCTGGTCACATACTTTTTGAATTAAAATAAAAATGTACTATCGTTTCAAGGTCAATTTTTTTGTGTGTAGCAGGCAAACCAGTTAGACTTTATGAAAATGCTTTACAGTAAAACCGCCACAGTCCTGTCAATAATACTGTACATGTTTGTTTTGCAATTATTATTTATAAGGTGTTTTATGTATAATCTATTATGTTGTATTTGGCAGAGCATAGTGTAATTTCTCGGGGTTGATATGAAAGTGTGTAAAGTTATTTTTTCCCAGCAAGCTTAAGCAAGCAAGTATTGTTTGAAGAGAAGAAAAAAACAGAATTAATGTCATTTTAAACTATACACACCTTGTGTGGTCATGTAAGCTCTACAAGTTCCAGTGGACCTGTCACCCAGACCCAAAAAGCTGTATAATAAAGTACTTTTCAAATAAAACATGAAATCCAATTTCTATTTTTTATTATAGCATTCATAGCTGTTGTAAGCTCATTTAAACATCAAATATTGTCTGCCCCTCCTCTATGCCTTAGGCATAGAGGAGGGGCAGAAAATTACTTTCACTTTCCAATCAGCACTTCCTAGATGTCACTGCTCTCAACACATTCCCCCTCTCTCTTTACCATTTATTGTGTAGCCAGGGCATGGGGATGGACATCAGGTCCCCCATTCTGGTGCACAAACAAGATTCTGAGATGATACAAGGCTTGTCTTAATAACAGTGTCCACAAAATGGGTCCTGTCTGCTTGCTATAATTATGAGTTCCCAGACTGACGGAAACAAAATTCAAATAATTTATATTGTGTAATTAAAGTTCATTTTGCTTGACTAATGTGATAAAATAGGATTTTGAATAATTTCTTTGGGTGACGGGTCCCTTTTAAGCTGTACTTTACAAGTGAGGATAAATAAAGGGGTCTGACATAGCCAAAATAAGGTGGCTTAAGTGAAAATCAATATCAGTGCAATAGTGGAGACATTTATCTTGTGTCATTTGTTGTCAGCTTATCTAGTCTGTGAGCTCAAAGTGGATCATGTGCATTCTGGTGAAACCTCGGAAGCTAAATGGCACAGATCTGATCTCAAAGGAAGTGGTTAGGACTAAAAATCTTGCTTAATGAATTTCACTTTTATTCAAATGGAAATTGCTTTTAAATTAAATTGTTTTATATAAAACCGACATTGTTACTATATAAGTAATGACACACTAGGGCTATGGAAGAACCTCTACCACCATCAAAACATCTCAAATCACTAGTAGCTACTGCCAGTTTTAGTCTATAGAAAATGTGATTCCTAGGGCACACTATAGTGAGCTTGCACTAATCATTCAATGTTCCCTCCAAATATTTTTTTTACATGGGTAATGTAACAGTGTTGGACTGGGACACCAGGGGCCCACCCAAAAACCTTGGCCAGGGGCCCACCAATTAATCTTAGACCAGGGGCCTACTCTTAGAAATATATTTCCTTCTCTCCTCACTTAACCTCTATTCTCCTAGTCTCTTTTCTTTACATACTATAATCTATTTTTCCATCTATTTAGCCTCTGTGTTCTCATAGAAATAGGGAATGGCAAAGAAATAGGCCAAATATTTAGCAGCATGAGGGACCACTGACATCTGGGCCCACCGGGACTTTTCCTGGTATCCCGGTGGGCCAGTCCAACACTGTAATGTAATACCGCAAGTGCAGTGAGCTAAGAGCAATTTTGAGTGCAACTGCCATGTAGACAGACAAATTAGCATTTTTTGCCATATATCTCCAAGGGGAGATATGCCTGCAATTTTGGCAAATGAAGTCACATTTACGCTTGCACTATGACACCAATCAGACACAATTATGCTGAAAATGACTACATTCGGTTGGTTTGAGGGTTGTGGTAGCTCCAGAATCTCCTGCATCAGTAGATACATTCAGAGCAGCAGGAAGGCAGCAGCTGCAATCACAAATATACAGAAGTGCAAGGCTTTAATGCTGATAAACCTTTAATGCATAGGTTTTTTCACAGAGCTGACTGTGGCCTAGAGCCACTGCACTTGTTGTAGCAAATGACCCCTTGTGTGTTTTCACACAAAACTCTTGGTGCATGCAATCTGTTGTATTTGCTGGATTCACAATTTTAAAGTTCAGAGGAAACATTGTTGCATCATTTCTGACATCATGACCCATATTCCAGCTTTCAAAAAAAGAAAAATAACCATAAGCAAACAAATAATAACAACTAATAAAATTCACTAACTCTTTCTAACTGAACAGAATGGAAAGGCACCAACGCTACAACCACTTAGCCAGATGGCAAAGTTTCCTATCCAAGTCTGTTCAGCATTTTCATAGTAGTTTGATTATAACACAATGGACTGTTTTGTAAAGAAGTAGTATTCAGTCACAAGAAAGTCAGGGCATTAACCGAAATGTAAATAATATCCAGATAAAACTGACAAAATCCCTTTGAAGTGTTTACCACCTTAATAACTGCTATCTGAATAGGGTGCCACAAAACTAAAATGACATTGCAAAATCCTATCTGAATAGTGTGTACATGTTTATCTCTTAAGCATCCTACACACATAGTCTAAGAAATATTTACTTCATACCTAAACCAAAAGGGCCTATGGTTGACAGAAAAAGAGACACAGCCCCCCCCCCAAAAAAATAAATGTTCACCCAATTCCTGTCACATTGATTTATGACAGTTATTTCGAAGTGAGACAAAAAAAAGAAAGAAAAATATCCATATGCAAATAATTACTCCATTTTCGTAGGCGAAAAGAGATGTGGGTGGTAACTGAGAAAAGTTTAAAAAACTCTTGTCACAATATCCCTCTTTTTCTCTCAAGTAACCCCCATCAGACAACAAATGCTCGCCACATCAGAGGCCTCTTACAGGCTGCAGATTTGCTTTGATTCAAGACCGCTGCAGGCATTAATGGGGACATAATTAAGGTAAAAAGTTCAACCACAGTTCTAAAGCTCAAGCACTGCCAGATATACATTTGCTTCTATTCACCGCCTTCTACTGTAGCTTCTCAGGGAAATTTATTGGAAACACATTTAAGTTAACAGAGAGCTTTTTCCTATACTAATTAAACTTTCTTGACGTTTGACATTTTTATTCTTTTACACACATCCTACACTCCATGAAAGAAACGTTACTTTTACTAGTATGGTGACTAGGAAATTGATGTTATATCATATTCCACTGACACTAAAACTCTTCTACAAAGATGTAAAAAGAACAAAACAGCTATTAAAGGTACTTTGCTGAGTTGGCAGGGGGAATACTTTTATAGACAATACTAATTTAGAACAACATATTTATCCTAAAGTACATTGTGTTAGATTTTCCAAATTCTTTGTAGCTCGAGGCATGAGTATACTCTTTTCCTTAGTTATAATTAAACTGAAATAAACAAGACAATGTCAGATTTTAAGCATCCCCTGATGTGAAGATTACATAACTCGGGAATGCTTTATGGCTATTAAAAAGTCAGAGACAGAGAGGCTGTGTTCTGACAAATTAACAAGCAGAATGCTAACGACACTGATAATTCTGTCTTTAGTAAATACATATTTGCGAGTATTCTGTATATAAAGACAGGCACATAAATTGTTGGACATTGATAAAGTTACTGTTCATGTAGATATTCAGCAAAAAAAAAGTTCTCTCATTATTGAGGGATTCCAAATATGGCTCCAACAATGGATTTTGCATTTGGAAGCCATTACTGTGAACTTTCAATACATGGTTAAAAGAGATGCAAGTTACCCTTAGACTGATAAAACTAAACATCAGAGGTATAGCGAAACATTGGCCAAATTAACAATTTTCTGCATTCTTAAAGATAATGTACGCACAACACCAATGACCATGAAAGTAAACTGTACTGATGACTGCAGAATTCATTCCAAGGTGAAGAAAAAGCCTTTAAATTTAGCCAAGTCAAGAATACTCTCCAGGAGACAGGCCTACTATTTTCAAAGTCTATAATTAAGAGAACACTTCACGAAAGTAAATACACAGGGTTTACCACAAGATGCAAAAGAATAGGAAGGCCCGATTAGATCTTGCCATAAGGTATCTGAAAAAGCCTGGCCTGTTAGGACGGATAAAACTAAGATAAATAATTTTTCATTGTTAGGCATGCACTAAGCATGGCAGTATGGATTAGTGAATATTTAATAAAAGGTAGCCACATGTTAGATTGTGTTAGATTTTAAAGAGGTACAATAACTGGAATGCCAACAGTGAATTTGGAGACTATAGAACACTATAAGAATGTACATTATCTTTAGGTGTTTGCACCTGTGCTCAGTAATTTGTGTTTAACTATTATTGGTTAATTAATGTGTCTTGTTTGGAAGGATATGTTTTCAATTTTTTTTAGCTATTAAGTGGGTGAATAAGAAAACTCCAGAGGGGAGACACTTCTTACACTAATGCAATAGTGACACGATGGGGGTTATTTATCAGAATCCAAAAAGTTCTTACTATTTTCTGAAAACTACTCTGACCATATTTGCACAGACTTTTCCCCCCTATTTATCAATTTTCATACATTTTTCTTGTGTGGAAAAAGTCACAATAAAATCTTGCTGGGGTTAAGTAACATCGGAATAATACCTTGTAACCCGCTTCCAGCATAACCGTGTTAATAGAACTTTTACGTATATTAATGTTTTAACCCAATCTTGTTCAGGTAATGATCTCCCTATATCCATTTCCCTTTTGGTAATATATGGTAAATCTAATAGTCGAGCTGGGGTGTTGAATTGTAGGTATAGAATTGAGATAGCTCCTTTAGGAGCTACACCCTTAGCGCACCATCGTTCATAGAATGAGCTAGATGTGTCATGGGATTTGGTAGCATTCCAACACCCCTGTACAAAATGTGTAACCTGATAGACTCTAAATCTCTCTGAGTCCGGGAGTTGGTAATGATCTAACAGATATTGAATAGTATAGGGACCTCTTGAGGTTAGTAGGGAAAATTTTCCAATTGTTAACAGGACCTCTGCCATTGACTTTTACGTGTTCTTGGCAGGTCTGAACTGAATTACTTTTTTCATTGGACTTTTAACACCACCAGACTAATAAATCCCGTACAATCGAGTTGTTTATTTCTCCGAAAAATTGTATTTTCCCCTTTAAAAGTCCAACCAGAAAAAAATGGAGCTAAATGAATAACCCCCGAAATGTCTACAGGTGCAAGTTATAGAAAAGGTTCTCTCTCCAATAAGACAAGGTGAGCCACTGACTATTATTAACTGCCATGACACATTCTGGATCTTTAAGCTGGGAATCAGGAGCCCTGGGGGACTTATTAAAAGATGGGATATTAATTGTTTTCTATAAAACTAATAGAGACATTACAACTAAATCAGGGTGGTTGGAAGTGAATTGCAGTATCTGTTATTTATAATTCACATTTGACACTATTTGATGACTTTATGCCTGTTAGTGTTCTGAAGTTAAAGAATTAAGTTGTAACGCTGTTAAATTCTGATTTCTCTGGGGGGGGTGCTTCGAAAACACATGACTTGGGGCAGCTGGGAAATTAACAATATGTCTAGCCCCATGTTAGATTTCAAAATTGAATATAAAAAAATCTGTTTGCTCTTTTGAGAAATGGATTTCAGTGCAGAATTCTGCTGTAGCAGCACTATTAACTGATTCATTTTGAAAAAAAATTTTTCCAATGACAGTATCCCTTTAAAAGTCGTTATCAGATGTATCAGTGTTTATGCAAGTTTTATTTTCTAAGTGGAACTTAAATGTAAAGATAAAATGACTGCATGCAGTCTTTAGAAAATGAAATTAAATGTATAATGTATTCGCAAAAATGTACTGGTTTATTCAAAAGTACTGGTATATTCTTCCGTATAAAAGCATTACCAATTAGAAATTTATTTTCATCAAACGAATTTGACCCTTTATGTCATTCAAGTTAGGACATGCCTGTTCTACACCAGGATGTTGCTACATTTTCTCTAGGGGGCAAATTTACTAAAGGGCGAAGTGGCTAACACTAGCGAAAATTCACCAGCGTGACGTCATTTCGTAACTTCGCCGATTTACTAACGGATGCTGGCGTAAATTCGCTAGTGAAGTGGGCCTACTCTAGAGCTACTTCGCACCCTTATGCCAGGCGAAGTTGCGCTATGGCGAAGGGACCTAACTACGCT
Source organism: Xenopus laevis (assembly GCF_017654675.1). NCBI lineage: Eukaryota > Metazoa > Chordata > Amphibia > Anura > Pipidae > Xenopus > Xenopus laevis. The sequence continues at coordinate 84,896,043 of NC_054374.1, forward strand.
AATTCACTAAATTGTGGATTTTCGTGAATGTTACCTCTTACGCCAGACTTTACTTCGCCACCTCAGACCAGGTGAAGTACAATAGAGTAGATTGCTCCAAAAAAAGTTGAAATTTTTTCTAAGTCCCAAAAATCGCTGGCGTCTTTTACTTTTTTAAGGGTGATAGGCTGAAAAAGAGCGAATTTTTTTTTTAGGGTACCCTCCTTCCTCCCTACATTTGGTAACATATGGCACCTAAACTATACTGTGGGCACGTGTAGGGCATTAGAATACATTTATTAAGGTTCCCTGGCCTTGTGTCTTGTGTAGTGTAATGTGTTTTCTGCTGCATATACGGCCATTGTACTTTAACTGCACGCCGTATGTAAATTTCAGATCGCTAGCGTAACTTCAAACCGCTGATTGTAACATCGCTAGCGCAACTTCGCAAACGATCGGTAACTTGTGCGCAACTTTGGATCTTCGTGAATTTGCACAGCCCTGGCAAATCTATGCCTGGCGAAGTACGGCGAAGTGCGGCGAAGGCAATGCTGGCGCAAATTCGGAGGTAAGTAAATTTGCCCCTATGTCTTTCATTAGAACACACAAGTTTGGTAACGCAGATGTTATGGGCAAAGCAACCCCCCCATGACTTTCATTTTTTTTTTTTTTTTAAAGTTTTTATTTTGTTTTATGACATTTAAAACAACAACATAGACACAAGAAAGAAAGAGGTATACACTGTGTCTTCATATCAAAAACCTTAGGAATACAAATATGCATTTTAGTGTGAGAATATCTCACTACAGGGTCCAAATATTCCTGACTTACAAGGTGCCAAGCATTAACATCACATAACTGACAGATTGTTAATTGGGTGGTTAATTAGTGGGCTCAATTGCATGACTATCCATCCAAGGGGACCATATCTTATCGAATATCGAAGGGCATCCTCGTCCTTCATAAGTCTAATCGCAGGGAGAATTTTATTAATCAAGTTGATCCATTGGGCAATTACAGGTGCTGTGCCTCCCATCTAATGCATAGCTATCAACTTTTTATCATAAAACAAGAGTATTCTAGCCAGAGATCTGGTTTTGGTCATTGGGAATCGGCTCTCTATTAGCCCCAAAAGCACATTTCTGGATTAGACAAGTTCGGAAAATCCAGGGTATTTTCAAGATATTGAGTTATGTGTCTCCAATAGCACTGTATAGGAGGGCATTCCCGAGACAAATGAAGGAAAGAGGCGTTTGGTGATTGACACCTGGGACAGTCAGCCGCTGGTCTGCCTCCCATCTTTTGAAGTTTTACTGGAGTGATAAGTCTGATGGACAAATTTGAATTGAACCATTTTGTCTCTAATAGAGATGAGGTCACTGTATATTGTGTCAGTGACTTCCTCCCAGTCCTCATCCGTAAGTGTTGGAAGTATTTGCTGCCATTTGGATTTCGCTCTGGTAAATGGTGGAGGTGTAGAGTCAAGGAGGGCTCGATAGAGCCGAGATGTTAGCTTTGTGGTTTGGGGCATGTCTTTCATTTTTAGTTTATATTACCTCACTCCTGCACTGGCATGAAAATACATTTGTATGCACATATCAGCTTGCCAGCCAGGATTTCTTCCTCTTAAAGATAATGCCAGAGGTTAAAAATGGAAGCAAATCCGATTATGTCTAAATGTAAGCTGATCATAATATAATCACTGTGGTATTTGTTTGGTCTCAGTCTTTGAAACTCCAGTGCCAATGTACACAGCCCTCAGAGCTAAAACGAACACACAAAATAGCCTTACTGTAAAGTTATATTAGCCCACAGTCATAACAATCTGAAAGTGTTACATATCTTCTGCAATTGCAGAGCATAATTTTATTTACCCTCATCATGGGCACAGGGATAAGCTTTGGTGAGTTTGGCCCAATAAAATAACAGGAAACTTACTAATAAACATGTTGAACACAGATTGGCATTCTCAAATACATTAGGTTGTGTAACTTATTTTTTTTGTGGCTTTTAAAATATGTTACTTGATATAATAGTTGTATGTCTTTAATAACACATTAAACATCTTCAGAAAATGGCTTTGTGTTGAATTGCTGTTAATCACCACTAAAAAGTAAATGGAATATCAGAATGTCACCTATCAAGAGAACAACCTGGCTGTAATTTCAAAATACCATTCACCTGAGAAGGTAACTATGGGGTAGAATTGTGAAAATTTAAACTGTGGAAACCTCTGGAATTTTAAAAAGTTTAAATGATATGAAATGTAATCAAATGTATTTTGAAAGCGTTTGAAAGCAGTACCTCAGCAGCATAATATACACAAATAAATGGATGTTTACCTTTTTATTGAGTACAGTTTAGTTCTAAGAACATTTTGGAACATGGTTCAAGTATTTTATTTTGTTTCATTTGGCATGACCAAACAGTTTGCACACTATAGCAACAGTTAAGAAGGAAGAGGAATCAGTAGGTTTCATGGAAACAACCATTGCATCAAAAGGCCAACTAAAGAGATACACATACAACCTTGTATTAACAATAACCAATACTCTATCTATGGTAAGCCAACACCCCAATGTGCAAGATGGATCACTAATGCATGAGCAGGGATCAATACATTGTGAACAGACTTGGCAAGTCACCAGATGAAGAAATGAACCTCTTGGTCTAAGCAATTCTAGTAAATTAACTTCTTTTTTAAACATTGTCTTTCTTTTCTTAAAATTTCTTAAATATTTACCACAACACATACTGCCATGAGTGGATCTGTACAGACAGGCATATTTTTCTGTATATTTTTTATTTATGGAAACAGAAGAAACCAATGCCTTGCTCTTTTTATAGAAGTATATATGTTATATCTATTTTGTGCAAATATTGGTGAAATTGATAGTTCATGTAATGGAAGTTAATACCTTGTATACCTCGTAACCAGAGGTATGCAGCAGAGTAGTAAGTCATGACCGTGACCATCTTAATACCCTCCAAACCCTGGCTAGTGGGGAATACTGCAGAGCTGATCGATTGGTTAAAGACCCCCTTATTTTATAATGATTCCCATATATCTTGAAGTACTGGTGTAAAAGACGAAAGGATCAAAAGCAATGGAAATTTAGGATCCCCTGAACAGAATTTAACAGTAATCCAAATCCAATAAATTTACACAAATCAATAATATTACTTATTCTGGTCAAGGGACCCCTCTTTGCATGTTCTTGCATATGTAGTTGTCTATATTAAAGGAGAAGGAAAGCTACCAATGCAGTTTATTGCAAATAGATTAACCACAACAGTGCAAGCTAGAATGCTATATTTATTCTGTAGAATGCTTTACCATACCAGAGTAAACAGCTCTAGAAACTCTGTTTGTTTAGGATAGAAGCTGCCATATTAGCTGGGTGTGACATCACTTCCAGCCTGAGTCTCTCCCTGCTCACTCATAGCTCTGTGCTCAGATTATAGCAGGGAGGGGAGGATGGAGGAGGGAAAAGGGAGGGTGAGGGGAGCAAACTGAGCATGCTCAAGCCCAAGCCCTGGAGGTTTACGCTGAAAACAGGAAGTCTGATACAGAAGCCAATGTGTACACAATAGAAGGACAGAAATTCATTGTTTCTTTTGACAAAGGACTCAGAGCATCATTACTTTGAGGGTCTACTGGTGTATTTATATATAAAGCTTACTAACTTTTCACCTTTCCTTCTCCTTTGAACCATTTCAGTTTAAATATTCATCGGTTACAGGCTATATTTGCTATTTTCCAGAAATACATATGTCCAAAAACCCTTTACTGCCAAGCACTGGCCACAGAAGTGCAGTTTGCAAAAGCCTGCTCCAGATAAATTATATCAGGATAAGAACCATATCCATGTTATTAGCAACCACAACTTGAATATGTTAAAGCATCTTTTTATCTTCCTGTGTTTTTCCTTGAGTAGCTCCCATGCAGCCTTAAATTGGACCTTTCTGTTATGAATTACAGAGTCACTCAGCATAAACCAAATCCAGCAGCAACTCAAAAGACTTCAAACTTTCTAATGCACCATCAATAACGTAAGAGTTGTGGACAAATCCCCAGGTAGAACAATTAGCAAGATTTAGGAGGTTTTGACATTGGATTAGCACTAACTGAATATACACGGTTATTTCTACAGACATATATAAACCAGTCAGGCTAAAACGTTACATTGGTTTATGTAATGGGACTTTAAGCTTGATCTTTCAACACTTAATCTGTCTGTTACATGTCCCAAGTACCATCAAATTCGCTTTTCCTGGTGTAATGTGTATGCCCTCCTTTCAGAACAGCTGAGGCTTGATGAGAGTGCCTGTCGGAAATTCCACAAAGACAGAATTTACGCAGATGTTCTTTCCTTTTTGGTTTTTCCTTTAAATTGCAAGTCTTGTAACCTAAGCTTAAGAGCTGACTGAACCAACATCTGAACCAGCATCAGTGGGTGGCAGCCAAAAAACACAACATGTTTCGAATTTGTGTGTCAGGCCTGCATCCTTTTTGGTGGTTAAGATAAAACTGTTATTTTGAAATGATTATATAGTAAAAGCCATGCAGGCCCGTCAGTAGTTTTATGAACCTCCTCTTAGATGGAAAGAGTGATCTGAAAGGGATTTTATGCAGCTCTCTGTAAAAAAAAAGTAGTAATACATTCGTCTTGGTCTGAAAGCTAACATAGCTATGTATAATTGCGACTGTGAGAGAAGTAACATATTCATTATTTTTAAATTATATATATGTGCCAGCGTTGAAAGACAAGGAATCACTGTGAGCTAAGTTATTAGGAATCTTCCCTCTCTCGCTTAAAAAATGCTTAACGTCTGCTCCAGGCTAATGCTCTTTATTTAGCTCCCAGGTATTCTTTACACAGGCTTGTACAAAACAGCAATTATTAAGTCCTCTTGTACCATGTAAATGCTGGGAGCTAAAAATTATCCCAATGCAGATGTCATTTGACCAAGCAGGTTAGCATTTTCATCATATTGGTTCCCTCCCAGGATTTAAAGGCATAGTTCAGTGTAAAAATTAAAACTAGGTAAATAGCTGTGCAAAATAAAAAATGTTTCTAATATAGTTAGTTAGCCAAAAATGTAATGTATAAAGGCTGGAGTGACTTGATGTCTAACAGAACAGAACATTACTTCCTGCTTTTCATTTCAGCTCTCTAACTCTGAGTAAGTCAGTGATTATAAGGGGCCAAATGGGACATAACTGTTCAGTGAGTTTGTAATTGATCCTCAGCATTCAACAGGAAACAGTTATGACCCATATAGCCTCCCTCAAGTCATTGATTGGTTACTGCCTGGCAACCAATCAATGGAAAGCAAGAGAGCTGCAGAGCAGGAAGTAGTGTTCTGGCTATTATGTTACACATCCAGTCACTCCAGCCTTTATACATTACATTTTTGGCTAACTAACTATATTAGAAACATTTTTTATTTTGCACAGCCTATCTATTTACCTAGTTTTTATTTTTATACTGAACAATTCCTTTAGGCCTTGCTTGCCCTTATGATGAGAATGATAATGTTATTATGTAATCTATATTATAATTATTTTAAGCATAAGCCATAGGGAAGCACTGTTATTTGGGATACTTTTACCTTTACAGAAGAAGACACCCTTCAATTTTACAAGCTAAACTTTATTTAGCTATGAGATATGTGATAAAAATCATGAGCCCAGATTGAGACAATGGGCTGTGTCCACTTGTTGAGACAAGTCTGCCGTACAACAAACAAATGGGGGCACATTTACTTAGCTCGAGTGAAGGAATAGAATAAAAAATACTTCGAATTTCGAATGATTTTTTTGGCTACTTCGACCATCGAATTGGCTACTTCGACCTTCGACTACCACTTCGACTTCAAATCGAATGATACAAACTAAAAATCGTTCGACTTTTTGACCATTCGATAGTCGAAGTACTGTCTCTTTAAAAAAAAACTTCGACCCCCTACTTCGCCACCTAAAACCTACCGAAGTGCAATGTTAGCCTATGGGGAAGGTCCCCATAGGCTTTTTAATGTTTTTTAGGTCGAAGAAAAAATCGTTCAATCGATGGATTAAAATCCTTTGATCGAACTATTTGCGCTAAATCCTTCGACTTCGATATTCAAAGTCGAAGGATTTAACTTCGATGGTCGAATATCGAGGGTTAATTAACCCTCGATATTCGACCCTATGTAAATCTGCCCCATAGACATTTATTTTGGTCATGCTTTGTATAAAACCTTTCACAGCCATTTTTCCTGTGCTAATTATTTTAAATGGTATTTCTTACCTACTGTGCATAAATTCTATCTATTTTGCTTTCATCCGACTATACGTATCAACTAGAATTGCCTATAGAAGGACAGGTGCATTTATTATTAAAACTACCTACTATAAGTACATACATTGCCACACAAATGGCCTTTAAATTAATTAATTTATTCACAAGCTGTAAAATGCTTGTTTCGTTATACTATTTATCTCTCTCTATCCACATTGTTCTTAATTTTATCTACACTGGATATACTTTAGTGTGTCACTGCAAAATCCACAGGGGTTGTGACAAAAAGCCCTGCTTAGAGTAAGGACACCAATCCGCTGGGGAAGCTCATTAAGCAGGGTAAGTGTTGAGGAGGGGTGCCCTAACATATTCATGATGCACCCCAAATTCTCTGAAGAGAATGCCCCATGCCATTTGCTGCATATGGAGCCAACTCAGCCCCTCATGCAACAACAACCATCTCAGTTTCTTGGACCATCAGAACTTTTTGTCAATGGAGGGAGTGTAAAACTCTGAGGCTACAAAATGGACTGAATTAAGGGTGAGAAAATGGAGGGGTGCTCCCTTATTCAGGTTAGGGCACAGAGACTTTGAAATGGGATCTTGATTGCAAACAGCAATAAATGGGAACCATAAAGAGGACCACCTAGACATACAGATGTCCTTTAGAATTAAACACAAACCCCAAATTCTCATTTTTGTCATTAAAACATCCATGCCTGTTATAAAGGTATTAAAAAATCACAGTTGCCAATCATATATTGCCTGAGGCAAGCAATTACCGTATATACTCGAAAATAAGCCGTCCCGAGTATAAACCGAGGTACCCAATTTTACCTCCAAAAACTGGGAAAGCTTATTGACTCGAGTATAAGCCGAGGGTGAGAAATGCAGCAGCTTCTGGTAAGTTTCAATCAAAAAATTGAGGGTTTCTGCTCCCATTGGAGGTGGCGGCGTCTCGTTTTTTGATGCCGGCGACCATTCTTGGATGCCGGCGAATATTCTTGGAGACTATTCTTGGACGCCGGCGACTATTCTTAGGCGCCGGCGACTATTCTTAGACGCCGGCGACCGTTTTTGCCTTGACCCGAGTATAAGCCGAGGTAGAGTTTTTCAGTTTATTTTGGGGGCTGAAAAACTCTGCTTATACTCGAGTATATACGGTACTTTCATTTTCCATTCTGCACTTTCTAGATGTCACTGCACATGCACATTCTCAGGCATCGGGCCCCCATTCTATCGCAACAAATAATGGACTAGAAAATCTGATATTTCAACCTGAATTACTAAAATGCTTTGACATTGTTTACATAGTTTGTCACAGACCCCATGCCAGGAAAGTAAAATAATAATAATACTACTAATAAATAAATTAAGAATAATAATGCAACTGGAAGTCATTGAATCATTTTCACTTTAAGGGGCCGATTCATGAAGCTCGAGTGAAGGATTCGAATTAAAAAAACTTCGAATTTCGAAGTGTTTTTTGGGCTACTTCGACCATCGAATGGGCTACTTCGACCTTCGACTACGACTACGAATCGAACGATTCGAACTAAAAATCGTTCGACTATTCGACCATTCGATAGTCGAAGTACTGTCTCTTTAAAAAAAACTTCGACCCTCTACTTCGGCAGCTAAAAGCTACCGAAGTCGATGTTAGCCTATGGGGAAGGTCCCCATAGGCTTGCCTGAGTTTTTTTGATCGAAGGATATTCCTTCGATCGTTGGATTAAAATCCTTCGAATCGTTCGATTCGAAGGATTTAATCGTTCGATTCGAAGGATTTAATCGTTCGATCGAAGGAATAATCCTTCGATCGTTCGATCGTAGGATTTGCGCTAAATCCTTCGACTTCGATATTCGAAGTCGAAGGATTTTAGTTCCTAGTCGAATATCGAGGGTTAATTAACCCTCGATATTCGACCCTTCATACATCTGCCCCTAAATCTCTGTTTTTAAGATATAATTTGTGCTACTTTTTCACAATTTAAGGATAAATACAATAACAATCAAATGAAATATTAAAAGTACAGCAAGCTGGTAGGAAAAACAGTTATCTAAATAAAGAACTAAGGATAAAGTTTAGCCTTCACATAAACAGATACATCAGGTTACTTGGCTGTAGAAATCTCATACATATCCTACAAGCAAATAACCAGAATGGAACATTCATTGGCAACTAAGAAATAAACACAGCTTCTAATCTAATCATATTTGCTCCTGGGATTATATACATTCTGACAAGCATTCATTGGACAATATGTAAAGTTTACCTAATTTCAAACAGATCTGCAATGCATTAATGCACACTCATGGGGCATTGGTGATTGTAAAAGTGGTGAAAGTAAATCCAATTCTAAGGTCTTTTTGTTTGTATGTTTTTTTTGGGGGGGGGGATTTTTCCATTCATTTATTTGTTTTATGATATCTTAGCTATACTTTCTAAACAAATGAACAAATGATACAAATATGTGACATGCAGTGCTATTCTGAGTTTATTTGTCCTAATCCTAAAAAGAATTGTTTGAAGAATGCCACTGATATGGCTAGGTTTTGCCACCTTTTTATCCAGTGTTCAGTATGTAGGCTCCACAAGGCCACTACCCCCCCCCCTCAATTCACTGTTCAAAGACAAAAAGACAAATCTGGACTTCTTTACACAGAATAAAATGAAGAGGTGGATGGATTATCTAAAAATCATTGAGTTAATGGCCAACTTGAATGGTAAAGTTTCAGTGGTCTTCTGCATACAAAGAAAATAAAATACTTTACAAGCAGAAGAGAAAATAAACAAAATCCTAAACATGGATGATACTTGGACTACACAATCAATATTCAGAACTTCATTCAAAGAAAATAAAGTCTTATTACTCACAAGAACCAGTGCATTTTCCTATTCCAAGTAGGGGTCTTTTTTCTGAGAAACTATCACACATCTGAGAACCTGGCAAAAAAAAATAAATACAGATTTCAAACTAACAAGGTGGCAGTATTAATTTGGAATTAGCTAAAATACATGTTGTTGAAGCAAAACATTTGATATAAATCAATACATATATTATTTCAATACATAAAATAGAAAAGACTATGGGAAAATCTGGAATTTATTTAGAGAAGTTTGCATTCTCTTGTTCTCATTGAACTGTATTTGGCTTTGTGTTTATAACACAGGATTTTACCATATTGGTATTTATAAGAAACACTGGCTTCTGACAATAGCCATTGAATTGCTGTGTATTATTTTAAAGGTTGTTGAAAAAATATAATATTGATCATTCCTAAAATAGAAATAGAAATTGTGGTCCAATAAACATTATACTGTTTTCAGAAAAAGCTATTTTTGTCTTTATTTTGTGCAAATGGAAATATGCAAATATGGCTTCTATTTTCATTGAGAGCTGGTACTGTTTCATTATTAGATAGAGTTTTTGTTTTTAAATAGTTTTAAATGGACTCGGTGGGAGATGGGCTTCCAGTAATTTCGTGTTTTTCTGGATTTAGGTGTTTACAGATTTGGAATCCCATACCTATATTTGACAAATACTGTGAAAAAAGTAAAAACTATGGATTTGTTGCATCTCCAATAATAATAATTCTTTATATGCCATAATAAACTTTACTGTTAGTGCTTATAAAAAACACTAAGGAATGCATAGGTGCATAATCTATGTCATGGGGCTAAAGACAGAAAGACATTGAAATAGAAACAGAGGAGAGAGAAAGAAAGAAAAATAGGTTTAATGCTTTGGAGAAGACAACATAATGATCGCTTAAAAAGAATCAAGTGATAGAAAACAAAAAAATCACAAAACTATTACAAACATTAAAAAAATGGAATAGAAATGTAACAAACAAAATAGAAACATAGAAAATAAATATTTTATGTAAAACATCTGCAGAAAACATCAGTCAAAGAGGCTATGCTGGCAATGGAATTAGATGAAAGGATGTCTCGCTGATTGTGATGAAACACGTGCTCTGGTATCAGATTAATGGAACCAGCACCCAGTGCTTTTCTGCGTATGGGTAGAAACATAATCCCACAGGTTGTGACTATATTTTATTATTCATATCTTAAATTGTACTTCCGTTGGTGCTGATGGAATATGCTGGCGATATGCACACCTGCTCAACACAGTTTAAATGCAGCTCAGTGACTGAAAACAAATGAAAAAAATCCAGTAAAATCCATCAAATATATTTACAGTTGAAATCCTGTTGCAAAGTCCCATTTTAAACTACCAAATCCTTTTAATTCTGCCATATAACACTACAGCCTTTATCAAAAGCTGAAAATCCAGACAAATCACACAATTAAAATAATGAAAAAGCCACCGCCTGTCCATTCCCAGGCTTGCACTTAGTAAAATGGTGACACTGATTTACCTATCTAAAACAATATACATAATAACTCTCAGTCTCTGGGCAAACCTTCATTTAATCAACTTGGAGTAGTTTCATGAAAATAAAGGTATTAATGTGCCACTGAGTGCAGAGCTTATTGAGACGTAGTGATCATTACTGATCATTGTTGGCTGTGCTTTAAATACATATTTGGTTATATAACGCTTGCTTTGTAAGCTCTAAAATGTACAGTTTTAGCTTAAAAGAGTCTTTGAGTTTAACAGTGGTATAGCAATAGGTGAAGTAGATGGAGGGCCCAGGACCACCCAAGGCTTATAGTAGCACCAAAAGGAGGGACTGACTGTCGAGGGGCAGGTGACAAATATATTTGGGCAGTGGTTTTAGTTTAATTATAGCAAAGAGTAAAATTCAATATGCATTCATGAAGAATTTTATGCATGAACACTTAAAGGAAAACTATACCCCTCAAACAATGTAGGTCTCTATAAAAATATATTGCATAAAATAGCTCAAGTAAAACCCTGCTAATGTAAATAAACAATTTTCATAATAATATACTTTTTAGTAGTATGTGCCATTGGGTAATCATAAAAAGAAAATTGCCATTTTAAAAAATAAGGGCCGCCCCCTGGGATCGTAGGATTCACAGTGCACACAAACAAACCATACAAGTTAGGTCACATGAGCCAATTAACATACGAGTTCTGTCTTTTGCTTCCACACTTCTTCCTGTTACAGTTATTTATCAAAGTCTGAATTTATCTCAATATTTTCTGCTACAAACTTCAATCAAATCCGCTCGGTTTTTATGCTTATTTATTATTACATTTTCCCAAAGATTTGCTTTGTGGGAAAAAAAATCTGATTTTCACGTGTTTTTTGGAATTTACTAGGGATGCACCGAATCCAGGATTCGGTTCGGGATTCGGCCAAGATTCGGCCTTTTTCAGCAGGATTCGGATTCGGCCGAATCCTTCTGCCCGGCCGAACCGAATCCGAATCCTAATTTGCATATGCAAATTAGGGATGGGGAGGGAAATCACGTGACTTTTCGTCACAAAACAAGGAAGTAAATTTTTTTTCCCCTTCCCACCCCTAATTTACATATGCAAATTAGGGTTCGGATTCGGTTCGGTATTCGGCCGAATCTTTCACAAAGGATTCGGGGGTTCGGCCGAATCCAAAATAGTGGATTCGGTGCATCCCTAGAATTTACACATGAAAACTTCGGGGTATTGCACGAAGCCCAGCGCACATCAAAAAATCATTGGGACTTTTCCAATTGACTTATATGAAACCTCAACATGGTCTGAGATGCCGGATTTTCAGATTCTGACTTTTGCATCATCAGGGTTTGATAAATTCCGAAAAATGTGTGATTTTTTTAAAAAAGTCTGATTTTATAAAAAAAAATGATGAATTTTAGTAAATAACCTGATCAGGTGATCTCTGAGGCAGCACAGAGACTATCAGGAAATGGTGGTTCAAGGCAAGAGATGTAAAAGTGCAATATTTACTTAAATATATATTCCAGTTTGGTAAGATTCTTTAATATGCCACTTAATTTGTTAATCTGTTGCTCAAGTATTCATTTTGAGGGTATAGTTTTCCTTTAAGCGCATACCTGGTAAATTGTTAAAGATGGTGATTCAAACAGCTTTTCAAACTAGCACATAAATGCAAACATTTGGAGGAAAACATCCCCTGGACCTATTGACATGACTGAATTTGTGAGTATATTAACTTTTTGTTTCCATCATTATAATCAGTAAAACATAGGGATGCACCGAATCCAGGATTCGGTTCGGGATTCGGCCAAGATTCGGCCTTTTTCAGCAGGATTCGGATTCGGCCGAATCCTTCTGCCCGGCCGAACCGAATCCAAATCCTAATTTGCATATGCAAATTAAGGATGGGGAGGGAAATCACGTGACTTTTCGTCACAAAACAAGGAAGTAATTTTTTTTTCCCTTCCCACCCCTAATTTGCATATGCAAATTAGGGTTCGGATTCGGTTCGGTATTCGGCCGAATCTTTCACAAAGGATTCGGGGGTTCGGCCGAATCCAAAATAGTGGATTCGGTGCATCCCTAGTAAAACATAATAATAAGTATTCTACATTCTGTTTTCCCAGCGGTTCCTTTATAAGTGCAATGATGCCATTTTGCTTCCACTCCTGTCATTCAAAATGCCTCCATAGGTTTGGAACATGCACATCATATACTGCTACCAGCTAACCACAAAAAAGAACATTTAAACCATTTCCAACATGAGCATTTACACTATAAGTACTCTTTATTCATGTTTGTTGAAAGCATTGCTAAGTTGCAAAGAATGCATCAGGCAATTTGGAAACGGTGGTCATCTGTATTACTGACGCAGATATGTCAATTTAAAGACTCAAGTATTTTATTTCTATTCAATTTGGGGGTTTTTTCCACTTGAGGACTTGTTATAACAATATGCGTCTATTACTTCAGGTAATGTTCTGACGTCATAGTCTGCCATTATCATTTAATAATTAATATCAATGTAAATCATTACATTGTTACTCTAAGCATAATTATGACATTAATTTACATTTAATCTGCTTTGCAAATCATAAACACACGGCTGAGGCTCAGAAATCAAATGCTTAATCCTAACGTAGCAATATTTCGGAAGTATATTAAGGAAAAAAGAAACTCAATGCCAAAAAAATAGCAGTTGCACTAACAAAAGTCACTAAGATCACACAACAACATGACTTCTTCTAAACAAAAATAATGAGACCCTTCCTTGCATAGTTGTCTGCAACCCATTGTATAGACATTTTGCAGACAGCTTATCTAAAAATTCTAGTACTTTATTTACTGTGAAGTGAAAGATGGGGCCTATTAAATTGTGAAGCTGTGAACTTTTCACTTCACACCTGGGAATGAATTCTTTATCACGTAAGGACATCTTTTTTAAGCCTGTGCCAAGTAAACAATACTTCTTTTGCTGTTCTACAGTCTAACAGTTTGTGAACCTTGCTTGATGGTAATCATCAGCTCCATTACAATTCATTTTATTTGTTCGGAATCATTAAGCTGTTGCATTAGATAGCTGCTGCGTTTTATTACAGCTTTTACTTTTATCCAATTCCAGATATTATCCAAATTCCATTCTTAGCTTTTGAAAGCCGTAATCATTTTTAGAGCTGCCTGGCTGAGCAGGGCAAAATTGATGTCTGCACACATATTCTACATTGCACTTTTCTTGTCTTATTTTAATAGTAAAAAATGTTGTCTTCGAACAAACTAACATCTAAAAGCCTTGCACACAAGGCAATTGTGAACACTGTTTTCTTCTCTTCAAATTGCATCACTATAGCAATCAAACAGAATAAGTAAAGTAGAACGAAAGCCTAGCTAAAGAAGTAGGCTAGATATGTTGCACATTATGGAGGTTATTTATTTAAGTCCGAATGTTAAAAACTGAAAAATGACATTTTTTTTTTTTTACTATAAAATCTGAATTTTTCAGTGGGAATTTTTTTTTTCGAGACTTATACCCATATGCTGCAAAAAGTCTCAATCCAAAAATCCACAATCTTTGACCTGCCTAGGTTGTATATAAGTCAGTTGGAGAGGTCCCTATCCTATTTGGAAGTTTTTGTGGTCTGCACTGGAATGAGCCCGAAAATCCAACTATTTCGGGCAAAAATCTGAAAAATTCTGACTTTTCGGGAAAAAGCCCAAAAAAAATCGAGCAATTCTTGAAAAAGTTCAGAAAAAAAACGTACAATTCAGGTTTTTGCTCGCCTTTGAGTTTTTCCCCAAACCAATTAAATTGTGCTTTTTCTAATAAATAAGGTCAAATTGTGGATTCTAGTTTGATCTGACTTTTTTATTTGAAAAAAATCAGATATATTCGGATTTTGATAAATAACCCCATATGTGTTGGGTTTCCGCACCAGCCCAAAGCACCCTCAGCCCCTTTAGCAGTCAATCTGTGCCCCCAAAGGTGAACCTATAGCTCACCATCTTCTTTTCTGCTGATTTACTGTTCATGCTCTGTGCTGCTGTCAGTTACTGAGCTTAGGGCCAGTGCACAATAAGGCTGATTAGTACTAAATACAGAAAATGACTACATGGTAGCACAGGAACCAGTGCAACTAAATAAGATACCACTCGAGTTATGATGTCATTTGAGTTCATTCGAGGTAAAAAAACAACTCATCACTCGACCTTAGATAAATCTGCCCTTAATTGTATTGTGTAACTCTTTAAAGTTTTGTGATGGATTTTGCTTTTTCTTATTGACGATGGTGAAGGAAAATGTTACATCAGGAGGAGAAAAAACAACTTTAACTTCACTGCTTTTGACAATTTTCAATGGAAAAATGTTTACACAAAATTAAAAATATGGCTTTGGATATTGTAGTTAACGACAGTCTTTCCCTACATGTAAAAGGCACACACTAAAATCTAAAACCAAAACTGTCTACCATTTGCCTCAGTTGGAATCACCTGAACTCAAGAGCATGTCAGACTTGCCTATAAATGCAGTACTGTGTTCTTTAAAGTGTGTGAACCCTTTGCTTTCTGGAAAGGTACTATGGAGGACAATGTTCATAACTAGAAAAGTGAAGATTAGGTTGTAAGATACTGTTTGTGCCAAATAGAAACCAGCTGGAACAGCTCACAACAACCCTGACAGTAGAAAAGCTACATCTGCAGAGAGCAAAATAGCAACTATACTGGCAAACATGAGGACAGCATAAGGTTTACAAGCTATTTTTTTTTATAAATAAATACATTTCTTATAAACTTAAGACAAGAGTTTGTGCATGATAGGTTTATTTTAATACATTATGGTTTTTAAAGCTGAGTTTTGTTGCTACATTTAGATCAAAATGCTTACAGTCAGGGTGTTTTAGATACTCTAAACCAAAATTGACAGATTTATATGTAAGTCACAGAAATTCAATTTTTTTACCAAAAAAATTAGGAAACAGAATGTAAGGCAAACAAGTTCAGGTTTAGAAACTTCTGTATGCTATTCAGGAACTGTGTAAGACTATAGTAAGCCGTGCTTAAAGAATACAATAAATAAGGTAGTGATATCTGATGCAGAGTGCAGTGTTTTAATAGCATAACCATCGTTTTTGACATGTTTTAGTGTATTATGGTTGCTATAAAAAGATGTAGTGTTTTCACAGTTTTTATCACCCTCTGCTAATCTCCCCTTAATTGTATTGTGTAACTCTTTAAAGTTTTGTGATGGATTTTGCCTTTTGTTATTGACGATGGTGAAGGAAAATGTTACATTAGGAGGAGAAAAAACAACTTTAACTTCACTGCTTTTGACAATTTTCAATGGAAAAATGTTTACACAAAATTAAAAATATGGCTTTGGATATGTTATATTAATATTTACTGACAAATATTAATATAACATGTTAAACCCTAAAAGATATGTCCCTTTCTTTTACAAGCAACTGCTAAAAACAATTGCACTACTACTAGCCATTCTCCCAGAATGCCACCTCTATAAGATTTGTCGCCCGCGATTTTTTGGTCTTGGCTGCGGTTGAAAATACCTCTCCATTGCCGGTGATAGGAATCACTGGAGGTTTGTCTAACTGATCACTAAATTGCCCAAAGTTTCCTTTGGAGGCATCTTTGGGTGTTCAAGCGATCAGTTGGACGTGCATTCTATTAGCGATTTCAATTATCGGTAATGGATAGGCACTTTCGGGAGATTTGTCGCCCGTGACTTTTTAGATGATGCTGCGGGCTACAAATCTTCCTGTGTGCCATTGGCCTTAAATTTGCTTCTAGCAAAGAATAGCATTAACATTCTTTTCCTAAGCTTCAAAGTTCTTCATTTGTTCCCCTGTATATTGCTGGTTATCTCCTCCGTTCCTCTCAGATATTTCAAAGAAACTTGCCTACAAAAACAAATTCTGTACATTGCACTTTATTCAACAAAGCATATGCAGAAGTCAACTTGGTAGTAGGTTGAAATACAGAAAAGCATGTATTGAATGGCAATTGGATGCATTCTATTTTGTGTTTTGCATTGAGCTTTCTGTTAGTAACTGAGCCCAATTATATCAATGGCAACTCTTCCTTGTGTCTTCAGATGCAAAGTACATGCACTGTGCTCTGCTCTTGTATGTGGGATACATGCATACATATGATTCTTTTGATTTTTTAAATAAAAAAAGTCAAACTAAACTAGAATCCACCATATTTATTGTTTTTAAAAAAAGCTTAATTTAATTAGTTAAAGTAAAAACTCGATAAAATCTAGCAAAAACCCGAATCAAGTTTTTACCCGAATCGCTGGAATTTTTTGGGCTTTTTTCTGAAATGCCCAAATTTTTCAGATTTTTGGCTGAAAAGCCCAAAAGGGTCAGATTTTTGGGCTAATTCCAGAGCCAACCACAGAAACTTCAAAATAGAATAGGGACCTCTGCCATTGACTTATACACCTCGGCAGGTCTGAGATGGCGGATTTTAAGATTCGGCTTTTTGCTGCATCAGCTTTAATAAATCTCTAAAAATTTGAGTTTAAAAAAAACCTAAACAATCCGAGTTTTGCCGCAAAAAGCCCAACCGGAGTTTAGTAAATAACCCTCTTAAATGCATCTTGAATCTTTTCAAGCAAGGTGGATTACACTGTCCTTACAGTGCCATTCAACTAAACCAAAGTTTTCTTAGATTACCACTTATTACCAGCACTATTGTTCTGAGTTATTTTTTGGATGATAGAGATGAGTAAATGTGTCTATGAAGCTTTAGTTAGTGATAAAGTGTGGACTATGTACTGGTTTAGAACTATACACATTAGAAAAACGCTTAAAAGAAGCACAAGAAAAAATACTGCAATGAAAAAAGAAGTCATTTAAACAGTAAAAACAGTGTTTGCCAACAGTATCTTGTGTTCTTCAGCAAAGATACTGATTCTGCATAAAATGCATAGTTAAACTTTTTACTACTTTTCAAAAACAGCCTTAGTTTTGTGTTATAAACCTGATTTTGAAAACTAACGTTACTAAATATAGAACAGTTCCTATAATGAAGAATTCCTTAGATGTAATTACATTTGATATCTTTTCTCTTATTATTATTGGATCTTATTGAATATAATAAAACAAATAAAGTCTATAAGCAGTAAAAATTTTCACGACCCTCTAAATTATGCATAACATGCCTGATCAAAAGCATAACTCTGGAAAGAAAGACTAAAACAAAGAAATCAAGAGCACTGGATCTTTGAAAGTCAAAATTTTATAAAGGTAATATAAATTTCACATTTTATACGGTCATAATGTTAAACAAAGTACAATACATTGGACCTATTAAACTGAATTCACCTATATGAAAAGTACAGCTTGTGTGTTTAGGGCATGTCTCATTTGTTGTTGTCACAAAACCCTGTAGAAGCCCCTTGCATTGTCATAAAAACACAAGAGACCATCTTCTATTGAAGAAAAAATAAAGAAATATAGTGTAGGACTGATGCCTAAGGAACTTGTCCTGACAACCAGGGTACCACCTGGAAAATGAGAGAGGAACTGGAGTAAGCTGATTCTTAACCCCAGTGTAAAAATTGAAAGATTACAAGTAATTTGGTTTAGAAATGAAAATAGTATTACAACACCTTATGCTGCTGTTGTTGCAGCATATATAAACAAGAAATGGATCCATAACTCCAGAATGAATGATGAGTGTGTGTGTCTTCAATGAAGTAAGCATTATTGTACATGAATCCCTACTTAATTTTTGGGCAGGATATTCTGTAGATCAATATACCCCCAAATTTGCTATACAAATTCCACCACCACATTGTGGAGCCATATCACTTTTAATCGACAATTATTTCAACATCATAATGTGTAAATACCAAAAACATTCGTTTCATTTAATCTCAGTCCTGCAATACAGTCATTACGCTTTAAGCATAATGCTTTCTTTATCATCACGGACTTCAGATAATTTGTTTGTCTGGATTTATCCAAAGTGCTAGCGTGTGTACTGGCAAATGATGCCATTATTCACAGACATCTGTAACAACAGCACCATCTACAGTTATATTTCCAAGTAAACCTAACAATATGTTCAGAAGTAAAACCTTTACCACCATGTTAACTGTTTAGTAGAGGTATTCATTTTGATGCAATCATTGGCTGGTATGACACTAACTGCTGCTTATGGCTCTTTAATACTTTTGTAACTAGAAGTAAATGAATACATTGTGAAGACACAATAATATGTCAGTTATGTATAATCTTTGTGAAACACTGTGGAATATCTAGGCACTATATTAATAAAAGATCACTTATCTTTCTTTCAGGTAGGGTTGAATTTTACTTCTGGATTTATTCAGGATTCAACCTTTTTCAGTAGGATTCGGATTCAATCCGAATCCTTAAATTCACAACTTTTTTTCATACAAACAGGGAAGTTAAACATTTTGAACTGCATGCAGCACATGGTTCTCTTTAAAGGGATCCTGTCATCTAAAAACATGTTTTTTTTCAAAACACATCAGTTAATAGTGCTACTCCAGCAGAATTCTGCACTGAAATCCATTTCTCAAAAGAGCAAACAGATTTTTTTTTATTCAATTTTGAAATATGACATGGGGCTCGAGATTTTGTCGAATTCCCAGCTGCCCTCAGTCATGTGACTTGTGCCTGCACTTTAGGAGAGAAATGCTTTCTGGCAGGCTGCTGTTTTTCCTTCTCAATGTAACTGAATGTGTCTCAGTGGGACATGGGTTTTTACTATTGAGTGTTGTTCTTAGATCTACCAGGCAGCTGTTATCTTGTGTTAGGGAGCTATCTGGTTACCTTCCCATTGTTCTTTTGTTTGGCTGCTGGGGGGGGAAGGGAGGGGGTACTCCCTCCCACTTGCAGTACAGCAGTAAAGAGTGATTGAAGTTTATCAGAACACAAGTCACATGACTTGGGGCAGCTGGGAAATTGACAATATGTCTAGCCCCATGTCAGATTTCAAAATTGAATATAAAAAAATCTGTTTGCTCTTTTGAGAAATGGATTCAGTGCAGAATTCTGCTGGAGCAGCACTATTAACTGATTCATTTTGAATGACAGTATCCCTTTAACCCTTCCTGCATATGTAAATTAAGGTTAGGGATTCAATGGTGCATCCTGACTTAGCAAAGATTTTCTTGTATGGCATTACTGCCATGTTAACTGCCTGTACCTGGTTGGCGTTCCGTCTAGATTTGAAAATGGTATAGTAAATGGAGAGAGAGACCAAGAAAATGAGGATGCACACAGGGATTTTTAGAAAAATTTAAAAATCTTACTCTTTATTTAATGCATCTTAAAAAGCAGGTCGATGTTTTGGTCTGGATCTAAGACCTTTCTTAAGACTATAAACTGCTGATAAAATGTTGAACACATAAATAGATAAAACACCCCCGCACTCAACCGACCCCATGCTGCATTGGTGGTCATATGACAGTAAATAGAGCCCCACCTGGGGGGAACAGGCATATTTCAATGCATCCGAACCTATTCACATCAATAGCACTAAAGCAATAAAATAGATAATTATAACACCCCATAACTAATAGTACTGAAAAACCAATCCAACAGTATTGGTCAGCAGAAACAGCAAATATTTAACGTTGATTCAGAAAGCAGAGAAAAGAACAGTGTTGGTCCTGATGATGCCATAGTATTTAATTTTTTAATCCAGAATATTTCTCTCTGGAGAAGTGTCTTAGATCTATCACCACCTCTCGTTAGTGGGAGGACATGATCTATGGCTATGTATCTAAATGTTGGTAGCCTATGTCCCACCTCAAGAAAATGGTTGGCCACTGGTTTGTTTGTAAATACAGCTGTAGTGGATAGTTTGATACTTTTTTGATACTTTTTGGTGTGCTGAACAACTTTGTTCAGTTAATTTCCTGTAAAACATTGTTGTGAGCTGCCACAAAGACATACAACTTAATAATTGTTATGATCTTATTATATTATTATTCCTAATATTAATAAACATTATGGCTCATGGCATAAAGAACATCTCCACTGGTCATTTTATAGCCAGTGGATAAATTCCCAAATCTTGCCAAAGTTCCCCTGTCATCTCTGCTGACAGGTGCTTTTCTGCCAGCTTCACAATGCCAGTGAAGAACACATCCGGTGTGACATGAGAGCCCAACACCAACAGCTTTGCAGCCATACAACTTTTATTAGCAGAAGAGTGGCCAGTAAAAAAAGTAAACACTCCTCTACCAGTTCACTCTAACATTTTGGCAAGCTGGAAACTAAACATTTGCTGGCTGATATCCTTCTGTAAAGATTTACGAGGCCGACGGCTCCTGCAATTCACTTTGGCTCCTTAGTTCAAATGTTAGTGAGAGTCCAAAAAACACTTTTCTCACTAAGAAAAAATGTATAGTACTTGTTACTGTGTGTGATTAAAATCATCCTAGTCTCCTAACATTTACCAAGGGGCTAGATTACAAAGTAAGTGAAGTTAAAATAAGGATAACAAAGAACAAAAACTGGGCACTGATCCCAGATAAATTTACTCAACGTTATATGTTTTATTATGTTTATCATTCTGAAGACCTACAATTAATGCTGTTTTCTTACCCAATAAAACTTCCCGGCACTGAACTCAACCTGCTTACTGCCATTCCCCTCGTGTTATGTTTACAAATGGCTTTTATTTTTGCTCATCTTGGTAGTACGCTCCTTGAGAAAGCTCAATGTCCTGTTATAATTACTGTAACTTACTGAAACTGGTAGAAATCACAGAAGTTACATCTATATATTTCATGACTAAAAGATGAAGCTGTGAAATTAGTTTGTTAAGTTCTCTGGTTACTATGTAATATGTTGGTGCAAAACAATCCTACTATGCTTATGTAATGTTTGGAGGATTTTTATAAGATTTACGGTATGTTGATACAAATTATGGAAAGACACCTTATTCAGAAACCTGCAGGTCTTGAGCATTCTGGATAATAGATCCCATGCTTGTACTTTTTATTTTACTTATGTATTTATTATTATAATGCTTGTCTCCCCTGTGTGTATATTTTCCACACTGTAAAATTGTACAGTGCTGTGTATCCCAGTAGATCGATATGAATTAAGTTATACATACACACATACAATTACTGGATTCATTAGTTGTCAGTAGATTTATTCACCCCTCCCTATAGCAAGTCCTCAGCTTTGATTACACACATTTGTATTTAAAGTAGCCATTGTAAAAACGAAAAACAGCTCTCTCAATTATAATCTGGACCCTGCAAGGCCAAATTAAAAACAAGGTTCAAAACAAGTATAAGTGCTCTGTATTAATGTGTTTTTGCTCAGCATGCAACAAAGAAAACAAAGACGGGAAAAAAGTAATAAAATCCCTTGTACTGGACAGCAGGAACAATGTGTGAATTTACTTTGTGTTGATGAGGAGACATTTGGTGGCTATGTACAAATGTAGTGTGAGCTTTGAAAGTATTCATTCACAGGCAGGCATTTTTTTTTTCTTATGATATGCATGACCTATCATGCACTTCACAGAGAATCCAGAGATAAGGTGCAGCCATTGGAGTGAAAAGACATAAAGAGTGATGTGAAACGAATGTGGGAAAATTGGTGTTTTCTTCTCAGGCAAAGGTTTTTGAGAAATCCTGGAGGTGAAAGTCCTTACTGAATTCTACATATTGAGTATCTGCGCTTTACAGATTGTTTCACATGTTCCCTCTAGCCTTCAGAACTACAAAATATCTTTTTAACTTTATGTGATCTGATATCATTAACGAACAGTAATACTTACAGATGTAGTGTTAAGTACATAACAACTGATATCATACTAAAACATCCAGTCACTCAAGCATTTAAATTAGAAAATGTGAGGCACTAACCACTAGTGTGCCTCACATAAACGGTATCTAGATCAGCAAAAAAAATAGATTCAATGTTAGGGCTGGACACTCACCATAAATGAAAACAAACATATTCAGAACTAGTAGAACTATAATAAATATTGACCCTTGTAAGCATCTGTAGAGAGGGTATTAAACTGCATGAAGGCAATAGATGATTTATTGCATCTGAATGTAGAAAATGTGCAGCAACTTTGCTTTGCACAGCCAAAATACCCAGTGTCCAAAAAACACACATTTAGCCAACACAGCTGGCTTCTGCCAACACTTTACAGGAGTTGCAGAATACAAACAAATGATCACTCAAATAGATTAACCACCCAGAACCCCCTCTTAATTGACCTTCCTACCCAGGATTTCCATTCTTAATCCTATAGAACATGCTCTACACAAGTTCCCCATGTTGCAATGGGCATTAATTCATTTAAAACACATTCCTTGCCAGTATATGTTTGAAATTGTCCCGGTAATATTGTTTTTCAATGTATCCAGATGAATTGTTATAGGATATATGTTTAAGTTTAATAGGAAATTTGAATTTTTAAATTTGTTTTTTGGTCACAACTCACTAATTTGAATAGGGATAGAATTAGCCAAACTTGATTCGAATTTCGAGATTTATCAAACCTTTACCCAGGGAATAATTTGACTATTCGCCACCTAAAACCTGCCGAGTTCATGTATAAATAAGTGGGAGAGGTCCAGTGACCCATTTGAAGCTGTTAATAGCCTTTGTAATTGCAGGTAAAGTTGCTGTACCATGTTAGCCAGTAAATGTTACAGGGCAACCCTTTTGAAATAAAAAAAATAAAAGTGGTAAAAAGGTGATACCTTTATTGGCTAACTAATATAATCATAGCAAGCTTTCAGAACATTTTAGTTCCTTTTTTAAGCTGATTGTAATAAAGGTATCACCTTTATCATCATCATTTATTTATATAGCGCTGTCAAGATACGCAGTGCTTTTATACCACTTTTGTTATTTTTTTTTATTTCAAAGGGGTTGCCCTGTAACTTTAATAGCCTTTCTCACATTCAAGTTTTTTTTTTGGATAAATAAACTCGATTAGAGTTTAGTCTAATTGTATTAAAGTTTTCAGGTCGGTTTTTTTGTTTCTGACTCTTGATGCAGTGTAGCAGAAATGAGTTGTCCTCCAGGTCTGTTGGTCATTTGGTTCCTGCTTCATTGGTTAAGGAGGCAGAAACAGGAGTGCAGAGCATACCAACAGTCAACCAGATTCTGACTCTCACTAGCATTTACAACTAACTTTTAATTAATATAATAACATTTTGCTTAAAATTACATTCTTAAATTATGCAAAATAATTATATACTTTTTCAAGAGAGTCGCCTTTAAAATGAGGTCAAGTGTCTCTTTTTCATACATAAAGCAGGGACATTCTCTTTTTAAAAGTCTAATAAAATAAAAAAGCAGTATTAACCCTTTCCCTTCCAGCATTTGGTTGCTAGGCAATGCATTTTCCAGTAGTGCAATCTTCTATTCTATTTTGTCGGCAATAAGGATTTAGTTATACTGGATCAAGGAGAAAACAATGTTGATCACCAGAAACACATGCAATAAGCACTGAAATGGCACATCATGTTGGATAATAATACAAATCATCAAAGAACTATGATAAGTGTTTCACTTCCAGAGTACAATTTCAACTTGCATATAAATATATTTTGTATAGTTCACAGTGCGGTTAAAGCTGTCTACTTTATATACAATACATCAATATAATGATCTTGTTGTTCTGTTTACTAAACTGTATCTTGATATGTGACATGTCTGTTTGATATCCCTGTATGTCTATTATAACACATTATTTTGTCAGAAGTGTTTTAGATCTAGTTACATCCCCCATTGTTTGCTTTTCATTGTTCAACACAGGTCATAGGTAATCGTTTGTATATCACTGCCACCTGTGTTTGTGTTTAAGCAACTCACACTGAAAAAACAATATAAAAAATGTTTGTGAAAAAAATGTAAGAAAATAGATCTTTTCCTATAATGAACTGTACATACTGTTGACATCTTTTTCCCCTAATATTTAGAAATATTTCTCTTGTTGACTTGTACCAAGTATTTAACAAATGCCACAAATATTTATAACAGCATAGTCAATGAAATATATCTTGTTGAGTAAATTTAAAATAAATTTGAAAAAAAAATGCACTAAGCTGTTACATACAAAGTATCTGGATGCACGTGAAGTGGTACATGTTAAGGGGCCCTGGTACAGATTTTGAGTACACAGATGGTGGTTATGTAATTACATACAGTATTAGTTGTATGAGCCTAGAGTAACCCTTTTAGCTCAGATTCTCTTTTTTAAGAAAAACCCAGAACAATAAAATTCATGACAGCACAACTACAAAACATTTATAACTGCGCCATAGACTTTTTTGTCTCAAATTAAAGGGCAATATTCAGTAAAGTAGTAGTACTTTTGCAGACATTTTCTTCATATAAATATAGGTTACTTTAAACTCACAACCTATCCTCAAACAAGGTGCTCCTAGATGGAGGACATACCACAATTCCCTAGAATTATCCATGGAGCTCTTAAACTCAAGGTAATGTATAAGTAGTCCGCCATAAAAGGCTTTGGGTTTGTAAAGACGAACACTCAAACCTTCGCTGCACTGTGTTGCATTTTAAAGCGATCAGCCGCAGAGGAGCGCATCTAATCCATATTAAGGGGCCTGTACTAACACAGGAACATGTAAGCGCCAAACACAGATGAAAAACAGCATGTTGTGTTCCACCTGAGTTCAGCATGTACATGCACCTGTATCAGTACAGAGCCATTTTAAAGAGTTGTATGCATTCCTGTGCTCCCGTGTAGATGATAGCTATAAAACGCAATGCGGGGGAGCGCAGGTTTGAACACTCGTTTGTAAGAGCCCTAAGAAAGCAAAAAGGAGCTATTATGATGCCAAAACTTATTTATTTGTCACAGCATGCAAGTGGACTTGAGAATAAGCCCTTTGAGAGAGTTACAAGTTTTACCAATATATATTGAAATTGCTGATTGATAAGGGCCTCATGGGATTCAAAACATGCTGTTGCAAATAAAGTAAGTTTCAGCTACATAGTACAGTGCCAGAATTCCCTCTTTTCATCCCTTACTAATCCAAGTGATCTGCATGTGGGAAACTCAAAGAGATGATCCATCTACCAAAAATAAGATGAATTTTGACCCATGCATTTTCTGCTTTGGCAATTATACAAAACGCATGTTGAATCTGGTAATCAGTGAGCTTGTGAGCTTGCAATTCATTATTAAAATATGCCTGAAATAGGCTACTTAACCTGATACAAATTATGCACACCATGTGTAAACTGAAGCTACTTTTTAATACATTTTATAGATTAAATTATAGAATACAGTAAATATACCCAAGCATGTGATAAATTCTTAAATAGGACAGGAAAATAAAATGAAAAAGCAAATGTTTTTATTATTAAAGGGGTTCGCCTTCAAACACTTTTTTCAATTCAGTTGGTTTCAGACTATTCACCTGTTCACTCAGCTGCCAGATTGAAACCCCAGAGACATAAACCTTAAACGTACATTCTGGGAAAAAGGTAAAAAAAAATAAAAAATGGAAAGCAACTGAAAAAAGTCTTTGTTTATGGTGAATAATCTGAAAACAACTGAACTAAAAAAAAGTTTGGAAGACGGACAACCCCTTTAATACATAAAAACAATTAAATCCAGTAGACATTCTCTTTTAACACCAAGTATCCAGTGGTGCCAAACACTTCCAGACGTTTCATTAGTAAACTATTTTTGGATCAGTAAGCACTTCAAAATTCCATGGATTCTAATCAATGCAGACTCATTAGGGAGAAATTATGTTGTTCAGGTCTGCCTTAAACTATATGGAGGTTAGACTGACGATGCTTTACTGATGAGCCCGAACACAAACAATGTAATTGAACTAAGATGACAAAACCAAATGCCAAATGCATTCCATTACAAAAGAACTTTGTAAACAATTAAATTTAAACTGTTAAACTTCAGTTTGAATTGTAAGGTTTGCTATAAATGTATTTGTAAATCTTCTAGAAACAAAGCCACATGGCCATGCAGATTGTTTCATCCTCTATATATATATATTTATATTATATAAAAAATTTGCCCAAACTCCCAAACCTTACCACTATCAGTATCGAAAACCCTGAAAGTATAAAACATGTTCCAGTTGTTAAAGGGACATGGGCCATTGATTTTGACAGGTTTTAGCTGGAGTGTTTTTAGATTTGGATTTTTTTGCAGCTTCAGAGTGTAATAAATCTGAGGGTTAAAATGAGGGTTTTTTTCCTTGTAAGGAAATTCTTGAGTTAATACTTGAAACGCATGATATGTGAAATGTAGCTTCTTTTACCAATAACATGTCCTTGTGATAATTGTAGCTTCTTTAACAATAACAAGTCTTTGTGATAATTTGAAACAGTGCATTTGTACACAGCTAACTGTCCCCTGAATAAATGACATGAACGTGGGGCCAGATCAGCTGCAGAAAGATTGTAACATTTTACAGTATCTATAAAAGCCAGCTACTTTCTGTATTAGCTGGTCAACCTGCAGCTTACTTCTGTATTGCTTGTCCCCTCGCAGCGAGTATAAAACTTATCACATTCCTCTGAACCCTGAATGGTCATTGGCAGATTTTTCTAACAACTTGGTCCTTCGAGCCGGAAACCAACATCTGTCTTCTCAAACGGGAAACGTGACTGTGGTCACTGCAGAGGGTTAATCATATTCTCTCTGTGGACTGAACCGAAAGACCTCCGACAGCTGTCGTAAAGAGAGGCCAGTTGCACTCGTTTGGGGGAACAGTGACGGTTTCCAAAGAACATAGCGACCAGGGTCACTGGAATCTGGTAACGTATATGTTTTCTTTTTGTTGTTGTTGTTACTAGTTGTCTACGTAGAGGTCCCATCACTAGACTGTTGATATTAAGGTGTTAAGTGGCGTAATCGCCCGCCTTTGATAAAGAGACAGGGAGTGATAGTGGGTCCAGTCACCTAGACTGTTGCTACGTAAAGGTCCCGTCACTAGACTGTTGATATTAAGGTGTTAAGTGGCATAATCGCCCGCCTTCGATAAAGAGACAGGGAGTGATAGTGGGTCCGGTCACCTAGACTGTTGATATTAAGGTGTTAAGTGGCATAATCGCCCGCCTTTGATAAAGAAACAGAGTGACAAGCGGACAAGTCCATAGTCTGTGTGAGAAGACTACAGGAATAACTAACTCCGTGTGCACGTTAAAGATAAAGAGTACTCCGGGGACCGCTGAATTTGTTGTTTGAAAGTGTGTGAAAGAGAGTGTTTGGGAGTCAAAGAGGGAATGGTCAACCCCTCAGACAGGCCATAAAGGGCGATACACTGACCGGTGAACGTTTTCGGCAAACGGACTACCTTGCTCCTCAGGTTTTACTTGGCCGAGCTCCAAGCTGTGAGGCCATATCCGTGAGTACTGCTTCACCAGGCGTTTGACTCCACAAAATTGTTTGTCAATTGTTTGTCATCTATACCTACTAACCATGGGAAATAAATGCTGTAAAAGTATCAATGATCTAACTGAGGACGCTCAGTTCATGCGTGATCAGAATCCAAATAATATCAGGTTCTTAAAAGGTAGAAAGAGGATTCTAATTTTAACCCTATATTAGACAAGGAACAGTATAGATACTGACGATAAAAAATGTACATTAAAAGTTACCTATAGGTCATGTTTTTTTTTTTTTTTTCTCTTTGCTGGGAGGTTTGTTTTTGTAAGTAATTATTAGATGAAGTTTCTAAACCTGACTGTTTTGTCAGCCTGTCAGTTAGAGATTCTAATGCTAACGGCCTCCTGCTGCACAAATATGGCAGCCTCCTCATACAGGAGCATTGGGCATCAGACAGGTAATGTAAAAGCATTGTGCAAATACGTTATTGTGAAGTTATAAGTTTCTTTCCAATGCAATATTATGAGGAATGTAATAGGAGGGAAAATAAAGAAAGGAATGCCAAGAAAGGCAAGGTACAAGATCAACTATATGTCAGGTAATAAGATAATGAAGGGATTGTGGATTGATATTATTGTAAACTGAAGGAAGTCTTTGACACATATAGTGGTGTGCCTATACCAGATCAGGGCATGGTTAATGATAGTCCTTATGAGCTACAACTAAAAAATGCATTCCTATGAGGATGTCTTAGCAGTTTTGTGAGTCAGCATATGGTAGACCACCGGGTAGCCAGTTTGCAAGCAGTCCTTGAGTATGCCAGACATGCTGAAAGACATCTCCAAAAAACCAAAAAAACGAGGGTTAAGCTATGTGTTTTAGTAGAGGAAGATGTGTATGTGGTAAAGCAGGATCGAGGACGAGATAGGCAGAGAGAAGGAGGGGGTTCAGACCCCATTGAGATGACAAGCGAGAAAGGGAAATACTGTAAGTAAAAGACGTAGGAGAAATTATGTTTTTTCATTGTGAGAAACCGGGGCATTTTCCGAGAGAATGCCGAGCAGAATTGAGCAATGGGGATGACAGGAGCCCCTTGGGGAGGCATGACTATCTGAGAGTATACATTCCCCTATAAATAACTGAGGATAATTCTTAATATAGAAGACATAGAATGTAGTCTCTTATGTAAGTCGAAACCCCAACTCACACTTGAAGTTGGGGGAAAATCCATTACCTTCCTATGTGACACTGGGGCATGTAGATTCCTTATACACCCCCCTGATGTGCCAACTATCCAAAGAACTGAGGAATTTACTTTTCTAAGAATAGCAGGGGGACAATTAGATAAAGTATACTTGTCCCCACTATTAGCCTTAACTGACCCTGACATTCAACAGACTATTCTTAATCAGTTCATTCTCTCTTCCCATTGTCCATTCAACTTACTGGGAAGGGACATGTTGGTGAGATCAGGAAAGTGCCTTATAACCACCCGGATGGTTAATTGCCTTTGGCGACCATCCGCTTAATAGAATAGCAGCCAACCCGAATCAAATACCAATCAAACCTCTTACACAATCACAAAAGATGAGGAAGCTAGAAAGCTAGAGGGAGAGATAAAGCTGCTAGCAAAGGAGTTAAGTCAGAAAATAGTGAACAGTGAGAAACAACACCAAAAGGAAAAACACCTTAGAGACAATTTATCTTTCAGTGCTGAAAATAGCAGCTCTGATACTGAGGAACAAGCAGTTCCCAGCCTCCCAGCCAAGTTCTACCCCATCTGTAAATACAAACTAGAGAAGAGGGGTAGAGCGGGGGCTACTGCTTCAACACGTCACATTACACACACAGAGTACATTCCATGGGCAGCATCAGATCTTAGAAGGATTTTTCAAGACGTTCCACATCCCCGCACCAATCCACACAAATTTGTACAGGAACTCATGTTTGTCCAACCCTAATTGGACTGATGTTAGTTGTACTCAAACATGTGTGTGGTCCAGGGCTTACCAACATTTGTTGGTCAAAATGAATTGGGACACTAATCCTGCTGACCCAGCCCAAGTAGGGGTCCGCTTACGTGCTCTGGAAGGTACCAAAGGCACCATTTTTCCAGAAGTTTATTGGGAAACAGTTTTCAAATTTAACCATGATGCTCAAGAGTCTGTTGTCCAGTATGCAACCAGATTTAAAGAGAGGGTCAATGCCTGTAGTGGACCTGCTGTCCTAACAGATGAGGAAAACCTGATGGGAGTTGTTGCATGGTTTAGGACCTACAAGCAGTAAATCAGGCCGTTTTCCAAGATCTCATTAGGAAATGCCAAAGCTGATGCGGCTGCTAAAGCACATTCACATTCAAGCTTTAACTGCATCACCAGACGCAAACTTTTTAGATCAAGGGTTACTCAAAGACATGCAAAATAATGTCAGTGAAGCAGACTGCCACAAATGGGTTTCTTAAGGGGCCCAACTTAAACAGGGCATATATTATTGCCCAAAAGGAAAACCAATCCTTCCTAATACACTCTTTCACTATGTTGCCATTTTGAGTCATGGGCAAAGCCATGTCTCAACAGGAGGAATGGTAAATAACATACTCATTTTAGATTTTAGATCTGCATAGATTTTATCAAACTCAATAGATGGGAGAACAAGAAATGTTGCCTTGTAATTATAAATGCCTTTTTCAGATCATCGAGGAAGAGGCAGACCAAAGTTTGGCGGAACATGTGCAGAATATTAAATAAACAAGAGCTTACTCCAAATTCTCTTCCAGATACTGGAGAGCCCATCCCAATAGAACCTGTGAAGCCTGGAGGCTACATGTGGGTAAAGGTAATAAAAATGAAGAATTGGTCGACTCCATTGTGGGAAGGGCCTTATCAGGTGAAATCGCAGAAAGAGTGTCCTGGGTACACTCCAGTCATTGTAAACTAGTAAAAGAACTAGGGCAAGTAGCTAGGGAACCCAAATAGTCCTTTAGATACAGTCTGACTACAAAGGGGGTTCTCTCCACTAGGGAGGGGGTCGTCTCAACGTCAGTGAAGAACCATGGGACTATTTGGGAGCAGCAGCAGAAGTAGGGAAAGAGTAGAACAATATGATACCTGGACACCATTCTCAAGGTGGGGTTGTGCAGGCATGTTAGAACTAATAATGTTTTTCATCTTATTCCCTTGGCTTTTCTTCCCCTTATAACATAATGCCACCAACCACAATAATACACCCAAGAAATAGGACTCCCCAGAGTGTAGGTACAACAGGCAGACAGGATTGGGGACTACCTCCCAAGGATTATTCATATCCACCGTGGAGCAAACCTCTAGACATTACCATTATCGAAAGAACCACTACCACAGTTGAATTTGATGCCAGTGAATTCAGAGTGATTCCTTAGAGACTGCTAGGTCCTTTGCCTGGGAAAATAAGTATATGTGCATCATTGTACCCCCCCAACCCCCGGACTAAAGCCCTGCCCAGATTGGTCCACAGTCTGGTGGAGTACAGATCCACAAGGGTGGGAGATAGCACCATGGGTAGGAGACTTAAAGAAATTCATGCAGCAGCAGATTTCCATAATAAAGAAAGCCCCATCTGCTTACTGCACGATCAAGTCATGTAACCCACTGCTCCAAACCATTAAAAATCCACATCCCAGAGAGCAAAAACTTTTTGGTCTCGGGATTACCATCACAGGAACAGACCCCATGGGATTAATTAATGTAACCATAGATAGGGCAAAGGCCATAAAGAGAGATTCCACAACCCCATTCCTCAAAGAAAAGATCTCTATCTCTGGTTTTCTGAGCCCAGGCTCTGAAGGGAGGGTGACTTACTTACTTACCCAATCTCACCCTTGAAAAAGCTTTTGGAATAGAGACAGGTGTCCCCGAGGGGAACAAATGGTTAAAATATGTCCCAAACATGTCCCCCCGCTCAGGGAAAGATAACTGATTCGCTTGCGCAAAAGCACGGCCAGCCATTGGTACGGTGCCATTCCCGCTAAACCCTGATAATGACTTAGAAGGGTTGTAGTGTGTGCTTAAGTTATATACTCAAAAGCAACCCGCAAACGGTACCACCCTGTCCTTTCTCTGCCCTGCTACATATGCCACATTCCATTACAGTATATGCATGTAACCAAACCTGTTTCCATAGTCAAGGGCGTAGTCAGAAATTACTGGCACTGCCAGCCTCCTTTTGTGCCTGAAATATAGTTCTGACACAGAACGACACCACATTAAAAACGATGGTTCCAGGACCACCGTAGTGTGCGGGCAGATATATGGTGGTTATGTGGAGACATGAAATTGCTCCCCTTATTTCCAAGTCTCTGGAGTGGGAGCTGCTGTTTAGTACAACTGATATTGCCTTTCTATGCTTTTCCCATAACCTCTATTCCGCAGGTACCAAGATAGGAAATGATTCACCGCTCCAAACGAGAAGTCCGACTTAAAGGGTCTTTCGAAAATCATGTATACATTGATGATATAGGAGTACCCTGAGGAGTCCCAGATGAATATAAGGCCAGAAATCAAATCACCGCTGGTTTTGAATCCTTCCTCGCCTGGCGGGCAACTATAAGCAAGAACGTCGATTGGATCAACTACAACCAACACAGATTTGTCAACTTTACCCATGATGGATTCAAAGGTTTAGCAAGTCAACTGGAAGCCACCTCGGTTGCCTGGCAAGATCGTTTAGCCTTGGACATGCTTCTTGCCGAGAGAGGTGGCATGTGCAAAATCTTCGGTGATATGTGTTGCACCTTCATCCCAAATAACACTGCTCCTGATGGGAGTATCACTAAGGCCTTGGAAGGACTGGCTATGTTATCTAATGAACTGGCGGAAAACTCTGGGATATCCAACAATTTCACCGACTTTCTTAAGACTTGGTTCAGGAAATGGAGCGGACTTGAATCCAGCGTGATAATTTCAACTGCTATACTTGCAGCTATTTTGGTAACCTGTGGGTGCTGTTGCATCCCTTGTATTCGTGGCTTATTGCAACATCTTATCGATACTACTTTTACTAAAACCATGTATACTGCAGCTTCACTCTGCTCTTATGACTATGTGGATAATTATAACACAGATATATGACACGAAGGATGAAAAGCTATGCTAGTCCTGATCACTGATGTTTTTCTGTCACACATAATGCATTTACAAGTATAAAAAGGGTGGAAATGTAAGGAAATTCTTGAGTTAATACTTGAAACGCATGATATGTGAAATGTAGCTTCTTTTACCAATAACATGTCCTTGTGATAATTGTAGCTTCTTTAACAATAACAAGTCTTTGTGATAATTTGAAACAGTGCATTTGTACACAGCTAACTGTCCCCTGAATAAATGACATGAACGTGGGGCCAGATCAGCTGCAGAAAGATTGTAACATTTTACAGTATCTATAAAAGCCAGCTACTTTCTGTATTAGCTGGTCAACCTGCAGCTTACTTCTGTATTGCTTGTCCCCTCGCAGCGAGTATAAAACTTATCACATTCCTCTGAACCCTGAATGGTCATTGGCAGATTTTTCTAACATTCCTCTAAAAATTCCCCTTTAAAAACTCAACCAGAAAAATTTGAGGTTTAATAAATAGGCCCCTTGTAATTTGTGAATGAGTTAATCTGGATGTTGTTTATAACTAGCATCAGAACAGTTATTAGGAGTACCATCTCCTTGCTTTAAAAATACTAAAGAACATTTCTTCCTATAATAAGGGGGGGCTGTAGTTCTGCAATACATTGTAGTTGGAGCACTCATCAAGGCTGCTTAATGCCATTGATATAAGGCAGGAGTGCCCATACTTAATTACTAATTCGAGGTCTACTTTTAGTCATGATTTTCTATTATGATCTAAACCCATAAAAGCATTGTTAACATTCTGTTGCATCGAAAATATGACTTAAATATTGATTTATGAGGAAATGTATACTGCTATATTTAACAAACAACTATTTCTAATGTAATCTTAACATGATAAATATATGAATTAAAAGCATGATACAGGAGGGTGATTTAGACAAGGTTTTTGTTGGCAGTGTCTTGAGATCTACTGATCACCAGCTAAAGGTGTATTGGTAACTCCTGGGGGCAGATTTGCTAAAGGGCGAAGTGACTAACGCTGGCGAAAATTCGCCAGCGTGACGTCATTCAGGCACTTTGCCGATTTACTAACGCGTGCAGGTGTAACTTCGCTGGCTAAAGAAACAGACGCTAGCTCATTCACACTCTATCACCAGACAAATTTTCGCTCTGACGAATGGAAGTAACTCTGCAAATTCACTAAGATGTGGATTTTACTGAACGTTACCTGTTCCGCCAGACTTGCCTTCGCCACCTCAGACCAGGCGAAGTGCAATGGAGTGCATAGGACTTCCTAGAATTTAGTGGAAGGGTTTTCTAAGTCCAAAAAAAAGCTGGCATCTTTTCCTTTTTTCAGAGCGATAGCCTGCAAAAGTCCTTAAAAATATTTTTTTGGGTAACCGGGTTCCCCCATATATTTCCTAACATATGGAACATAAACTATACACTGGGCTCATGTGTAGGGCATTTTTATTAACTTTTTATTGACTTTATTAACTTTATTTTTTTTAAGGTTTCCTGGACTTGTAATGTAATGTGTAATGTAATGTGTAATGTAATGGATTTGCTGCAACATATACGTGCATTCAAACATCATTTCCCGCCATATGCAAATTAGCCAACGCTACCGCATCCTCACTTTCATTGCCGAAGTAACGGTAGCCAAAATTCTCCAGCGTTCGGAGCCCTGGACGCAACTTTGCATTTTAGTAAATTAGCATTGTCTGAGCGAACTTTTGCCTGGTGAAGTGTTGCGATGGCTGCGAAGCCATCGTTGGCGAATTTTCGCAGGTTAGTGAATCTGCCCCCTTATATAAGGCATTCATATCTAGATGTTTTTCTCACTTTCACTTATTTAGTTGAACCATGTTGTTGGACGGCTGAGGACGGCTCGTGTACGGGAGCCAAAACGTTGAATAAATAATTTTTTCACTTCACAAGACCTATTGAGTGCGGACTACTTTTGTTGTTTTAATATTATGGGATTTGTTTGTTCCAGCACCTAGGCATTAACAGGTGATCTGCTGTGCACCAGGCCATAGGTTGTTTGTTGAAACATGTATTCAGCTTATATCGTTACTTCTCTATACAGACATTAGAAAAAGAAAGCAGGTCTTGACCAATTCTCATTTTTCAAAATAACTAATCCTACACTATTTTGTTTTGGAAAAAACTGAATTATGCAATGTCACAAAAATTAGAACTTCAAACTACAAAACTGTAAACTGCATATTTTTTTTAGTTCTCAAGGTGAACACAAAGCCAGATAAAAAATTATTTGAGTTTCAGCATTCTGAAATATTACAGGAAGCTATATTTTTGTATAATCATTATATTGCATTCAAGTTGTGATGCTACACTGAGATTCCTCCCGCCCCTTCATCTTCTTCTTCTTCTTCTTCTTCTTCTTCTTCTTCTTAGGCTGTACTTGCTGTAAGTTTTGACCCTCTCGAAATAATGACGAACCAGCCTCTTTCACTATCTTAAAAACTTAACAAAATGTAGCAATCTTCAAGAAGGCATTTCAACACTTTTTTGGTAAGCACTGCTTCAGGCTGCTGCAATGGAACTCTCTTCCAAGAAATGCTTGTCTACACCAAATGCACTTTTATCTATAGCTTCCTTCTGCATTCACAAAGACCTGGGGCTTTCACATCATATCCTGGATGTATATAATGGCGAGGATAATATTCTTTAGAAAGGAACTTCTTGGGTTCCTCTGTCAACTATTCCATTAAATAGCAGGCATACACTTTGGTGCTCACTTTACATTTTAAACCAATATTTTTCACTACTATCAAAGAACAGTTTTAGGGTAAGGCCACACTGGCCATTTTGGGGAGATTTGGTCACCTGGCGACTAATCGCCTTGTCTTTGCGGCGACCAATCTCCCCAAATGCCTTCCCTCACTCTAAAATGAAAAAAACGACACACGGCGATTCGTTTTCCGAAGTCGCCCAAAGTTTCCGAGGGGAAAAGTAAGGGGAGGAAAAAAATTTTTACTTTCTTGTTTTGTGACGAAAAGTCACATGATTTTAAGGATTCGGATTCAGTTCGACCAGGCACAAGGATTCACCCGAATCTGAATCCTGCTGGAAATGGCTGAATCCTGGCCGAATACTGAACCGAATTCTGGATTCGGTGCATGCCAACTTGGGGGTGCCAAAAGTTAGGCACCCCCAAGCGATTGTATATACTTACCTGACACCCCTGACTGGTGCTCCTATCAGCAGAAAACTGCAACGGTGCAGGTTCTTCTAACGAGCACCACTGAGCAATTGGCTTCCTTCTTCTTTCTTCATGCGGGTGCACATGCGCAGTAACATGAAAAGTCGAACTTTAGTGAAGAAGTCCGCTATTTCGTTCTACTGCGCATGCGTCTGCCCCAGGAAATTGGAAGAAAGAAGAAGCAGGAAGGGGAACACTCCATCGTGTTCGCTGGAATAACCCCGGGCCGATGCAGTTTTTAAGCTTTTATTGTGAGGTTAGTGGGCACCGTAAAAGTAGCGCATCTGATTTTTCGACATCGGTCAGAAAATCGATCAGACTGGTTAGAAAATTGTCATCGTTCATAGTGAAAATGATCAATTGTCCAACTGTTTGCAGCTCCAAGCAGGAAGCTACCCACAGTTTTCTTAGCTTCAACTAGACAATATCACTTGAAATGGTTATGGACAAATTGTACATTTAAACGATTGTTTCAGAATAAGCTTTGTCTTACGATAACAAAAAGATCTTTTAAAAATCATAATGTCTATGGCCACCTTAACACAAAAGAGAGCAAACAAAATTCCCTTTGTTGTGTCATTTTGAAGTACTGGCTAGTAATGTTGATAAAGCAAGACCAAGGATATTTCTCATTAGATTTACAAGTGTCTGCAGTGGCAGTCAGTGGTGTGGCTACAAGTTGTATAGATGGGTTCATTTTGGTGATATGTGAATATACCAAATAGAAATGAAACTAGTGGATTTGGACAAAGGTATCAGTTGGTAATAGTAATACATCAGCAAACAGGACCTAGGATCTAGTCGAAATATCTAGCTCTCACTTTGTTGGTCAGTTAGTCATGCATGGCCCAATGGAGGATTCCAATGAGAGTTTAGATAACAGCAACCACTTAATGTATAAATCACACATCAATATATGTGGGAACAAACTTTTGCATTAGGTTTGCAGGACTGCTTAGTGCTAAGCTTGAAAGGATAAACAATTTTCAGTATGAACAGAAACTTTACATGATATAAAACAGAAAGTATAACATAATACAATTATTGTTATTAACGTTGTCGTTTTATTCACAAATGTGTTTGTTAAGCAAATGTAACATTTGCCTGTCAATGCCCTCAGGAAAAGAGATTTCCTCACAACACAGGGGAAAATGAATTTGTTGTGCTTCATTTGGAAGTTTTATCGTTATTTCATATTTGACAGATCATGCTTTTAACCTACTCCATAATCTGCTGTTCCATTAAAGATCAGAAGGGAAGAGATTGCATTTGGTAA
Source organism: Xenopus laevis (assembly GCF_017654675.1). Lineage (NCBI taxonomy): Eukaryota > Metazoa > Chordata > Amphibia > Anura > Pipidae > Xenopus > Xenopus laevis. The sequence goes on from NC_054374.1 coordinate 84,933,654, forward strand.
ATTGTCCTATATTTCTTACAACAGTAATTTTTAAACAATTACACTTCAGAAACTTAGCAATTCCATCACCTCCCATCCCTTTTCACCAGTCCAAACACTACAGTAGTCTTTTGAACCACATCGGATGATATCGCCATTTATAAGTAACACTCTCTTGTCAAAGATCTTGCTCCAAAGGGATCTTAATGTAAAACCACTCAGACGATGGAGAGACACATGCTGTTGTAGGCAGACTGTGAAGGTGTTTGGGAATCAATGCAACACCATTACAGACAGTGTCAGCTTAGTGGCTGTCATAAACACTTCATAATCACCCAAGCATAGCCGGAGCACTCCTAATTACTGCATTATTTCATTATGCAAGGAGCTGTTGTCAAAGAAATGAAAAAAGAGATGCTAAGGTAACTAATGATATGTGGGAGCTATTGAACCTCCTATATGTTAGTAGCTGTTTCAGAGACCCTGTACTTATGGCTATGTTATGTTTCGTATAGTGTAGGAACAAACAGGTTTGTGTTTTATACAAAAGGGCTTTCACACATTTTATTGCCATTGCTAGATGAGCTGGAGTTGACTCACAACATTCATATTGTCAAAGAGACATTACACTGTCCAGGACATAACCATTATTTCACTTGATATTAAAAGAAAACTAAAGTGAGTGTAAATCCTGCTTATAAACAGAATATTTGACCACTTATGCTAGCAACGTCTTTGCCAATTTGTCAAAATAATCCAACAAAATGTTATACGGGTATGGGATCTGTTATCCAGAAACTCGTTATCCATAAAGCACCAAATGGAGAAAAGGCCATCTCCCATAGACTCCATTTTATCCAAATAATACAAATATTGATATCCTTTTGCTCTGTAATAATAAAAGAGTACCTTGTACTGGATCCAAACTAAGATACTGTATAATTAATCATTATTGCAAAGCAACCCAATCCTGTGGGGTTTATTTAATGTTTACATGATTTTCTATTACACTTAAGGTACGAAAATCCAAAGTACGGAAGATCCATTATTCGCAAAATCCCAGGTCCTGAGCAATCTGGATAACAGGTCCCATACCTGTAGTTAATGAATGTGCTTCATACTACAGTAGCTAATAATTTCAGTAAAGTTTTATTTCAGTATATATATATTTTGGACTAACACTTGCACACAATGGTCTGCCTTGCAGTTTGACTTTCCACGTGTTTCAGCAGGTTGTATAAAATAAAAAAAAAGTACCATGTGATACACAAAAGAAAAGCAGTCCCTGCCCCAAACAGCTTAAAAGCTAAGTGGGAAGGTAACTTACACTCACAATTAGAAGATGCTGCTATTTAAAATGTTTGAGGCACTGGCACATAAGGGGCATGACTGACCAGATACTGTGCAAGAGGTAGTATCTAGGACAGATTTGAAGAAAGTTCTTTATGGAGGAATTCAGGGATAGAATTCCAGAGGTGGGGGACAGCAAGAGAGAGGGGTATAAGATGGATGGCAATGGCGGTGGGTTTGAAAAATCAGTGGTTCTGAGAGGAACAGAGGATAGGACTAGGAACGTATGGGGACACAACTGAGCTGCAGAGGAGAGAAGTTTTAAATTTTAACAGAAACATTTTTAAATTATTCTTTGGGAGCCATGATAACAAGTATAACACATGAGGAACAAGCTCTCTCTCTTACAGCAGGAGTGTCCAAGGAGAATAACAAAAGGGCAAGTACAGGACCTTGAGGGACACAAAACTTAACAAGAGAAGAGGATGCAGTTTCATTGTGGAGACCATGGAAATAGAAAAACTGCATAAAAATTGAATAATTGTCAAAACCAAATGATTTATGGTCCAGCAGAACATGGGTGTGAAGAAAATGAGTACTATGAGAAAAGACCAGGAGTTTAGAGGCAGAGTTAACAGGCAAAGGAAAACAGGATGGGTTCCCTGTAGCACTGTGGGCTTGATACAGACTGTTTAAATAATCCCAGAGATAAGAGAGGAATTAAATATATGAATAAGATCTGAAGTAATGAGGATCAAGAGAGAAAGTGAAAATCACGAGAAACAATGAGACATAATAATCAAAGAAGGAGGGATGAAGTTTAGGAATTGTGAGAGAGCTGAAGGCTCTAGATATGTCAAGCATTAGACTCTTGGCTCCACAAGAGGACAGGTAAAGTTGCAAGGGTACCTTGAGGGTTTTAATTTATAAGCAGAATTGATTACTTTGAAAAGGCTGATGATATTGATACTAACATTATGCAAGAATGTCAATTAAATTATCCTCACTGTATATCTTTCCTCAACCTACTTTTATGCAGCAAACAACTCACCTATGCATTTACAATCTAATTTTCTTGGACTAAAAAACAATGATTTGGAATTATCAGCTGCCATAATTAAGCCATTTGCTACAGGAAAATGCATTAGGTTGAGGAAGTACACTAATAAACATATTACTATACATTACCTTTCCCTTTTAATCATTCGCATCAGTATATCCCCCCCTGTAGAGCTTACAAAATAATTAACTTTTTACAATCATATACACTTGGGTCAATCTTATGTGTTTGGGGAAACCGGAACCCCAGAAGAAAACCCACGCAAACCATGTGGTGAACATGTAAACTATGTACAGCACAAAATAAAAATGCTTAACAATTCTCACCCAAAAGCATACACAACATCACTAGGAGCGATGTTGGGAATTTTGAATGTGGCCCATAGAATTTTTTGCTGTTTCGCAAATTTCCAATGAAGTGAAATGGGTCAAATTCGCCCATCACTAATCCCAACCAATAATTAAACCTTATTGGAGGCAAAACCATCTTATTGGGCTTAAATAGTGATGGGTGAATAAATTTGTCAGGCATGGATTTGCGGCGAATTTCCATGTTTCGCTGACCGCAAATGTTTTTGCGAAACTGTGTCGTAAATTTAATCCATTTGGACAAAATAGTCACCCGTATAAAAAAATATTTGTGCATCAAAAATATTTGTGCATCAAAAATTATTTTGAAGCCCATTGACTAAGTGCTTCGCAAATATTTGCCGTTACGCTAATTTTTCTGCCGTTTCGCAAATTATTTGGCGAAACGGGACAGATTCGCCAATCACTAGGCTTAAATAATATGTGTAAATAAATGAATTTCACTGGAACTATAAGTGATTTACTGTTAGAACACAATCTAACCCACTGACCTAAACATTTTTAAGACCTTTACTTTACATTAACTGATTTAGCAAAGGTAAAATGAATGTATGATTTAGTTTTACATACTAAATATTGTACTTCGTGTATTGTACATATTGTACATAGTACAATACAAATCCATACATAATTTAGGCAGTTAAAAACAATGCACAAAGTTCAAAAAAAGTTCGTATGGAAACTTTAATAATCATAAGCCTTCAAAATCAAAAAAAACGGTCAAAATATTTTACGAGTTAAAAACCATATACTGTATAGAATATAAATGATATATAAAATAATACTGAAACCAAAAAATAAAGTCAGTAAAGAATTGAAAGATTCCTTACTCACTAAAACATATTGGGTTTTAGTGCCCCCTAATGTTGGAATTCAGTACGTTAAAGATGCTACAAACATTACTAATATTGTTGCACAATAGGTATTTAAAAAACCCAAACATGTTAAAATAGCTATGTTCATAGGCAGATGTGTAATATTTTTGTTTGCGGAGACTAAAGTTGGCAATACACAAGCTGACTTAAAACCAGGGTTAGTAATATTTTTGTTTGCGGAGACTAAAGTTGGCAATACACAAGCTGACTTAAAACCAGGGTTAGATATAGAAGATCCACTGCTGATCTAACTATGCACCCAGCAACTACAGTGGGGACCATGCAGAAATACACGTGGGAAGTAGTAAACTGTGCCAATCATCTCCAGACCATGAAACCAAAATAGAAATTGGCATCACTATCATATTATGCAATGAGAGTAGTTGGTTATGTACCCCAAGCACATATATAAATATAAAGAAAGGCTATGGTTATTGATACCCCAACTACATTAAATACAGTGGGAGACTGTGCTTACACCCAAACAACATTTTATGACTTGCCCGTTTCATTTATAATGTCCCCCTGTGCTAATTTCACATGTTAGTCCCCCAGAATAAAATATGTAGGACAAATTAAATTCTAATTCCATCTTTATAAACCACCCCCAAAAAATAAAGCAGGATAAATAAATAAAAATGGAATGTATTATACCCACAAATCACATAGCAAGATAAATAAAGTACAGATTTCATGAGTAATACAGAACGGAATATATATTAGGGTAAATTAAGAGTTTAGTTCACATAAAACAAAACGCTAGAAAGATAGCAAGTTAATTGTAGTGCCAATGCCATGCTCAAGACCCGTGAACATATATCAGGATGAATGCACTGCTGAACACACTTTTCACTTCACCCCTTTTTCTGCAATCTTGTTTTTACAGCTTGTACTGCAGTGGCATAAGTATGGGGGGGAGACGCCCTCCAGGGGGCATGTGAAGCGGTCATGGGTGAACCAATGTTTAACGCTCTGGGGGGTATAAGGGTTTGAGCTTAGGGCAAAAAAGGGTTAATGCTATTATTATGGCACTGCAAAGCCAGTAAACAGGAAAGGAGAAGAGAAAATAGCAGTTTCAGAATCATGCTTACGGTCTAAAACATACATTCTCTATCACAATATGGAGCAAATTTACTAAAGGGCGAAGTGACGTCATTTTGATTTCGGTACTTCGCCGATTTACTAACGGGTGCAGGCGTAACTTCGCTAGCGAAGAGACTGACTGTCACGGTCGGCACCCTAAACCAGAACTAGTGCCAAGCTCCCTGGTCTCGGCTTCACCAGTAGTGTGACCGCCTTTGGCTTCGGGAGGAGCCCTCACCATACTCAGATGCCACCTGGACTTTTTGAGAGGAGCAAGGCGAGGAGTTCTGGCAGGAAAAGGGGCACGCTGTTGTTAGAGTCAGTTAGGCCAAAGGTCACGGTACAAAAGGATTAGGCAGAAGGATGGTCAGACAGGCTGGGTCGAGGCAGGCGGATATCAGAATCGTCAAACAGGCAAAGGGTCAAACCGGGTGATCCAACAAAGGGTTAAGCAGGAGAGTTGTCGTAGGCAGGCAAATTGTCGGATTGTCAGGAAGCAGGCTGGGTCAAACATGGATAAACAGATCAGAATTCAAAGACAGACGCACAAGGCTCAGGAAACCACAAGAACTAAGTTCTATCACGGGCAAACTCTTGAAGCCTTTTCACCCTATTTATACTCTTTGAACTTGGTGCCATTGCACGCTGGCGTCATCACGCCAGCGCACCTGCGCCTTTAAGAAACACGGAGGCGCGCGCGTGCCCTTAGGGGAGCAAGATGGCGCCGGTACTGGACCATGCGGCGGGCATCCCCGCCGCACAGGTATTTTTATTACACTGACGCTGGTGCTCATTCACACTCAATCGCCAGGCGAAATCGCTCTGGCGAAGGGACGTAACTTCGCAAATTCACTTAGATGTGGATTTTACTGAAAGTTACCTCTTGCGCCAGACTTGCCTTCGCCACCTCAGACCAGGCGAAGTGCAATAGAGTAGATAGGTCTTCCTCAAAACTTAGTTGAACATTTTTCACAAGTCCCAAAAAACACTGGCGTCTTTTGCTTTTTTCAGGCTGCAAAAGAGAGTAAAATTTTTTTGGGGTAACCCTCCTACATTTCCTAACATATGGCACATAAACTATACACTGGGCACATGTGTAGGGCATTATAACAACTCTATTTTCTTTTATTAAGGTTCCCTGGGCTTGTGTAGTGTAATGTATTTGCTGCAACATATACGTCCATTCAACTTTAACTTACTGCTGTATGCAAATTAGCCAACGCTAGCGCAACTTCTCTGCTTGCCGAATTAATGCAAGCGCAACTTCGCCAGTGTTCGGTGCCCTGGACGCAACTTCGCATGTTTGCGTTGTCTGAGCAAATTTTTGCCTGGCGAAGTATTGCGATGCCTGCGAAGCCGTTGCTAGCGAATTATCGCCACCTAGCAAATTTGCCCGTAAGAGTTTTGGGGCTGGGCATTAACCCCTGGGTCAGCAACAGCCTGTCAAATTAATCTTACAGGAATTATTCCACTCACAGAACTACCTAACAATTCTTCCTCGTGCTTCTGAGAAAACCCAGTACAACCCCTCTGGAATTAGATTGACTAGTGGGAGGTTCAAAGTTCACTGTCCAGCCAATCGGATTTCAGCTATACCTTTGACTAAAGCTCCCTTACACGGACAAATATAAGCTGCTGACAGACTAATGCGGCAGCTTATTAAGCAGTGTATGGAGCCCTCTGATGGGCTTTCCCTGATATCAGATGGGATAAGGACTGTATCGGTTCGTCGATGCAGTACTTGGACTACCTGTATGCTCTTCATTGTGACCCAATCATTGAGCCTAGGGGCTACGATCAGATCAGCAAGATATCACCCATCTTGAGGTGACATATTAGGGAGAGGATCTCTGCATGTATGGCCACCTTTAGAATTAGAGGAGAAAACCAGCAGCATGAAAGTTTGCAGGCATGATGCAGGTTTTTTTTACACTATAATATTTTGCTTTTCAGGTGTCAGACAGGTTTGGGGAGGCTTAGCCTTAATGAAAATCCTCCTATGGCTATGTTTAATTTTATAAGAAACTTTGTAAAATGTATATGTTAATGTAACAACTGTGAACTAGGTGTAGGGTCATAAAAAAGTAAAACGCGCACACCTATAATAAGTGATCTAAATAAATACAGCAGGGACGTACTAAACGGGTCAATATTTATCTCAGCAAATATATTTCTAATGGGGCTATTGACATGAAATTTACAACACATACAAAGAACTCAAAACAAATGAGTCCATAAACTAAATTATATGTATAAAGGGGAATGACACATGGAATAAGTATTGAACACATGAAGAAAAGGAGGTGCAAAAAGGCATGGAAAGCCAAGAAGCCTGCTGAAATCTGTCAGTATTTAGAAATCAATCCTGTCCCCTATCAGTATAAATTAATATTAGCTGGTTTATTCCAAATTGATGGCCTATAAAAAAGTTTCTCATTACCAAGGTACCACACAAGTAGCATCTCATGAAGGGTAAAAGCAAAGAGCTCTCTCAAGACCTTCGCAACCTTATTGTTGCAAAACATACTGATGGCATTGGTTACAGACGTATTTCTAAGCTTCTGAATGTTCTAGTGAGCACCACTGGGGCCATAATCCAGATGTGGAAAGAACATAATTTCAAGGATCACTCGCGAAGAGCTTCGGAAAAACCTTGAATTCGCAAATACAGTAACATAGTAACATAGCAACATAGTAAGTTAGATTGAACAAAGACACACGTCCATCAAGTTCAACCTTTTTAGTCTATGTATAACCTGTGTAACTGATAGTTGATCAAGAGGAAGGCAAAAAATACATTTGAAGCCACTTCAATATACCTCAAAGAGGGAAAATTCCTACCTGAATCCAAGATGGCAATCGGACTAGTCCCTGGATCAACTTGTACTTTGTTCTACAGTATGTTCCATAACCATGTATTCCCACCCCTTCCCCATATTTAACCAGATTCTCTTTTCTTTTCATTGCCCAGATTGCCAGTTTGTCAAGATCCTGTTGCAAGGATGTTGGATCCTGGATGGAATTAATTGGGCTGCATAGTTTTGTGTCATCTGCAAACACTGATACATTACTAAGTCATTAATGATCAAGTTAAATAAAAGTGGACCCAATATCGAGCTCTGAAAAACTCCACTAAGAACCTTACTCCAAGTAGAGAATGTACCATTAACAACCACCCTTTGTACCAGACCCTGTAACCAGTTTCCTATCCATGTGCAAACAACTTCATTAAGCCCAACAGACCTTAGTTTAGAAAGCAGTAATTACTGTTTATAAAGCAGTAAGTAGATGAATCCAAATGGATCACATCTACTGCCCCCCCCCCTTATCTTTCATAAAGCCATGCAGATTGCTGTTCATAGTGCCACTCACTAGGACAACATTTTTAATGTGATCCATTAACAAGCCTTCAAATAATTTGCCCACCACAGATGTCAAACTTACTGGCCTATAATTGCTAGGCTGAGATCCCTTTTTAAATATTGGAATAACATCAGCTTTCCTTCAATCCATAGGTACCATTCCAGATGAAAGCGAATCTGAAAAATCAGAAATAGAGGTCGGTCTAAAACTGAACTAAGCTCTCTTTGAACACGGGGATATATGCCATCTGGCCCTGGCGCCTTGTTCACATCAGTTGTTTCAAAGAAAACAATAAGTAATGCACTCAACCGACATGGCCTATATGCATGCTCACCGCGCAAGACTCCACTGCTGAAGAAAAAGCATGTTGAAGCTTGCCTCAGATGAGACCAAATTTAACTCTTTGGATGTTAATGCACACACCATGTTGGGAGGAGAAATGGCACTGCACATTACCCCAAACACACCATACCAACAGTGAAGTTTGGAGGTGGGAACATCATAGTGTGGGGCTGGTTTCAGCCTATGTACTGGTGGACGTCATATAATTGAAGGAAGGATAAATGGAGAAATGCACTGGGACATTCTTGATAAAAATGTGCTGCCATCTACCAGGATGCTGAAGAGTAAACTAGGGTGGACATTCCAGCAAGACAATGATCCCAAACACACAGCCAAGGAAACTAAAATAGAGAATAAAGAAGAAAAAAAATAGTGGAGGCTGCCATTCTACTCTACAAGCTGGGTGCCAGAAGCAATGAGAGAAATTGAAGAAAAGAATAGAAGTGTGTCCCCAAGTACAACCAATTAAATCAACAAAGGAACAAAACCTATGTGCCACCTACTGGAGTCATGATGTAACAATAGCCCAAAAGGGAAGTTAGTTCAACAGTAATGATAGCAAATCAGTTAATTACTAAAACAATATTCATAACAAAATCAAATTGAACATAGATATGTCTCAATTGCCTCTGGCCAGGGAAGGTTGGTGGTCAATAGCCATACATTTAAAGGTGAGAAATCAGTTTTAATGTTAAAAAATGTTTAGCTACTCAATTTGTCTTGTTTTTCTTCAATGGTTTGGTTATAGATTACTATAATTTCTAATTATATCTTTCAGTGTAGTGATGGTCTATATCAGTACTGTCCAACTTCTGTGGTACCAAGGGCAGTACCTACACCAGGTTCGCCTATCACAGGTAGGGTATGGCACACACAGGGAGCATAGGGCAAGCAGAGTATGGCACACACAGGCAGAGTATGACACACACAGGGAACATAGGGCAGGCAGAGTATGGCACACACAGGGAGCATGGGGCAGGCAGAGTATGGCACACACACAAAGCATAGGGAATGCAGCGTATGGCACACAGGGAGCATAGGGAAGGCAGAGTATGGCACACAGGGAGCATAGGGAAGGCAGAATACAACAAGAGTCAGGGAAACCTATCTAGACAACTCCAAGATGAACAGTTCATACTGTGCTATGACAAAGCTGGTGCCTCTCCAGCAGTTTTTATGAGGTGTGAACACGTGAACAATGGCGGCACTTTCAGTCTGGGTCTGAGCTGTGAACAGTACAGGCCCGTAATGGTGCCACACAATGGGGTCAAGGGCCACCAGTTGGACAGCACTGGTGTATATAGTATAACCCTCATGGGAATGTAATTATATAAATGTGTAAAATGCTGGCTTTCCCATAATTCAGAGCTTTCAAGATAACCGGCTTCCAGATAAGAGATCCTATACTATAAGACAATACAGACAATTAGCCATTAAATATATCCCAATAATGATGAATCACATGTATTCTCTAGGGATGCATTGAATCCAGGATTCGTTCTGGATTTGGCAATGATTTGACTTTTTTCAGCAGGATTCCAATCCCTACTTTCATCCCAATAATGGTGAATCACATGTATTCTCTAAGGATGCATTGAATCCAGGATTCGTTCTAGATTTGGCAATGATTTGACTTTTTTCAGCAGGATTCCAATCCCTAAAATCTTGTGACTTTTTATCACAGAAAACAAGTAAAACGTTTTTAACCACGCAGTTCACTTTAACCTATCCTAAACCTAATTTGCATATGCAAATTAGGGTTTGGATTAGGTATTTTAAAAAAAAATGATCGATTCACATTTTTCATAGTAACATATTTACCATTCAAATCTGCATCTTCAAAGCAGACTAAGACAATTTTTTCATTTTCCTCTGTTGTAGTTGATCCACTATAAGAATGTAGAGTATGGGAACAAATATATATACTATACTTAGAAAAAAAAAAAGTGAAATGTGTGTGGAGTATGCAGTGTGTGTAGAATAGTGCAAATGTCCAACCTGGGAGCAGGCAATGCAGATAAATCAGCAGGCAGACATTCAGATATTCCAGGAGCAGCTAAGCAAGGAAGGGATCTGGGGGTCTGCACTTACATTCCACAGCAGCAGACATGGGGTTGTGTATTGGGGTCGTCTGGCATGTAATCTGATCACTTGAAGGGGAGAAGCCTCTTCTCTGTGCCTAGGGCAGTAATCCCCAACCAGTGGCTCGTGAGTAACATGTTGCTCAACAACCCCTTGAATGTTGCTCCCATTGACCTCAGAGCAGGTGCTTATTTTTAAATTCCAGGCTTGAAAGCAAGTTTTTGTTACATAAAACCAGGTGTACTGCCAAACAGAGCCTCCTGTAAGCTGCCAGTCCACATAGGGGCTACCAAATAGCCAATCACAACCCTTATTTGACACCGCCAGGGGTCTTTTACATGTTTGCGTTGCTCACCAACTCTTTTTTTATTTGAATGTGGCTCACTGAACAAAAAGTTTGGGGACCCCTGGCCTAGGGGATCCAGGTACCTGTCAGCTCAGGGACAAGGGGGCAGCACTGGGAGTCCGTGATTTTCTTCCCCAAGGGCAGACACCTATTTATGATGTCTCTTGCTGTTTGCGGGGGGGGGGCTGCTTGTTTCCTAGGGGGTTTCTGTGAGCTTTGATACTCTGACTCAGCGGGTTAAAGGAGAATTCAACCCTAGCATTAAAAAAACCCTACCCTACATAGACCCCCCCTCCCTTCTCCCCCCAACCTAAGTTTTACCCCGGGCAAATGCCCCCAACGTTTTACTTACATCTCGGTGCAGATTAAGGAGTTCACAGACGGCATCTTCTTCTCTTCGGAAATCTTCTAAATGAGACCGGCATGGCTGCATATGCGCAGTTGGAGCAAATTTCTGTTTTGTGACAACTGCGCAAGTGCCGAAACTCACGAAAATTGCAGAAGCGTCGGTCACATTACGAAGATTACCGAATCAGCTGAAGATGGCGCCCATGAATGCCAATGCCTGAATCTGCATGGAGGGGTAAGTAAAACATAAGAGGCATTTGCCCAGGGTAACTGGGGGAGAAGGGAGGGGGATTTATATAGGGTAGGGGTTTTTTTAACTTTAGAGTTTAGTTCTCCTTTAAGTCGCTGATGCAGAGAGATCACTTAAAATGTCAAAGAATGTATTATATACTGTATGTTCTTGGCATTTAGAGCCTTTTTCTGCCGGCACATACAGAATACGTGCTTGGCCGGCAAATCATTAAACATCAATTTAACTGATGAGTAAGCTAGACACCTTTATACTCTGTGGAATTTCCCTTGTTACCTGTGGTGAGCCATATTTCACCTTTTGATAAATATGCCCCATCTCTCTTTATTTTCCTGACATGATCGTCCCCCCATGTGCACAAATTTTATAAAATAAAAAATGGGACACCAATGAAGCCGATGACAGCATTCAATTACATTACAGAAATGCAGTTGTGATGGACAAGATCTATTATTACTAAGCTGTTCTATAATTATGAACTTTCTAATCCCCTTTCGAACAACCCCGCCAAAAACTTTTAATAAAGAAATGAAAAAAGTTACTGTCAGTCATAAACTGTCACAAGACTTCTGCACTCATATAAACTACAGCATCAACGGACGGTGCGAAGACTTACCTGTCACAATAGGTTCATTTGGTTTTGGTTAATTAATGATTATGGATTTTTTGCTTTGTTTTAAAAAATAACATCATTTATTAGTTTCTGACATTTTAAATGACTGGGTTGTTATTTACCATTTATTTATCTTTCACAATGGATGAATTAGCAGTTAGCCAAGTTTTACTTGGACCAATAGGCTGCAATTAATAGACCCATCAAGAGAAGATGACCATATACTGGCAGATCCGCTCATTTATCTGAGCCTTACCTGACCACCCACATTTTGAGCCAAATCAGGCTGATCATCTATGGGGCCTATGGAGATGTAATGGACAAGGACAACATCAGCATGCCAATGCACTCCTCATCTGGTGGGAATTGAAAACCCACACTTGGATAGATAGCAGCTGCAAATCTGAGAATCTTAGCAAAATCAAGGGTCTGTCCATAGACAAATAATTTATAACGAACATCTAATCTTTCAAACTCTATTAAACTTTATTCAATGTATTAAATTAGCAAATCCGTAAAGACACACAGAGCAAACATAGACAATACTGATAACCTTCTAGGTTTTACCACTTGCCATTTAATTTCTACTTTTTATTTATATTTAGAGAACAGTTAGGTCTAATACATGCTTTGGGGGGGGGGGTGTTGCACTCTTTGCCTAGAAGATGTATTAAAGGAAAACTATACCCCCAAAATGAATATTTAAGCAACAGATAGTTTATATCATATAAAGTGGCATATTAAAGAGTCTTACCAAGTTGGTATATATATTTAAGTAAATATTGCCCTTTTAGGTGGGACATTCATTAAGATTCGTTGTTGCGCCAGCATCTGCTTCGCCGTGCTTCGCCGCACTTCGTCAGGCGTATTTTCGCTCAGGGGAAGTGTAAGGTTGCAAAGTTGCGCTAGCGTTAATTCACAAAGCAAAGTTACGCTAGCAATCCCTAATTTGCATACAGCGCCAAATTCAAGTTACAATGGAGGTATATGTAGCAGCACTACACAAGCCTGGGAAACAGCAAAACCTTCAAAACAGCAAATAAAATTTTTATTTTGCCCTACACATGTGCCCACTGTATAGTTAAGTTGCCATGAGTTAGGAAATGTAGGGGGGAAGGAGGGTAGCCTCAAAAAAATTTTGATCTTTTTCAGCCTATCACCCATAAAAATGAAAAAACGCCAGCGTTTTTTGAGACTTAGAACTTGTAAATGGAAGAAAATGGAAATGAAATGGATATTGAAACTGGGTACGTTGAACCCTGGGGAATAAACAGAGAATATACTCCCGAAGTATTTGTTTGAGATGGTATTTTCTTGTATCGTGCTTTTAGTGTAACAAAATGTAATTTTACGATGTATGCAATGTTTCTATATGTATTCTTTTTATATTTTAGAAGTATATTGCTCCTATCCTGGGAATTACTGGTGACCTGACAAACGTAGACATCCAGAACTCCAGTGACAGAGCAAATATGTGAGTCACAAGAAATTTTAAAACTCACTACTATGGATTATAATGTTACAGTATCACATTGTGTCTCACAATTGAAATGAATTATACTGGATTTTTATCACAATTTTTAAACTTTTATACATTTTTAAATGATTCTTAACACAATGGCTGAATTATTTAATTATCAATGTATTGAGCTGTTTGAGAGATAATTTTGCACAAATTTTCACGGACATTCTACAGAGACTGCTGGGAATGGAGTCTCTTAATTTGGAGGTGGAGACTAATTGGTAAATCCTCCCATCAAGCAACTGGTAATCACCTTTAAAAGCACGTTTGTTACACATTTTGTTTGGCTTGATAAAGGGCTGGAATAGTCCGAAACGTTGCCGTTGTTGCACGAATAAACAGTTTTTTCAAACATCGGAGTGCTGCTGCAATTGTTTAATCCATGTGTAGAGAACCTGTGCAGAGGAGTTCAGCGTGCACCCGAGGCTGCAAACAGTGAGTTGTGTGAGTGTGGCACTTTACTTTTGACTTTGTACTGACCAGAAATAATGCAACTATAACTGTAACAGGAAGAAGCGTTGAAGCAAAAGACACAACGGTCTGTTAATTGGCTCATGTGACCTAAGAAGTATAGTTTGTGTGGTTTGTTTGTGTGCACAGTGAATCGTACGACCCCTTAATTTTTAAAATGGCAATTTTCTATTTATGATTACCCAATGGCACATACTACCTGTACCAGAAAAGTACATTATTATAAAAATGGTTTGATTACATGAAGCAGGGTTCTACATGAGCTGTCAATCACTGATGTGCAATTTGCCCAGTTTTCAAAAGTGAGCCCCACTGTCAGCTTTCACTTGCTCTAGCTGGCTGATTCCATCAGGAGTCAGCAAATTAAAGTGCTTTACAGCAGGACTATTATTTGCAGTGGGGGAGAAAAATGTTGGTTGAAGAAGCACACTAATAATGATCAGTTTATATTTAAAAGCTTAAAGTACAAAACATCCTATTTGTGAAAAACTTAAGCTGATGCTTCACAATTCTAGCAATTTCTAATCTTTCATTTAAAGATGATTTATTGTGTTTTTAGCATAATTAAATGTATTATAAAAAATAGTTTACCGGTATCTCCCATTCATGTTTGTTTCATGCCATTGCAAACAAATGGCAGGACCCAGAACCCAAATAAGCAGATTGCTCTAAAATATGTGTAGGCCACAACAAATATAATATGAAATCATGATCTTTATTCAAGATGAACAACTGTACTGAAGGTATACAAAACAATGCAGTCTGTTTTCTCTTGCGCCCAAGAACAAAATAACTTGAGAAATGATGTTTTGCAGCATGAATACAAAGCACTGGTTGCATGTTGGGGAGGCAAGGCAGTGTCATTTGCCAACAATTCAAAGAGCAAGAAACTGTATTGTAGCTTAACATTGTTTCTAATCACAAAGTAAATGCATAGAAAAGTGATGCCATATTCCCAAGTTATTATAAACCTTTTGATTTATGCACAATTGAATTAGACAGCATCACCAAAATAACCTTAGGCTCATGCCTGCTGTGTTCTGAGTATGGAAAATTGCTCTAGTTAGGTAGGTGTTACATTAACATTACATAGGGGACATATTTGTTAAAATTCTGTTTTTCTTCCCAAGTTGAAACTTTTTTTTTTTAAATGGAACCTTAATAAATATGCCCTCTTATATTCAACAACAACTTCCAGCCCCAGACAGAATATGGGGAGTTTAAATTCAAGCACGGCTAATGGGACAAATTTAGACATTATTAAGGGCGTTTTTATTTAATGGTCACCCTTTTTCTTTTCTAATATGTGAGCAAAATGGGAAAATTAATGTTTTATAGACAATTTGATTTAACATACTGTATGTCTGCAGTATGAAAACAGGTGTATGTCCAATCATGGCAGTAACACAGTGTTGTACCCGTAAAAATTATCCTGTGAATGGAAATTTAAAAATAAAAAATGTGCCAGATTTGAAGTGGAGCTAAAATAAACCATATTGGTCACATTTTCATCTAGAGATGAAAACCTGCAATCCATAGCTGTGCCATATATTTGCATAGCTGTCAATCATACTAGGCACCTACCAGTTAACCATTAGTTGCCAATGCCTCTTAATCCACAGAATATTTTACAGTGCTACTTGGCAGAACACAAATGAGAAAGGAAACCCATTTTAAATTGAATAAATCAAATGTTTTGCAGATTCTAGCTTATGAAATCAAAGTTGTGCGTTGTTCTTTGTATCATGTGCTTTTATGAAAATAGACGTTTTTAATGAAACACTGGCATAAAGATAAAGTAGAAAATTCAGAATAATTAATTTAAAAATGATAAATACATCAGTTTGTGCTATCTACAAAACAAGGACAGTTATAAATTGGTGTGTACTAAACCCAGATCTGTACTAGTCACATACCTATACCAATGCAAAGACTGGGTGGGTTCCTGTGTGGGAGTTCATGATGACGTATTTCATTTCATCTGACATGGCGAAAGAAGTATGAATAAGAGACAAGGGAACAAACCACTGTTACAGATTTTAGGTGGGGGGGATACAAATGTAAAAGGGATTTCTACAATGATAAAATTTATCCATTGAGCAGCAATTCTCCTTTAAACATTGCAGTCAATTCAGGCTGCATTTTCATAATTTGTGTCTGAATGATCTTTTTAAATTGCCTAATTATAAAAAAATCAATCCTTTAGAATTTAAGGGCTTCATATACTGAAAAAATGGCTTTTATTTATACATTTCCCATTTATAGACTGTTACATATCACAGCATTATTTACTGTGTGCACAGAACTTGAATTCCCTGAGACCACTTCAAAGCTACCAGTGAGGTTCTTATAGTCAGCTGAGAACATTTAAAAGGACAGTAGCTTATTTTATTGTTTGAAATTGCTCTCCATTCAGCTGCACTTGCTCTTTCTTTTCATGTAAAATAAACCTCTCACAGTACAGCTTCAGTTTTTTTAGCTTCACATACTCACTGATGGATTGCGGGCTGTGTATCTGAGAGAATGACAGCAAAGAGAGCAAGCAGGTTCTGTTAAAGAACACCATGACAACAACCCAAACTCTAGCTCCCAGGATTCCAGAAACTAGTTCCCTATACCTGCATGTCCACATACACAGAGGAAGTTCTGTGCACGCAATAACATATGCTAGTTAATTTACGGCCACTAAGAGAAAATGAATGATTCACTTTTATTTTTCATTCTCCCTATGAGAAATCATTACAATTAGTAGATGTATATTGGGAAAATTTTACTTTTAAAGTATCTATATACATATAATTTTCATTCATAATCAAGTGTTCCTCAATTACTGAATATGTTATGCCCCAGTCACTCATAAGTAGACAGGAGAAAATTGGGTGTATTTGTGCAGTATGATAGAGGCTTCCTCTCACTTCTTCAGTTAAAACTGTAACAAGATCACTGCACAGAAAAACTCATTTTCTAATATTCTTGAAAGGCTTTAAATAAATGCATTTAAAGGTGTTTTCGGGGTTTAGTAAATGAAAACATTTTAAAAATGTATACAAAAACAACATCAAAATATAAATAATGAAAAAATGTTTTGATAATGTAGTTGTATACACAGTATACCTGGAAGTCTGGTGGTCCTTATTTCTCTAGTTTGATTTAAAAATGAAAAACAAAAAGTATGCTTCAGCAACAGTTAATAGAGAAAGACACTTGATTGGCTTAATGTAACTACATTACCCAAATACCGGAAGTGTAAAGTATCTCAGCACTGCTGACTGGCTGCATCTTTAAACGGAAAATATTCTGTATGTGAAGTGACAAAAAATAAACACACAGAGGAAGCAATATTCATGTAAAAAGAGATATTACGCTATTGAGCTTGAATGTATGAGGTCTGCAACAATTAGTCAATTATGAAACATGGGTCAAAATCAAAATGAACATCTTAACAGGCACATATTGTTTTTCGGTGCTGCTGTAACAAAGGATGTCCAAGTTTCTTCTGCCCTCTAAGGCTGCGCCTCATTGTCACTCTGTCCGCACTTCTGCGTTTTGGCGTGGTGGATGGGCTCTCTATTGGCACCATGCTATTCCTAGGGAAGTTTCTCTTGAGTTTCTTCACTGCTGGTCCACTGTTCGATTCCTCCAGAGTCCGTTTCAAGGAGGCCAACCTTTCCGTTTCCTTCTTCCTAGTCTGGCTGCTATTTTGAACTGTTGCTGTTTTGCCATCAGAGCTAGCAGCTGGAGAACTGCCAGGGAAAAGACAGGTAGAAGGATTGTCACTCGGCCACTGGGAAAGTTTGCCTTTCGATTCAGACTTTTCCACATCCCCAAGGGTTGGGGAAGAAATGTCAGCCCTACATTTTCCTGTCTCACTGCTCCATTTTTCACACTTGGAGGAGAAAGCACTCCTGTATACTAGAGATGGAAGGGGTTCAGAGAAGGTCAGCTTCCACCAAGAATCTTCATCTAGGAACTTGAAAAGAGAAAGAAAAAAAAAATAAATAAATAAATAAAGGCACACAGCTTACAGGGGGGCGTCTCTCCCTCAACTTTTTTTTTTAAAATCACATAACAGAAGAAAATATAATTTCAAGCAGCTTTCCAATATAAACATAAAAAGTAATTGCTGGTTCTGAATGAAACATATAGAGTTTTGTCACCCATAGGAGATCACCTCTCCCACACAAAAGAAAGCTTTAGAAAATATCTTTAAATCCAGAAGAATAAAGATTGCTGCATGTAAACCATTCTTCTGGATTAAAAGGTATTTTCATTTTAGTCACCTGCAAAGAAATGGGTTCTGGGTAGAAAATCTAAACAATAGAATGCCCATGCAGACAAACTGACCATCTTCAGTTCAGATAATACATAGCAGTGAAGCAAAGCTTTTTATTGGTAGTATATGAGAAAGGGCATCTAGCATGTACTCTAACCTTTTTTCAACACATCAATTTATATATAAATATAATGCACTGTAAAGAGGTTGTAATAACATTTTGCCTAATAAAATAAAATGTACATTAGAAAAACTACTGAACAAACAGTTATGGGACCTGTTATCCAGAATGCCCGGGACATGTGGTTTTCAGGACAACTGATCTTTCTGTAATTTGGGTCATTTTACCTTAAGTCTACTATAGAATCATGTAAACATTAAATACACCCAATAGGCAGGTTCTGCTTCCAGTATGGATTCACTGTATCTTAGTTTGGATCAAGTACAAGGTACTGTTTTATTATTACAGAGAAAATGGGAATCATTTTTAAAAATATGGATTATTTAATTATAATGGAGTCTATAAGAGATGGCTACTCCATAATTCGGGGCTTTCTGGATAACTGATCTCATACCTGTATATTAATTAAACATTTTCAGTTATTTCAATATATTTTGTAAAGGCAATTGCTAATGAAAGCAGGGACTGATTGATACTGCTTTCAGAT
This sequence comes from Xenopus laevis, assembly GCF_017654675.1. Classification (NCBI taxonomy): domain Eukaryota; kingdom Metazoa; phylum Chordata; class Amphibia; order Anura; family Pipidae; genus Xenopus; species Xenopus laevis. Next base: position 84,952,587 of record NC_054374.1, read on the forward strand.
ACTTTGTAATAGTAATTACATTTAAAAATAATTCTAAAATTATTGAAAGTTGCCTATGCCAGAGCTGGAGTATACACCACATACATACACACACGTGTGCCAGTTTCTACAATGTGTGCAGCTTTTTAGATATGACTGGCAGTGTCTTGTTTCAAAAAGATTTTACAATTTTTATTTTAAATATACCCTAAATCTTTAGCAAAGTCCTGAAGAGATTACTATTGCATATCACATACATTTGTGATTGCTATGAATGCAATTTGCACATTGCCTGATGTGGGGAGTGGGGTATTATATACTTTTAACAATGCTGTGGTGGTGGATATAAAAGTTGTGCAACTCACCTTGATAGGAGGAGTGGAGCATGGTGTGGAAGACAAGTTACTCATGTCCTGGTTATTATAGCAGGGATTCTCAGCCAGGTTTAGGAACAGCTCCTCACCCACACAGCTCCTTGGCTTTTCTGTCAGGGGAGAGATGGAGATCACAACAACACTGGTATTATCAGCTCTCAGCATGCGTTGTCGCCATTGGGTCAGAGCTCGACTCACAAGCGTCTTTGCGCACGTCTGTCCATGATCTCCCTTTAACACAATAACACATAAGTAAGCCACCTGAGACATAGTACTCATATAGTTAAATGATATTCATGCCAAAAGTGCACAATAAAATTGCATAAAGCAATTAATGAGCACAGTAAAGTTGAACTGCAAAATATGGGTGTTAATCATTCTGTATTTGTTCAAAAAAAAAAAAAAACACAAAAAACAATAAAAAAGATGTTACATTTTAGGGTGATGGCAGAAGTGACATATTGCCCAATGAAAATCTTCACTCCTGTACATGAAGATACATTTTTATTGGGATGAATTTAAATCAGTGCACGTAAAACACCTTATATGCATTGAGCCCATGTAAAAAAAATCCCTTTTCAGCCTGGTTTTGTGCATGTAAAATATATTACCAGTTGCAATTTCTATTTATATGGATGTACAGATTTTTTAGATGCAATTTCCTGTGGGCAAAGAAGCGCCCACTATGAGCATTTAGCTCTTGGTTAAAGGAACAGTAACACCAAAAAATTAAAGTGTTTTGAAGTAATGAAAATATCATGTAGTGTTGTGCTGGTGCAACTGCTGTGTTTGCTTCAGAAAGACTACTATGGTTTATGTAAAGAAGCTGTGGTGTTGCCATGGGGGCAGCCATTCAGTGCTGAAAAAGGAGAAAAGGCACGGGATACACAGTAGATAACGGATAACCTCTGTAGTATACAATGGGATTCTTCATAATGTATCTGTTATCTATTATGTATCCTGTGCTTGAATGGCTGCCCCCATGGCTACACAGCAGCTTAACAAACTATATTAGTGTTTCTGAAGTAAATACACCTGTTTTACCAGTGCACCTTTAAGCAGTAAAGGTGGCCATGCACAAGCAGATTTAACTACCGATTCAGCCCCTTGAGACCAAGTTGGCAGCCTATCTGGCCAGGTATGGGGCCTTCCAAGAGGTCTGCATGACGAATACCTGGCCGAAAATGGCACTGGGCAGGTTTAAAGACAATGTACCTGTAACATGTATCTACTCACAGTTGCACAGGCTTTCTCCTGCTCCTGACACATAGATATAGCATCCTGTGCAGACACCATATTCCAGAGACCATCACTGCCTATAATAATGAGCTTGTGCTTCTGGGGATCAATAGTGTGCACGCTTGTGTCTGGTTCAGGTGACACCACAAACTCGCCACTGTAGAAATCATAACTCCACAGGTCACCTGAAAACAAATATATACATTAAATTCAGGAATATTATTTTTCCTTCACCACAATATACTAGCTTTTAATGAAACTTAAATGTTATCCTTCTTTGAGGTGGAAAGAGATGGGGAATGTATGATCCCATTGTCTTCCTTAGGGCTGTCCAACTGGAGGCCATATGTGTCCTTTCAAGAGATGATGATAGTGATATTAATAAGTATTATAGGCATTAATTTATTCATGATCAGAAGTGACTCTTCTAACTCATCATGATAAGTCTCACAATGGTGCACTCTGTTATTCATTCAATGTTGTCTTCGGTAGACTTTGGGAAAATGGTTCTTCCTAAGAGCTAATCACCCTGACACCATTTTTTGTATCACTTAATGCAGGTTAACATTGAGGGGGTTATTTATTAAAGTCCAAATGCCAAAAAGGGGAGGGGAAAAAAAATATAAACTTTCGAGATTTATTATACACCAAATCCAAAAATCCGGCATCACAGACATGGTCTTTGGTCTGCGCTGATATTAGCCCGAAAACCTATTTCTGACTTTTCTGGCAAAAATCTGAAAAATTCTGTCTTTTTCACTCTATCTAGTTTGTCTCCAATCCGATTAAATCGTGCTTTTTAATAATAAATAAGGTCCAATCGTGGATTCTAGTTTTTTAATTAAATTTATAAAAAAAAAAAAAAGGCCCTTAATATCTTTATTATTTAGGAAAGTTGCATAAAGGTTACTTTTAATCACAGTATTTAACCCACAGAAACAACATAAAAAATGTATTAGAAATAATTGAGAAATTAACAGTATTAATTAACAGTATTAATCTTAAAGTGATATTGACACAAAAAAAACTACTTTTTAAAATAAGAATGTACATTAAAAGTTGCCTATAGGTCATGCGGATTGTTTTTTGCGGAGAGGTTTGTTTTTGTAAGCAATTGTTAGTTGAAGTTCCTAAACCTGACTGTTTTGTCAACCAGACTGTCCCTTCTCAGCCTGTCAATTAAAGTTTCTAATGCTAATGGACTCCTGCTGCACAAATATGGCAGCCCCCTAATAGGAGATCACATGGAGTCAGATGCGTAATGTTTAAGCATTGGGCTAATACTTTATGGCAAAATTAGCATGTAAAGTCAATGTTGAGGTAGATGTAAAAAAGGTTTATTTTCTGGTGTCAGTATCTCTTTAATATATTGAAAAAATACAGTGGGATCTCAAGAAATAAATCTACACAATTTAGAAAATAATTGCTATTAGGTCAGGGCTAGCATTATCTTGGAAACCGAATATAAAAATAAGCATGCGGTATTCATGAAATTGGTTACCGTATTGTGCTTTCTAGAACACAGATAAAACTAGCCCATTAAAGACATGCTGAATAGGAAATTGCCATCCTCGGCTAATTTTGGAGCATCAATTAGTAATGTGACATTCTTACTTTCAGACCCGATCTGCCTGGGCATTATTAGTATTACTGAGAAAACAAGCTTTTTTGCAATAATAAAAGCACAGACGTTCATAATAATTGCTTTCCCATCTGTATTGGCTACTTGGAAAAAGGGGGAGGGCAATCATGCACTTCCTTATCTTTAGATAATTCCCAGCCTCTTCAAGAATATCACTATTAGTCTTGATGATAGCTGAGGGCCAATTAATGCAAGTCTCAGAAAACTGAACAAACATTTTTTCTTCTATTATACAGGCTTTCTGTGCAGATAAGCACCGGTTATTCATCAGTACTTAGGCACACTGCATGCGTCTCCTAATGCTGAAAGGAAGCAAGCCTACTTCAGAAAATACATCTCCCTTACTGCCCACTTAAGCAACAATGCAATTCAAAGAATAAATAAATTAATAAACAAGAAAAATGTACCCTTTACAGAAAGTGCAGCAGTTGGACAGCCTTTAAAGCAACAATTATGAAAATCAAATTTAGTACAGCCGGTATTATTTCTGTATGAAAGGGGCAAAAGGAGGGCTTGAGAGATAGAACCAATTAATCATTTTGTTGGCATGGCATACAGCCCTTATGATTCTGGTTTATAGTCTAAACTGTGCATAGGCTCTTCTACATTGCCTACAAGATCAGCATTTTCCTATTCCACCAAGCTCCGATAGATTTTGCAGACTAAGACAGCAAGAAAAGCCACAAAAATACATTTTAAAACGTCTGTAATTCATAAGATGACCCTTAACCTAAAAATGCAATGTAAATTTACAGTATGGCTGAAGAAATTCAGAATGATAAAATATCTGGTTTAACTAAACACAAAACAGCTTTATCTGTAGTACACCACACAGTGCAGACTACAAGTGCTGAGAAAGTATCATGATTTAACAGTTAGGAAAGACACCCGCTAAGCTTCTAACTTGAGCCACTAGAGGGACCTCAACTATTCTCATATTAGATGACTAAGCCATTAGTCAGTAGTAGCATACAAAGAACAGCTGAATACTGTCTGGGCATGTCTGGGATATTATTAGTTGACTACGTTATACAACAGAGGTTGACTTGTAATATAAACTGATGCTACAAGGCTAATTAAATTCTGATGCTAGATGCACTAGTTTCTGTGCTATTATGTAGTAATTATCTGTATTAATTACTAATCAGCCTTATATTGTGACATTTATATTCTATGGGTAATGTATATTTTGAGTCGGTCCCTAAGCTCAGTAAGTGACAGCAGCACAAAGCATGTGCAGTGAATCAGCAGAAAAGAAGATGGGAAGCTACTGGGGCATCTTTGAAGGCACAGATATTCCCTGCTAAAAGGCTGTGGATGCCTTGGGCAGCTAGAAAATCCCGAAAACATAATATACAACATTTCTAGCCTATTTCTGTCGTTAAGCTTTACTTTTCCTTTAAAAATGCACAAATGCTGGTTAGTTCCAAATTGTTGGTGTGTCCACGCGAGCATTTTCCAAGGAGCACTGCGAAGTCATTGGAATGTAGACAAGAACAAATACCTTTATATTTAGTAAAGTACATATTCACCTTCTGGATGGTCTTTAAATACTTCAAACAAACTTCCTTTGGAAACTAAACAGATCTGTGTGGTATGTTAATCACGGTGGTCCTCCACCTTGGTAGTTAAAAATGCCTTTGTCCACCTGTAGCTACCAATTATTCATGTGATACATAAACATTATCAATGGCAAGATATATCCAATACCTCCATATTGCCAATCACACCATTGAGTCGTGTTGTGGTGCTATTCCTAGACGGCTAAAGTGAGCCTTGAGAACATTTGAGAAACAGCAGCATCCCCAATTCCCAGATTGTGCCTCATAATCATTTTATTAGCACCTGAGCCTTGTAAACACTTGAAGAGCAGTTCACACTTTGTGCCATGGCTACTGTGGTCTAACACTTACCAAGGGCCCGAGCCACAGCCAAGAATGGAATTTGATCGATGACTGTGCTTCTTCTTACAGGTCCATTGTGTGTCAAACGAGGCCTTTTCCACACCACTCTGTTTACTCCAGATTTGTTTATAACACTGTTGCAGAGGAGAAAAATTAAGATTATTACTATTTTTGGTTTATTTTTGCAGTTTCATTCGTTGTTAATGAAGTTTTCTATCTAACCTGGAACCTTCACTACAGTTTGTGTCACATTTTGCCTGGAGAAAAACATCAAGCACAAGAAAACGTGCCATGGGTGTTTGAATGTCTAAACATTTTATTTTTAGATCTTCAGATTATCCTTCCCTATATTAAGATCAGCAATGGCTTTTGGCCGCTATTTTTGTTTTTAATAAACACTTGATAATATATATGTGCATATATTATTTTTCAAAGAAAACATTAGTAAAGGTAGAATTACAAAGCATGTGTGTGACATGAAGTCACATAAGCAATTTTTCCATCTGCAGTACCAGCAATAGAAGATCAAGGTGCTTGATCCCTTAAGTAGCTATGGAAAAAGGGTTGAAGCCACATGCAAGTAGCACACACACACTGCCACGTATACTGCAAGTAGCACACTTGTACTGCCACTTATACTGAAAAGTGTATAATGCAATATAAGTTATACAAGTTACTGCTCCTGGGCAAATTTAGTGCCTTTTATTTACATTACATTTATAACATTGAGCAGCTCAGTGTTTAGAACCTTAGTGGTCACATCTTTTCTATGAACCAAGCTGGCTTCTTCAAGTATGACAATTTTGTGGCTGCTGAATAAAGGTGGCCATAGAAGCAACAATTACGATCTTTCTTGGAAAAGATCTTTCCAAGAAAGATCGTTCGTTTCAATACATAGTGTAGAACTGAATCATCAGATATACAGGTAGGAACAATAGAATTCCACCTGCATCAGGCAATTCAGCACTAACAATGGCCGATGTTTGGGTGCCTTCAAAGGCAGATCAGAATTTTCGATCCAGCCGATATCAAAGTCTTCTGCCGATATCGGTCGGCTCTTTTCCCACCATACATGCACCGAATATCATACGAAAATTTGTTTCATACAATATTATCTATGCATCTATGGCCACCTTAACACAGAGGAATGGGTAATAGATTATAGTGAATGTTAAGGGAAATAAATATTCCCTACCTGCCACCAAGGCCTTCAATTCTCTCTCTTTCCCGTGGAAGCTCAGGCTTGTGGTCCTGTGTCACTTCTACAGCCTTCAGAGAGTCTCTTGAGCCATTCTGCAGTCCAAACACAACACCCGAGTCTCCCACATGAGCCACATACATCTTATTGCCTCTGATAATAACTACAGTGGCTGTGGTTCCAGATGTACTCGGGAGACCGGTCATGGTCTTAGGCCATTCAGCTGTAAAACAAACAAAAGCCAAGACTAAATTTATACACTCATAAGCATTATTTGCAGTCTTTAGGTATTAAAACACATCACCATGAAATCTACACCTCTTATAAGAAACTGGCACAGACAATTAATATACTTCCCCTCAATACATTTTTATAAAATATCTGAAATATATTACATTTACCGTGCTATCACAATATGCAATTTTTTAAATAACAGGAGTAACCATCTGTAACAAAAATAATAAAAAGAATAATGGCAGCTAAAAATAAAGCCAACTGATATATGTCTTCTTCCAATATTGTACATGAGAGTTCCTGTGACATTAGAACGTTCCAAAGAAGCAAATATAATATTGAAATAACAGAAAGAGCTGGTAATTATCAGTGAGTTGATATACTGTTAATGGTCATCCAGCTTTTCTCATTTTTTTTCTGACAGCCAACAGACAAAGTTGGAAGGGGTGCAACTGGCAAATACTGGCTATCAGTGTGGCATCAACTAAAATAAGGAACTTTATATTGAAGGCTAGAATTTACACCTCCAGCAGCCATGTACATATCACCCTGGACATTGCTTTTCAACAGATAGAAAATGCAGGGGGGGGGCTGAAAATGGGCTAGGGTTTAGTTCTCCTTAAAAAAATAATAATAATAATGATGATGAACTTGTGTCAGGTTTAATTTTTATGGCCATCTCACTACTCAAGGAGGAGACTTTGTCCTAGGCGTACTAGGTACAGTACAGAAATTTCCCTAAAGTACAGTCCTTGTAGATACTAAACTTGGCTGTATCAAACAATGCCAGTCAGCAGCATTAAAGGCAAATAAGGTCTTGAGCTGTATTAAAAGAGGCATAGAGTCAAGGGAGGAGGGGGTCATTCTTCCACTGTATAGAGCACTGCTAAGGCCCCATCTAGAATATGCCTTACAGTTTTGGTCTCCAATGCTCAAACAGGACATTATTGTATTAGAAAGGGTACAGAGAAGGGAAACTAAGCTGGTAAAAGGTATGGAAAATATTAGCTATGAAGAAAGACTGGCCAAATTTGGGATGTTCACGCTGGAGAAGAGGCGCTTAAAGGGTGATATAACTATGTACAAATATATAAGGGATCATAATCATAATAATCTCTCTAATGCTTTATTTACCAGTAGGTCTATCCAGCTGACACAAGGTCACTCGTTCCAATTAGAAGAACAGTGAGAACTGTGAAGGTGTGGAATTCTATCGCGCGTGCTCGGTGATACATTAGATAGCTTTATGAAGCTTTAGCAAGTGAGGGAATACAGGGTTAAGGAAGATAGCTCGTAGTACAAGTTGATCCAGGGACTAGCCCGATTGCCGACTTGGAGTCAGGAAGTATTTTTCCCCCTATGAGGCTTCAAATGGCTTAATTTTTTTGCCTTCCTCTGGATCAACTAGAAGTTAAGCAGGTTATATATAGACTTAAAAGGTTGACCTTGATGAACGTGTGTCTTCTTCAATCTAACTTACTATGTTATTATGTGTAGAATGGAAACCAGCAATATTACAAGTGGGATGAACCTTGCGTATATTTAGTACAAGCGATGAAACGTTTCTGGCCAAGTCCCTTCGTTAGACTTGCCCCAAAATGTTAGATCGTTTGTACTTAATAAACAGGCTGGGTCATCCCGCTTCTAATAGACCTGTTGTGCTGGTTTCCATTCTACACGTTGCTAATTGGAAGGTGCCGATCCATCAGGAGACATTGAGCACCGGGTTAAAACACAGCTAAGGGCCAAGTTTTGCTGGTGAGTACTTTGTTTGGTTGCACTACGTTACTATGTTACAGATACACCCTCACAGCAAACCTATCCTTGAGTAGTGTTCAACCTGTCACTTAAAGGAAAAGGAAACCCTTTTGCAAAAAAACCCATACCCCTCCCCCCAGGCTAACTACCCCCGCCCGGGGAAATGCCCCATACTTACCCATCAGCACAGATTCTTCCAGCAGAGTTCCGCGCATCCATCTTCCGCGTCCTCTGTAAGCTGACTGGGAGATAGGTATGTCTGCGCAGAATTACACAGAAATTGCCAATCTCCCATTCAGCTTACAACGGAAACGGAAGGTGGATGCATGGAACTCCGCTGGAAGAATCTGCGCCGAGGGGTAAGTATGGAGCATTTCCCGGGGGGGGGGGGTAGTTAGCCTGGGGGGAGGAGGGAGGGGGGTCTACCAGGGGTGGGGGGGTACAGGGTTTTTTTTTGCAAAAGGGTTTCCTTCTCCTTTAAAGGACAAAGAAGCTTAGCCAAGAGTCAATGGTCCCTTGAAACAACAAACAAAGTTCATTGATTCCCAGTCATGTGGTTAATTTAAAAACATTTTTTCAAAGAGGTAATGTCAATTATTGGAAGGGGAAAAAAAAGACGTGCTTCAAAGCAAAGTGCAGTCACAGTGGTGCGCCTCAAACAGTTGCAACTAAGGACACAACCTGAAACACACAGCCACACACACAACCCGACCGCTGATCAGGAGACTTCCTTGGAGTGTTTAAACAATAGTCTCCTTGGGTCACTCCTTGGGTGACTAACGCCTTCAGTACAGACAAAGCACAAGAGGTATATCTTCATATTACTTGTGTTTCACAGTGGAAAGGCTCAAGTGCTAAAGTTCTTGCTAAACACTGACAAATGGTGAATATGTTTAAAATAAATTCCAGTTATATTCTGATACACTAGATGAATATGAAATTCCAGTTATATTCTGATACACTAGATCAGTGATCCCCAACCAGTAGCTCGTGAGCAACATGTTGCTCTCCAACCCCTTGGATGTTGCTCCCAGTGGCCTCAAAGCAGCTGATTTTTTTTATGAATTCCAGGCTTGGAGGCAAATTTTGGCTGCATAAAAAACTGATTTACTGCCAAACAGAGCCTTAATGTAGGTTGACAATCCACAAAGGGGCTACCAAATGCCAAATCACAGACCTTATTTGGCACCCCAAGAACATTTTTCAAGCTTGTTTTGCTCCCCAACTCCTTTTACTTCTGAATGTTGCTCATGGGTTCAAAATGTTGGGGATCCCTGCACCAGAAGTTTGCTCCACCAGCAGATAAATGCCTGACTCCATTTAAACATTTGAGTTTTTTGGGAGCAAATTTACCATTGATGTCAGGGAGTTTCCACTGAAGTCTATGACAGGCAGCAGTGACACTTCTAAGCAGGTAGAAATATGCAAGGCGAGCAAATGCCTGAAAAGCTGAACTTTAACTAAAAAGTCGCCTATTTCGTTCTACTGCACATGCGTTTGCCCAGGGAAATTTGAAAGAAAGAAGAAGACGGAAGAATATCTCTCTGTGGTGCTCACTGGTATAACCTCGGGCCGGTGCAGTTTTCTGCTGATAGGAGCACCGGTCCTGGTTTCAGGTAAGTCAATACAATCATTTGGGGTGCCTAACATTTGGCTCCCCCAAGTGCAAACAGACTGTCCTTTTCCTTTAAGTTAAAAAAAACATACAGTAAAAGTAACTGCAGTAAGCGGAGGAAAGGGCATTAATGCTTAAAAAGAAAGCCCTTTGTATAAGATAAGTCTAACAAAAACTCAATGGAATGGGGGATTCACAAAAGGGTTGATATTGAGACAAAATAAAAGTAGAGATAAAAAATTACACATTTACCACCAAATTCACAAACCTTTATCTCCAGTTTTCAGATTTTGTCTTTTGCACAACATTTTAACCACTTCTTTTCTGAATTTGTCTTTAGCTCTTACTACGCATCAAATTGTAATTTGGGAGGCTTTGCTTTTCCTATAGATATTAAAGGATAATATATAATGCCTCATTCATTAAGCTAAAACTAGTAAAATAATGCAAGTGTGAGTTAAAACATTTTTACATACAAAATTGTAAAATTACACTTTTTTTGTTTAATCAGTGTTTTACTTGTTTTGTTAATGAGATTTTTACACCTAAAGGGTACGACAGAAATTTGTGCCCTGGCTATAAAATGGTAATCCCTATTAATGTGCTAATTCCCCAAAGGGGCACCTATAAGAGGTGTGAAATAAAGATTGGGTGAACCAAAGCAGAGCAAATAATTTTAAAATTCATCACACAGGGAAGAGTTATACATAAACTGGCCATAGACTCAAAGATCCGCTCGTTTGGCGATGTTGTTTAAAATGTCCTTTTTGCTCCGTTTTTATGTTGTTTGAAAGACAAATTCCTAAAAGTGTCTGTAAACTGTCTTTCTTTCACTAAAAAAGTGACGGTCGAGTCGGAATTTAGGCGGATTTCTGTTTGTGATATGGAGAAAGGATTTTACACCAGTTTACCACCAACTTTTACTTCATCTCCACTTTTGTGAATGCGTGTTTGCATTCAACAACATAGATGTACAGGCTGACTTTAAAGTAAAGACCAGTTATTTAGCATTATATACCCAAGAACAAATACATTCAGTGTGTGGGAATTATTTTAGAAGAGAGATTTCTCTTCCAGTCCTGAAAGACTTTCCTTGTGGAAATCGAGTAAATTGCCAAGTGGTTCAATGTTCTGAACTCTAAACAATAGAGTATTGTAATGTGACAGCTGTAAAACACGCATTTGCTTTGCTCAAAGCCAAGCAGGGCACACTTGTGACATCAGAAAAAGCATTTCTGAAACCCTTCCCACAAAGGCATGTCTCAACTAGTATTTTCGCTTTACAGCTGGTTAAAGTCTATGAGAACTGGACAAGTGTCAGAGAGATTTTCAGGTAGAGAAAAAAAAAATACAGCTCAGCTGAAATTCTCCCTGACTCATTACATGCTACAGTGAAAAAACAAGGGCCTGCCCATGATCTTCCATGCTGTGGGCCACTTATCTGCTATTTCCCACATTTATAAAACAATATAGTCATATAAAAAGTACCATTGAGCTCTTGGGCATGCTAGTTGTTCAGCCTTGGATAAATATGTGAGGCAGTTATTTGCATGCCTTGGATCTTCTGTCTTGTGTGGCCAGCACAAGCTTTTCAAACTAGTTTTATATTGTGCTGTTAGAAAGAACAAGCTCAAGATTAAGAGGTTAGGGGTAGGATAGTGATTTATAGGTGGATCCCAGTGACAACTGTGCAAGCTGGTTGCAATTAATACTGTAGATCATTCATGGAACTGTTTGAATGTGGCACTGGCCATTTCAAAGAAAGGAACCCTAAAGTCTCATTGGTTTCCCAGGGTCTCAAGTAAAGCTGGCCATACAAGTGCAGATTAAATTAAACTTTAACTGCTTCTAAAAAGTTAGCAGTTAATTTAACTGCGTATAACAGGAGGTTTTAAAAAAATCCATTGGTCTACATCAGATCATTGATGTGGTCATCTGGGGAAAAGGAACATTTTTGGGTTAACAACCAACTAAAACCTTGAAAATTTGTAATTCACGTATATTGGAACTATGCTTAGGGTTACATCTTTGTTCATTATGCAAAAGCAGTTTATGGATGGAGATTCCCTTTAAATTAAAAGTAACCAGTGCTGTTTGAGCTGCACATTATGAAAATTACTAGTGTTCTTGAGTGTCTTATATGTGGAATTAAACCTGCTTACTACCTTTTATATAAAAACAGATAACATACTTATTACAGGTGACAGAAATCACAAAGGTTTAGCCATCTTACACTAGCTATATAAGAGTTTATCCAACATTTCCAGGTTCTGTAATGTTATTAAATGCAGGCAAGTTATTCCCTTCCTTAACACAAATTGATGCTTCTAGTACATGTGCAGAATTGTTATAGGCTGAATGTTAAAGGAGACATTTTGTGTAAAAAAAGAATGTGCCAGTGCATTATACTCACTTAGATATAGAAGAAAGGTGCTTAAAAATGTAGCATTTCAGGCTGATTTATTGAATATTTCTGCAAAAACCCCAATAATCCCTCTCTTCCACTTCCTGAATTCCCAGGCTGTGTAGCTCACTGCACTTTAGCACAGGAACCAATCAGCAGCTAGCAGGACCAGATAGGGAACTGAAGCCTGTCTTTGCTTGTGTGACTGCAGGGCTGCGATTTGCTGTCCCCCTCCTACTGTGCTTCTGGCAGGGACCATTAAGTCACGCCCACCCCTCATTTGAAACACAGACAGGAACCAGTGAACATCTATAGGGAGCTCCAATAAAGGGGCTATTTTTAATCATAATAATTTTTAGCACCAGGTAAAAGCAACACCATATATTACTTATAATTGCCTACAAAATTAGGGTTTTTTTCATTTATACTATAGGTCTCCTTTTAAATACTGTTGCAGTATTAGTCTACCAGGTTTGTATTTTATAGCACGTCAAATTAACTGCATCTCATTAGATCAACAGTAGACAAGTTTGACAAAAATTGTTTCCAGGCAAGTTACTTCGGTACACAAAACTCCTGAAGACAACAAATGCAATATAAATAATTGTCTGTATTACTAGACTGATTGACAGAAAGGGGAATTTATTTTAAAGGCAGTTCTGAGTAATCCCCAGAATGGGATGGGCAGTGGTGTGCAAAAACAAAATAGACTTTCTATTTGTGCTACAGAGCCTACAGAGAGACCATTAACAATATCATAGCTTATAATAATCATAGTTATCATTCTAGCCATTTTCCATTTGTGCACATAAAACAATGAAAAACACATGAGTTTAACTTCACTTTGCTCCCATTGTGTTTATATTGCACTCTCTTGCTAATTTTAAGCACAACAAAGACAAATCACAACTAGAGCTGGCCTTACAAGAATCAATAAGCAGTTCAATAAGCAGCAACCACTGCTGCATTCTGGGCCTTAGGAAGGTAATCTGAATAAAGGTTGAATGCCAATACCATTGTCTGGGGAGGTCACCATCCAACATAAGAATGACAGGGACCACACTTCTTTTCAGCTTTTGCCAAAGAATTGATAATCCACATAGGAGCTAGCAAATGGCCAATCAAAGCACTTATTTGGCACCCCAAGAACATTTTTCATGCATGTGTTGCTCCCCAACTCCTTTTACTTCTCAACGTTGCTCACAGGTTCAAAAGGTTTGGGATCCCTGCTGTACACACTCTCAGCTCAATCAGCATCAGAAAAGTCTGCTTGGAATTTCATGAAGTTTATAAAACCCCACTGGCTTGTGGCAACAGGCCTCAAGCAATGTCTTATATACATGCAGTTCTGACCAGAGCTCGTTCAGCATGGTGTTTATATTTGCTTGGATTTCTCCAAATACTGTGGGTTCCTCCTACAGACAAATAAAAAATACTTGCAGGGTAACTGGCCTTCTGACCAATTAACCCATAATTTGTGGGTGCCAGTGTGACTGTGGCAGGCATATTAAATTAAAAAAATAATTTAGTGTTGCGTTTAGACAGCCCAAGGGACCACAGTATTCAGCTTGAAAGCTGCAACCAGCCTGTAGGCCACCGATCAAACAAAACTGTGTGAGAGCATATATTTATCTGATCATCATCATTTATTTATCTGATGTGCATATCATTTTTTGTTTCCTTAAATAACTGTCAAAAAACAATAGGTCTTCCATTAGCTTAATCTACCTGATTGACAGAGCAGAGATATATTTCTCTAGGATGGGGGTGTGGTTCAGATCATAAATTGGAAATATATTTACTATTTATCTGTAGGAGAACAGCAACTCTACAAGGATTTAGAGGAAAAAGAAATGGATGATTAGTTGTGGCAGCTGTAAAGCAACGATCTGTCTCTGGTTTACAATAATTAGATTGCAGGTCTTCCCCTAAGGGCATTGTGTTATGCCTTATGATTAAACTGTAGACAATATTATTATATTTTACGAAAAAATGTCCTTAATTTAAAAACTGGAAAATAGGAACAAAGCATGCAAAAGGATTAACAAAAAGGGCAGAGCATAATAATTAATAGTCTTTTTTTAACAGCCACTCACAATAACCAGAGACTGTTATTCTGAAAGTACAAAAAGAGACGGGCAACTTGGGTTTAAATATTAATGGGCAGGAAATGCTTCATTGTACAACTGTAACAACAACAATCCTTACAATTGCCTAGAAATACTTGTAATAATGGATACTTGGGTGGGGGAATAGGGCTTGAAGGTGTAATTAACGTTTAAAGGAGGAGGAACGTTGTTTTCTCGTGTTAGGCACCCCAAGTGATTGTATTGACTTACCTGAAACCCCCAGCTGGTGTTCCTATCAGCAGAAAACTGCACCGGCCCGGGGTTTTGTGTACAGAGTGGTGTGTGGTGCAAAAAAATACTTTAGCTTTTCCACACAAACTCTTCTCTGTGTGTCCAGTTACAGGCTGAGCCCCTACCTCAGCACCCATATATTGACTAAACATAGTGGGGGCAAAATACCATAGATTGTTTTTTCTCTGCTGGCGCATATACAAAATGACCCATGAAGCATTTTCCTTAGGTTATAATTTAGTATGTTAAAGAATGTCCTAATTGTAGCAACATTTTAGTTATTTATTTTTTTTTATTTGCCCTTTTTCTGTCCAGTTCCAGCTTTCAAATGGATGAGTCTGACACAAGTACCCAAAACACTATTACTTTGTGAGACTACAACTTCTTTGTTTCTTTGATGTACTTACTTTACTATTCAGACCCTCTCCTAACTATCTTCTAGTTTCTCATTCAGCCTGCTAAAATGAAAAATCACCAGCGGCCATGCACTCGCGGCGCTTCGATTTCCGCAGTGGCCCGAAGTTTCCTAGTGAGGCAGCTTCAGAAATAGAAGCGCCGCGAGTGCATTTTAGCAGGCGGAAGGCAGGGGGAAGGCAGTTCGGGGATTGTCGCCCCGAGTCGCCAGGCGACTAAGTCTCCCCGTGTGCTAAAGCCCTTAAACTGCTACCTTGTTGCTTGAGTAACCTGGACCCTAATAACTTCTGAAATTCCAAAAAAGAAAAAAAATTGTGTTAGAATGTCAATATCTATCAAACAAAGGTAATTTAAAGGTGAACTGCCTCTTTAATACAGAAGCAAACATGATAAAATCAAGTTGCAACATTTATATAACAATTACTACAGTCCTAAATAACTGGAAGGCCATAAAATAGTGTAGCAACATATATAAGTACACAGTATAATAAAACAATGAGTGAGTTCTGATGTCATCAGTTATAAACGGTGAGTTCTGATGTCATTTCTGTCACATGACTCACTGAAATTTGTGTATTATAATAAATAAAGTACCCCCAGTTGTAAAATATCAGGATATAAGTTACCTCGGAGTTCCATGACCTGTATAAAAACACTTTGCCTTCGGCCTCGTGTTTTTATATGATCATTAAACTCCTCGGTAACTTATATCCTTATATTTTACAAGAGGGGGTACTTTATTCACTGTATATTACATAAAAGCCATGAATATCTTGTAAATAATATCCTTATAAACGGTGAGTTCTGATGTCATCAGTTATAAACGGTGAGTTCTGATGTCATTTCTGTCTCATGACTCACTGAAACTTGTGTATTATAATAAAGTACCCCCAGTTGTAAAATATGAGGATATTATAAGTTACCTCGGAGTTCCATGGCCTGTATAAATGTATATGGTCATGAAACTCCTCTGTAACTTATAATATCCTTATATTTTACAAGAGGGGTACTTTATTCACTATATATTGCATTTTCTTTCATTGAGAAAATTGTTATTTGTCGGTGACTGTTCCTTGGGGGTGTATGAGGCGGTTTAAAGTGCCTGTATATGTGATATAGATATTGTTAGGGGATATCCCCACGACAAAGCGTTCTGCTGTACAGTTAGCATTAGCAGCGAGGGGCCCGGGCAGCCTCATGTACTAAGTGCACCGACAGGGCGAAGAGAGCGAGACACTTACGGAGCTTTTTCCACATCGCATGGTGACAAGCCACGAAGCCCTTGCGGATGGCGCCGCACACTTCCTCGGGATCTCGGGACAGGAAGCCTTTCTGTTTGCGGATATGAGCCCAAAGATGGTCCCGAGCAAAGTGGGCTGCTTCCCGACCCCCATGTCCATCATAAACAGCGAAGAAGGCAACAGTCTGCCTGTTCTCACTCCTGCAGTTTTTAGCCGGTGTCCCTTCCTCTTCCTCCGACCAAGGCAGCTCGTCCTCCCCCGGCTCCGGTCCCACTACTATCTGGATAACATCCTCCATATACTTCCTTCCTCCCTGGTCCGACGACACGCTCACCCGCAGGGTGAATGGAATCTCCATTGCACCCCTTCTTTGTTACCGCTCGGACGGGAAAACGCCAAAAAGTGATCAATTTCTGAACCGAACCCTACGCGATGGATTAGCGGTGGTCGGAGAGAAATCGATTTCACGACTCGGTGCTTCAAAAATCCGCCAACTGCGCTTCTGATTGTTTATATTCAACACTGTCCGGGAGCCGACGATACGCCTCCTACGTCACACTGCAAAGTAGAGCGCCCAGGCGGACCGGCCAGTATAGGCTTCGTACAATTCCTGTGAGCATGCGCATAAGAGCTACACTGAAGGAAGCCCGCGTAGCCATCGCAAAGGCGGGCAACCACTGTTGTTTATTTTAGATTCTCTACTTCCGGAGACGTAACAGCGTTTGAGACGCTAGTGATGTTCTAATCTAGAATATTCCATATGGCCAGCTTCAGCCTCCATCTTTGATCTGGGCAATTCCAAGCCTGAACAGCTTTTAGAAGCGCCGCTACTGTGGTTGTACTGATAAAACATACCTTCTAAATCGCACCAATAGCTTGCATCTTGCATGTATAGTATAGTGCATGCAAGAAGTGCGAATCATTTGCCCTATTTTAAGCAGAATTGATCCCTTCAGATCCTTTTATCCCGAGACAACTGGAGTTATACTGCACATTAAAGTACACTTCCCAACGTTTTGTTTTATTAAACAAAAAAATGCCATCAAAAAAAATGTCTGTCTAAAATCGACCACTTTAAACCATCCAGGCCCAGACTGGCAAACTGTGGATTCTGGCAAATGCCAGAGGGGCTTAGGGTTGCCACCTTTTCTGAAAAAAAAATACTGGCCTTCCTATATTTTTATCTTTTTTCCCTAATAACATTGTTATTAACAATCATTTTTACAGGTCAGGCCGGTAAAATACAGACCAGGTGGCAACCCTAAATTGGGGCTGGTGAAAGATGCCATAAATGATCAATATTTCATGGGCTGGTTAGGGGCCTCTCTGTACTTAGGGTTGCCACCTGGCCGGTATTTTACTGGCCTGGCCTGTAAAAATGTTGCTTGATGCCAATGTTATTTATAGAGAAAAAACACAAAAATATAGGAAGGCCAGTATTTTTTTCCAGAAAAGGTGGCCTTCCTATATATTTATCTTTTTTCCCTATCAATAGCATTGGGATCAACCATCATTTTTACCGGCCAGGCAGGTAAAATACAGACCAGATGGCAACCCTATCTGTACTTGGAATGCCAGCACCTATTTTGGCTCCCACTTGAGTGCTGAAACCGTCCCATTCTAATCATTATACAAACCATTCAGTGGTATCTCCTACCCTGATTTTATATTATAAAAATCCCAAAAAAATATAAAATAAAACAAATTGGCATCCATCTAAAGCTTTGGTGGAAAGACAATGCTTAACAATGGGGTTTATACACAAGGCAAGGTGCAGCTAGTCCTATTACTGTCCCACTGGTGCTCCGTCCTGGCACCCAATAAGCCAATATAAAGTTCAGAGTGTAGGACAGAAGGACAAAATCGCAGGTTTACTGCTAACTAATGTGCAAATTTATTGTAGTCCACACAACATGTTTCGGGCACCATCTGCCCTTTTTCAAGTGTGCAACACAAGTGAAATACAGAGTATTTTATACTTGTGGTTGTGTGGTTATATATACTCTGTATTTCACTTGTGTTGCACACTTGAAAAAGGGCAGGGCAATAAATTTGCACATTAGCAGTAAACCTGCGATTTTGTCCTTCTGTCCTACACTATGAACTTTATATTTACTTTGGTGGAAAGGTTTGAGCAGGGGAGAAGACTGGATGGCCCATTTACTAAAATCGATTTTAAATGGCTTGAAGTGCAGATGCCCATTGAATCACTATTTAGAACTGAGAAATTGAAGTGGGCAGGTTTGGATAAAAAGGTAATATTAGGGTTAAGATTCTATTCAAATTTTGTAGGTTTTCAAAAATGATGATTTTCTAGAAGTCCAAAAATAATGTATCTTGATATCTTACACAGTATCTTGCACTAAGCATGTATTATAATGCATTCTTAGAAGTATATATTCTACCTTAAAAATAGCAAAGACATCAGCCACTCAATTTATGAATAGGGTTGCCACCTTTTTTGGGGAAAAATACCGGCCTTCCTATATATTTAATTTCTTCCCCTATTAATAACATTGGGGTCAAGTATCATTTTTACTGGTCATGCCAGTAAAATACTGACCAGGTGGCAACCCTATTTATGAAAAAGGGGAATTTATTGGCCAAGCTCTGGAACAACCCAATGCTCCATTCCAAATTAGGTTATAAATATGGATGACTTCTGAATATATAAAGCGGTGGCATTCCTGAAATGGTTGTATTCCATTTTAACTCCGAGTATCACTAAACGCCAGAATTTGTGAGGTTTTTTTTTTAGTAAAAATAATAATGAACACACTGACCATTGCAACCAGATGATCAAGTTTAAACTAAAAGAAGAAACTCAATTCACTAATTAGATGTAGTTATACATATTAATTTTTTCAACTAAAAATATATATTTGTTAATGGAATTGCTTACCTGAAACCCTGGGCCAGTGCTCTTGTTCAGGACATAAATACCCAGACCCTGAGTTTTATTCCCATGACTAATATGCTGATGATGTAGTCTTGGATCTCATAGTTTTATGTGTTGTTATTCTATGACTTAAATTTTGCTTTTTTTTACTGTTTTATTGTTGCATAACAGAATACTGTAATAAAGCAGCACTTTAAAGTAAGTGCATGAAATAACTTTATATGATTGTAAACTATAATCAGTTATAATGTATTTATAAAAACCTGATATTGCTATTTACTTAAAATTTGTGAAATTGTTTTTTTGCTTTTGGTATACAACAACCATTCAAATAGCTTTCCAGGGAAAAGTCTAGAATTTACAGGATTGCAGTCATCCTGCCTACATCAGATACCTTTCTGATACTGATGAGAGCTTCTGAAAATTTTAAAAGGTAATTATTGTTTTGCTTAATCAACAGTGCCTAACTTTTCTGCATTATTTCTACTCACAGATCAGTCTGCTAAGGTTGCCAACAAGTTCATATAGTTACATAGTTATATAGTTAAATCGGGTCAAAAAAAGACAAAGTCCATCAAGTTAAATCCCTCCAAATGAAAGCCCAGCATCCATACACACACCCCTAAAACCCTCACATAAATTATAAATACCAATATCTATACTAACTATAGAGTTTAGTATAAAAATAGCCTTTGATATTATGTCTGTCTAAGAAACCATCCAAGCCATTCTTATAGGCATTAACTGAATCAGCCATCACAACATCACCCGGCGGTGCATTCCACAACCTCACTGTCCTCACTGTGAAGAGCCACCTACGTTGCTTAAAATAAAAGTTATTTTTCTCTAGTCTGAAGGGGTGGCCTCTGGTGGAGTGATCCTCTTTATGGATAAAAAGGTCCCCTACTATTAGTCTGTAATGTCCTTTAATGTACTTGTATATTAGCATTAGCCTGGCAAGTAAATCACCAGCTAGGGCCGTATTAATATTTACCAGCAATGTTCTCACTGCTAAATGTATAATTTTATGTCCATCCTTTCCCTCCCTGAACTGCTCTCTTACCTAAATCAATCATTAAAGCCCTCAGTTCCTCCCACCAGCTGCAGCTTCCCACTCGTGTAACTTCAGCACCCACCTCTCACTGACTGGTAATACTCAGAAGAAAAGGCTGCAACCAGAAGAACTACAGAAAAGGCAGACTTATCTATTACCATGGTCCTCTTTCTGATCAGCAGCAACAGTGATATTTGTCTTGACAGGCACTAAGGGCAGAAATTGACAAGCTGTGACACACACAAGCTATGCCAGTTGGCAGGGCCATTTTTCTACAAGGACTAGGGTGCTGTATCTTCCTGGGAAATTGGGACAGATGAAACCATTATCATATTGCACGGTGAAGAACTGCATTATAGAAAAATAAATGGTGTCTTTAGAGCCCCCGAGCAGTCTGGGCACCATATAATCATTGAAGCCATCCTTTTTCCTTCTAAGAAACATTTTGTGTATTTTTTAGGTGCCTGTTGTCCTTGTTGCAGGTGCACCAATTCTGCAAACACATGGGCGCACAGGGACACGCACATTATTACGTACTAATTGTTCAAGTCTGCCCTGGTACATACACAATATGCTTAAATAGACAGTGGCCTGCACTTCCTTGTAAAGTGTTCAGCGTCTGTTGTCTAAAGACTCTGAGCCAGACTCGTAACTTCAATTTTGCCTTCACCAATTTGGCACTTTCACTATGGCAGATGAATACTTGAATGCTTTTACACTCCTGCCTCTCCTCCACTGAGATCAGCTTTGTATCCAACCTCAGTAGCAGTTTCTCATGTGGGAGGTGTAAGCGACACTACAGCTCTTTTTGTTCAGGCTCTCTTCTATTAATTTTCTTGTCTCTCATTCAAACCATTGCCTGGTTGGTAGAGTAAAGTGGAACCTTTGAATCTGTAGAAATTCCAAACTGGGGAGTTTCTAAACATTAATTTAAATAACTGTAAAAAAACCAAGTCCCAGTAGGTTTGAAAATGTCTTAAAAGAAAGGAACTACCCTAAGAGTTCTTACAGTCGCACCATCCAATGTTTATGTGGTTTGTGTGGATAAGGAAAAAACACAACTGAAAAAATACTTTTCATTCTTGTGTGAAATTCATTGTGACTTAAATACATTTCATGTGATAAAGAGAAACTTCTGTGTGTGGCAATTTCATCAATTGTGAAGATTAATTAAAAAATTCATAAATATAAAGTGCTTATAGTGAAGTGCCAAGTCTGTAAAAGGCAGTTCTCAATCCACTGATACCAAAACTATTTTTGGACTTAGCTAAAACGTAACATTTAATAGCTCCGTTAAAAATATATCACGAGGGCAACATTGATTGCATTAAAAACAATTAAAAATATTTGATGTGTATCAATCTGGTATAAAAGTACTTGGGATACTTAGTATGAATAACAATTATCACACTAGCACCACCACAATCTTACATTAGACATGTGAACCCTCTATAAATATTTATCCTTAGTTCCTAGATACAGGGAGACCATGGGTATGGTGCTTTTGTATAAAACACACAATTGTTGATCTTATATGGAGTAAATGGTGAATGCAGTACAGTCATATAATCATTCAGGCTCTATTGCAAATCAGGCGTATTGAACCAAGTTTGGTGTGCCAGAACAGGATTCCTACCACTGTGTCCTCTCAGAGGCACCTATAATCATGTGGCCTAATCCCTATTTCTTGCAAGTTCTAGGTATCACCAAACAATGGTTTACATATGCTTAGTGCTTAGTGTTTTTTTTTATTCTTGACGAACTCTCAGAAACCAACAGGATGGAGGGTGGTATTTGCAAGTGAGAAAAATACACTTAGCTATATTCAAAATAAGAAAATGAACACAATATATTTACTATTTTTGCCCTTAGCATGAAATTGAAATGCATTAAAAAAAAGTCTGTGTGTAAGAGCACTAAACAAAGCTCCTGCTGACACACCCATACTTTCACTTAGCTTTTTCCACTCACTGTGCCACACCTGCCTAAAACATTAACCCTGCTTCTAGAACAAAAACTATCTGGGATAAAGCAATCTTGGAAAAGATAATTCAACAGGTCACAATCCAAATACAGCAATTAGTGAAGTCTGAAGGTAGGATATCAGCAATTGGAGGTGAATTAAACAAAGCTCATCAGGCCATGAACACACAAACAACAAATACAACTTTGTTCCTGTTAAACTTGAGAATCTGAGCATCCATGGCAAAAGAAGTAGCATAATAATAGGGAATATCCCAACTAGGGATGCACTGAATCCAGGATTCGGTTCGGGATTTGGCCAGGATTCGGCCTTTTTCAGCAGGATTTGGATTCGGCCGAATCCTACTGCCCGGCCGAACCGAAACTGAATCCTAATTTGCATATGCAATATGCAATATTTTCATATGCAAATTAGGGGTGGGGAGGGAAATTGTGTGACTTTTTGTCAGAAAACAAGGAAGTAAAAAATGCTTTCCGCTTCCCACCCCTAATTTGCATATGCAAATTAGGGTTCTGATTCGGTTCGGTATTCAGCCGAATCCTTTGCGAAGGATTCGAGGGTTCGGCCGAATCCAAAATTGTGGATTCGGTGCATCCCTAATCCCAACAAATAAAAGGCAGAAATAACAACATTGTATCTTGTACTTAAGATGCACACAGATCCAGAGTCTGGTTAGAATGATTTGACAGCATATGGCAATTTAGAAATATATTGAACACAATGATAAAAAAAAATCTAATCTATGCTAATAAATTTACTTTACTGTGATGTACATTATTTATTCTTTTTCATGTAACATATTTCATTGAAAAATTGCAGTAATTAAAAAAGTACTATTAAAGGTTTTGATACAGTACCACACAGAAGGTTACCGGTTAAATTAAGGAAAATTGTCATGAAACATATTATTTCTATATAGATTATAATGATAAAATAAATATCTGAAGGACAGATTACATCAAGCATTTAAAAAAAAAAAAGGATTAGGGTTGTTAGTGGAGTACTACAGGGGTCTGCACTTGGCTTTTTGCTTTTTAATTTGTAATTAATGATCATGAGGTGGGCATTGAAAGTACAGTCTCTTTTTTGCTAATAATACAAAATTGTGCAAAATTGTTGCATGCAGGATGTTGGCACTTTGCAAAGCGATTTGACTAAATTAGAGAACTGGGCAAGTAGGCAGAAAACTGGAAAAATTAGGGTTAAATGATGGTAATGAACTTCATGTGTTGGGTGTGACCTTACCTGAGAAGGCTCTGGGGATTTTTGTGGATAACAAGCTGTGTAATTCTAAGCAGTATCAAAGAGTGGCTACTAAAGGAAATAAAGTACTGTCTTGCATAAAAAGAGCATTAACATGAGAAAAGAAAACCTTTTTTTTCCTCTTTATTTTTTTCCCTTTTCCTGGTAAAAGCAATGGAACAATTAAACTATGTGGAAAGACTGTAAGGTTGTTGGCTTTTTTCACTGGAACAAAGCAGTTCGAGTCTGTCCTGCTCACTAATGCTTCAAGGGCTGCCCCTCTGATGCTTACCTGTTGGATAACGGTCAAGACTGTAAGCTCTTTTCGGTACGTCCCTCTTTAGCTATTGTTTTAATTATTGGTGGTTGTGTAGGTTTTACCATATGTTTATGGGCTGATTTATCAAGGGTCGAATTTATGTGAACTTTTTTTTATAAATTCGAATATACTCACAACTCGAATGGAAGGTTATTTAGGAAAAAATTCACACGTCTAATATTTAATAGAATAGTCCCGACCGGAAAATTCGAATTGAATTTGAATCGAATCGAGTTTTCCCTCCAAAAAAAAGATGAATGTCAGGAAGGCAAGTTACATATTCGTATGATAAAATGGACCTCTGCCATTGACTTGTAAATGAACTCGGCAGGTTTTAGGTTCCGAATATTCGAATTAGAACTGTTTCCTTGGTCGAGGTGTGATAAATCTCATATTAGAATTTACATTGGAATTTACATTAGAGTTGGGGATAAAAATTCAAATGTGTGAAATTAGACACCAAAATGTTTTTTTAAATTCAAATTTACTTTTCGTCTCTTAATAAATCTACCCCTTAATGTATACACCTAATTACAGTTTAAATGCATTTCTTCTTTACTTCTATATTAAGCCACATAGGGTGATTCTTAGAGCTTATACATTTACTTCTTAAGGGAATAAATTGAGAACAGTAATGATTTAATATCATTTTAAATGACAACCATTTCTGTTCTGTGTTTTAGCTGCAAACATAATGCCTCAATCAATTCTCTGAAGGGCAGCCCTCAAGGCACTAAAATTAGCTTTTCTGAAATTCAGGATTTTTGTTACCCCAGTGTATATTTGTTTTTTGCACCAGACATTAAATGAGATCACATTATGGTCACTATTACACAGGGGTTCAATTACTTTCACATTTGCTATACCTTCTGGGTCATTAGAGATCACTAGATCTAGTATAACATTTTTTCTGGTTGGCTCCTCAACAAAATAATTTATTGGGGGAACTCCTATGAGTTCTCCTATATCCTATAGATAAACATGTTTTATGCAGGAAATCCACATTATAAAAACTGTGATTGTGAAATTGTTTTTATTCTCTTTGGACAATTTTAAGAAAAATGCTGTCACATAATCTGCTTGTATGGTGGAATTCATAGTAATGTCTGATTAGTACTGTTAACTATAACCCTAAAAATATCTTGTAAATATTTAAATATTAAAATAAACTTGGAAATTTACTTTTTTTATTAATGTGTAGTGTTCTGATATAAAGGAGAGCTAACCTGGTAACTGGCACAAAACATCCATACCTGTCATAAACTTTTTTAAAAATCTCAGCTGTTAATCATATATTGCCTTCTCCACCTCTATGACTGCCTCTATGCCTAAGGTGACAAGTAGAGAATGTGAGAATTATATTTAAATTTTTGCCTTGAGAGATCTTAAAATTAGAACCACTCAGGGTCGGACTGGGGGGCCCGGGGCCCACCGGAACTGCTGGTCCAGGGCCCCCCTCCAGCCCCCCGGCCCCCTACTGTGATGTGCCGACTGTGTGAAGGCACCGCTCAGTGCACATACATGAACGACGCCATGCGCGAGCAGCGTCGCTCGGCGCGCATGCGCAGACTGTGCTCTGCAGCGCCGAAAACTTTTTTCCCCAAAAAATTTAAATATCGGAGAGGGGGTCTGGCCCTGCGGGGGCTCACGAGGGTCGGGGCCCACCGGGTATTTTCCCGGTGTCCCACCGGGCCAGTCCGACACTGGAACCACTATACGACAATACGATACGCCAAGGGGCTCCGACGGGTCGGTCGGGTAAAAATCAAACTTGGCCATGATATCGATTGGGAAGACCCGTCGGAAGCCCCCATACACGGGCAGATAAACTGTCAAATTGGTTTAAACGACTGATATCGGCAGCTTTATCTGCCCAGTTATGGCCACCTTAAAGGTGGCCATACACAGAGAGATCCGCTCGTTTGGAGATGTCGCCAAAGGAGTGGATCTCTCCCCGATATGCCCACCTTGAGGTGGGCAATATCGGGCTGATCCGATCGTGGGCCCTAGGGCCCAACGATCGGATCCTGACGAATGGTAACGGGCGGTCGGATTGCGGATCAACGAACAGATGTGGCCACGATACAACAGGATTTTTAGTCCCATCCGATCTAGATCTGGCAGACTTTCGGCCAGATCTCGATCGGGAAGCCCGTCGGGGGGCCCCATACACGGGCCAATAAGCTGCCGACTCGGTCTGTCGGCAGCTTTTATCGGCCCGTGTATGGCCACCTTAAATTAGATTGGAATAATCCTTTGGATGGTCCTATTAATAAGTAAAGCAAACAAGCACAAGAAAAAAGCAAGACCAGGAAAACCTAGTGTAAAATCTGGGAAAATGTAAAATAGGAGAAATGTGTTAAATGCAACTTATTCTTCAAGTACTCAAAGGATATAAATAAAGGAGTCTGTTTTACTTTGAAATAGGATATTTACTTTCCATAAAAAGTGTTAAGCATTACAGTATTAGGGGCTGATTCATTAAGGGTCGAATATCGAGGGTTAATTAACCCTCGATATTCGACTAGGAATTGAAATCCTTCGACATCGAAGTCGAAGGATTTAGCGCAAATTCTGCGATCGTACGATCGAAGGATTATTCCTTCGATCGAACGATAAAATCCTTTGAATCGAACGATTCGAAGGATTTTAATCCAACGATCGAAGGAATATCCTTCGATCAAAAAAACTTAGGAAAGCCTATGGGGAAGGTCCCCATAGGCTAACATTGACTTCGGTAGCTTTTAGCTGCCGAACTAGGGGGTCAAAGTTTTTTATAAAGAGACAGTACTTTGACTATCGAATGGTCGAATAGTCGAATGATTTTTAGTTCGAATCCTTCAATTCGAAGTCGTAGTCGAAGGTCGAAGTAGGCCATTCGATGGTCGAAGTAGCTCAAAAAATACTTCGAAATTCGACGTTTTTTTACTTCGAATCCTTCACTCGAATTTAGTGAATCAGCCCCTTAATGTTACACTATGGGGGTCACATGTACAACCTAAAGCAATGAGTGATTTGTACATGACTTATGCATACCTCCCAATTGTCCTGTTCTCTGTGGAACACTCCCGATTTTGACAGCTCAGCTTGCAGTCCTAGGCACTGATGCCAGAAAAAGATATAAAGTTTAAAATAAGAGGCTTTTTGGTAGAGAGCCCAGAACACAGAGTCACTGCTATTAGATACATTTGTAACAATTTAAGATAAGCAAAGAATCAATTGTAACTATTTAAGACAAGCAAGTCTCTAGGGGAAACTGAGACTCACAGCTTAAAGGGATTGTTCACCTTCCAAACACTTTTTTCAGTTCAGTTGTTATCAGATTGTTTCCCAGAAATAACGACTTTTTTCAATTATTTTCTAATATTTATTTTTTACTGTTTTTCCAAAATCTAAGTGTAAAGTTTATTATACCTGTCTCTGGTTTTCGAGCCTGGCAGCTTATTAATTCAGGCGCTGACTCTAAACTGTTACAATTTTGCAGCATTTAGTTGATTCATTTCCTAGCAGCATCTCTGGAATATTAGCAACTATTGTATTAATTCTAACAGCTGCCTTCACTAAAACCCAGGGATTCTGCTCAGCAGGAACAAAGACAAGAAATGGATCAACTAAATGTATCAATTTAGAACAGTTTATATGGTCGAGGACCCCCTCTCCCTCCTCCCAGAGCTGCTTTAGAAGGTGAAACATTAGACTTTCCACTTCAATATTAGAAAAACAGTCATAAAATAGAAAGTCATTAGAAAATGTTGTTATTTCTGGTGAACTGTCTGAAAAGAACTAGGGGCAGATTTATCAAGGGTCGAAGTGAAAAAAAACTTTGAAACTTGAACATAGAATAGGCTAGTTCGACATTCGAAGTTGAATTCGTAGGATTTCTGAATATAAATATGTGTGAGATTTAACATAACAGCATGGTTAGTCAATATACAGCTCTAGCTTCCCTGCTCTCCTGCAGACAGTTGAGTTTAATTATTTTTTTATCAACTACAAATTCCACTTTACAATAGGATAGGAGTTTGTTAATAGGCAGAAAGTAAGCTAAAGAATCCAGAAAGAGCCTGTTGCACCTCCATCATTAAAGGGATACTGTCATGGGAAAATAAAAATTCAAAATTAATCAGTTAAAGTGGACCTGTCACCTACACATTAAAATCTGCATAATGAAAGTCCTTTGCAAATTAAATATGAAACCCCCAAAAATGTTTTCATTAAAACATCCATACCTGTTATAAAGGTGTTTAAATATCTAAACTGTCAATCAAATATTACCTGCCCCGCCTCTATGCCCGTGGCATAGAGGAGGGGCAGTCAATTACTTTCACTTTCCATTCAGCACTTCCTACATGTCACTGCTCTCCTCACATTCCCCCTTCCCTCCTCAGGCTCTATAATTGTGTACGGCACTGCACATGGACATTAGGTCCCCCATTCTGTTGCATACACAAGATTTTGGGGTGATACACAATTTCCCTTAATAACCGTGTACACAAAATGGCTGCTGCCTGCTTGCTGTGATTGTATAATTCCAAGACAGAAGGAAACAAAATGTAAATAATAAATACAGTGTAAGTAAAGTTTATTTTGCTCAACTAACACGATAGAAAAGAATTTGAAATTATTTCTTAGGGTGACAGGTCCCCTTTAATAGTGCTGCTCCAGCAGAATTCTGCACTGAAGTCCATTTTTCAAAAGAGCAAACAGATTTTTTTATAATCAATTTTGAAATCTGACATGGGGCTAGACATATTGTCAATTTCCCAGCTGCCCCAAGCAGGGCCGCCATCAGGGGGGAACAGGGGGGACAAGCGTACCGGGCCCGGGCATGAAGGGGG
This sequence comes from Xenopus laevis, assembly GCF_017654675.1. Classification (NCBI taxonomy): domain Eukaryota; kingdom Metazoa; phylum Chordata; class Amphibia; order Anura; family Pipidae; genus Xenopus; species Xenopus laevis. The sequence goes on from NC_054374.1 coordinate 84,981,285, forward strand.
GCCCGGCAGCGCTGCATTTTTTTGAAGATCCGGGCCCCCCTTACGAGCGCCCGAGCCGTACGTCATTCCTCTTCAGTGCCGAATGCGGAAGTGCCGAAAAGCCGAAGCCGATGCGCCGAAAAGACCCGAAGTCACGGAAAAAGCCGAAGTCACGAAGCGCCGAAAAGACCCGAAGTCACGAAAACAGCCGAAGCCGAAGTCCTGAAGCAGCGCAAAGACCCGAAGTCACGAAAACAGCCGAAATTGAAGTCCTGAAGCGGTGAAAAGACCCGAAGTCACGAAAGGAGGCGAAGTTGAAGTACTGAAGCCATGAGTTCAATTCTACTGAACACCAGTTTGTGTTTTTTTTTTTTTTAATCCCCTGGCCACCAATGTATTATTTTAATATTCTATAGGCCCCTGCCACCAATCTTTTTTTTAAAACTTTTGTTTTTGGGGCCCCAATTTTTTTTTTAACTCGTAAGGGGCCCCTTGCCACCATTGTTTTTTTTTGGGTTTTTTTGTTGTTTTTTTTTAAAAAAAAATTAATTTTCTTTTTGGTGGCCCCAAATTTTTTTAACTTGTAAGGGGGCCCCTGCCACCAGTTTTTTTTTTTTTTTTCAAAAAAAAATTATTTTTTTAAATTTTTTTTGGGGCCCCAATTTGTTTTTAACTTGTAAGGGGGCCCCTGCCACCATTTTTTTTTTTTTTCAAAAAAAATTTTTTTTTTCCAAATTTTTTTTTTGGGGCCCCAATTTGTTTTTAACTTATAAGGGGGCCCCTGCCGCCAATGTTTGTTTATTTTTTAGTTTTTTTTTACATTTTTTTTTGTTGGGGCCCCAAGTTTTTTTTAACTTATAAGGGGGCCCCTGCCACCAATGTTTGTTTATTTTTTAGTTTTTTTTTACATTTTTTTTTGTTGGGGCCCCAAGTTTTTTTTAACTTATAAGGGGGCCCCTGCCACCAATGTTTGTTTATTTTTTAGTTTTTTTTTTACTTTTTTTTTTGTTGGGGCCCCAAGTTTTTTTTAACTCATAAGGGGGCCCCTGCCACCAATGTTTTTAAAAAAAAAAAAAAAAAAAATTTTTTTTTTTTTTTTTTGGGGCCCCAATTTTTTTTATAAGGGGGCCCTGACCATCAATAGCTTTTTACAATTTGTGTGGGGGGGGGGGTTACTTTTTTAGCGCTGATGTCTGTGTGGTCTTTTAACTGCGATGTGGGCGGGATATGGGGCGGAGCTTGGTCGTCAGTGTGGGCGGGGCCCAGGGGGCCCCAAAAATTTTGTTGTACGGGGCCCCGTGATTTCTAATGGCGGCCCTGGCCCCAAGTGATGATGTGACTTGTTCTCTGATAAACTTCAATCACTCTTTACAGCTGTACTGCAAGTTGGAGTGATATCACCCCCTCTCTTTCCCCCCCCCCAGCAGCCAAACAAAAGAACAATGGGAAGGTAACCAGATAACAGCTCCCTAACACAAGATAGCTGCCTGGTAGATCTAAGAACAACACTCAATAGTAAAAACCCATGTCCCACTGAGACTAGGGCTGCCACCTTTACTGAAAAATATTACCGGCCAGTGGGGGGCGGGCACCAAAAGGGGCGGCGCTAAGTGACATGCCGCAAAAGGGGCGGAGCAGCATCGTAGCGATGTCCACAGTGCTGGAAAAAAAGTAAGTTCTGTGCGAATTGGGGGCAGGCCAGGGGGTATTACAAATTACTGGCAACTGCATTGCCGGTAAATTTGTAATGCCGGCCCCGGCCTTGGCAGGTGTTTTACCGGCTAGGCCGGTATTATACCGGCTGGGTGGCAACTCTAACTGAGACACATTCAGTTACATTGAGAAGCAAAAACAGCAGCCTGTCACAAAGCATTGCTCTCCTAAAGTGCAGGCACAAGTCACATGACTGGGGGCAGCTGGGAAATTGACAAAATGTCTAGCCCCATGTCAGATTGAAAATTGAATATAAAAAAAATCTGTTTGCTCTTTTGAGAAATGGATTTCAGCGCAGAATTCTGCTGGAGTAGCACTATTAACTGATGTGTTTTGAAAAAAACATGTTTTCCGATGACAGGATCCCTTTAGGTAGAGGCGCAGTAACACAACATTAATCCGGTTTCTTTTCCAATTTTGCAGTAAAGCAGCAGCACTTATGTGTGCTGACATCATCCCTTCTGTCACATCACGTGACTCTCACTTTCTACAGTACAATGCCAACCCTCTCCTAGTCATATCGCTACACGTTCTGCGTGCGGACGTCACTGTTGCTGCCGCTTGCGCAGTGGGTAAGAAGGCGATCTAGAATTCGGTGTTCTGCGGACGGGAATAACGCTAGGAATACCGAGGGTTTGTACTCCTCCCCCGGTAGAGGGCTGGTGGGTGTACGACAACCCATTGTCTTTAAGGCAAAAGAAGAGGAGGCTTCTCGATGTGTAGCGGTGCTTAAGGAAACACGGAACCCGAGGCCCTTCGAGTTGTGCAGGAGAAGGTGGAGAAGACAGTCCGGGCTGTCACTGCTCCACAGCCTGGCTCGGACAGCTGGAACATGGCGGCGGCGGAGTTGGAGTGGATCCCAGAGACTCTGTATAACACGGCAATCTCCGCCGTGGTGGATAACTACAGCCGAGCGCGCAGGGATATCCGCAGCCTGCCCGAAAACATCCAGTTTGATGTGTACTACAAGGTGATGGAGCACGGGAGCCGTCTGTCTGTCTCTATGGGTTTGTGACCGGCACAGGGTTCATTAGGAAGCTGTCAGTATGGTTGGGACAGGCACATCATGCTTTACGTTACGTCTATACATTACACCTACACTTGTTTATACAATAGGCAGGAATAGTGATTCAATCAGATCCTGTAGTGAGGCAGGCTGGAGCTCCATATGTGCTTATTTAATATTTCTCTCTTCTGTCACACGGTGTGATTGTAGCTTGACACTGAGAAGGGGGGCCAGTGCTGTTTACTCTTCTGTCTAACACTTCCTAGCCTAATATTATGAGTGCAGTGCTAGATCATTGTGTATGGATCAATGCAGGGACACTAGCTTTTCTTTTGAATTCTTTCATTTTTGCATGCAGCATCTTCCCATTCACAATTAAAACCTTCTGTTCATGTGTATGTTGTCAGAGAAGGCAAAATGTTAAACCTGTTGCCTCACTACCTTCCCATGAGCACAGAAATCACATGGATGACAGGGGACAGCCTTTTGCCACCCAACACTCAGGTATTCATATTTTTGGGCCAAAACCCGCTCCACATGCACCGTTAAAGGAGACCCGTCACCCAAAAAAATTAATCCAAATCCTATTTTATCATGTGAGTCAAGCAAAATGAACGTTAATTACACCGTATAAATTAATTGAATCTAGTTTCCATCAGTCTGGGAATTCATAATTATAGCAAGTAGGCAGGAGCCATTTTGTGGACACTGTTATTAAGACAAGCCTTGCATTATCTCAGAATCTTATTTGTGCACCAGAATGGGGAACCTGATGTCCATTCCCATGTCCTGACTACACAATTAAATGATAAAGAGAACTGGGGGAATGTGGGGAGAGCAGTGACATCTAGGAAGTGCTGAATGGAAAGTGAAAGTTATTGATTGCTCCGCCTCTATGCCTAAAGCTCCCGATAGACGCGACGATTCGTCTTGCCGAACGACCGATTTTAGGGAAGTCCGACCAATCCTTCGAAATTATCATGTGGTTAGTGGTATTCGAAGGATCGTACATCTTACGATTTTTCGTCCGACATCTGTCGGGAAATTGATCGGCCAGGTCAAAAAATCTTTGTCGGTCCCAGTGCAATGTATCTATGTTTGCAGGGCCAAGCAGGCAGCTCCCCTTTGGTTTCCTGGCAAATTGGTCTTTTTAGTTGATGGTAAATTCATACGATCATACGATCGTTCTGAGAAGATCGGGGTCTCACGATCAGGATCTGATCTTTTAAAAATCTCAACATCTATGGCCAGCTTAAGACATAGAGAAGGGGCAGACAATATTTAATTGACAGCTGAGCTTTTTAAATCAGTTTACAACAGCTATGAACACTTTAATAAAAAAAAAAAAAAAGAATTTGGATTTCATATTTAATTTGAAAAGGACTTTTAGGGGCCGATTCACTAAGCTCGAGTGAAGGATTCGAATGAAATAAATTCGAATTTCGAAGTATTTTTTGGGTACTTCGACCATCGAATTGGTTAAATTCGTTCGAATTCGAACGAAATCGAACGATTCGAAGTAAAAATCGTTCGACTATTCGACCATTCGATAGTCGAAGTACTTTCCCTTTAAAAAAAACTTCGACCCCCCTACTTCGGCAGCTAAAAGCTACCGAAGTCAATGTTAGCCTATGGGGAAGGTCCCCATAGGCTTGCTAACCTTTTTTTGATCGAAGGATTTTCCTTCGATCGTTGGATTAAAATCGTTCGAATCGTTCGATTCGAAGGATTTAATCGTTCGATTGAACGAAAAATCCTTCGATCGATCGAACGCAGGATTAGCGCTAAATTGTTCGACTTCGATATTCGAAGTCGAATGATTTTAGTTCCCAGTCGAATATCGAGGGTTAATTAACCCTCGATATTCGACTATTGATGAATCGGCCCCTTAATATTCAGCTTTTTATGTCTGGGTGACAGGTCCACTTCAACAAGTGGATGCAAATTGCATGAACGGCAGATGTAGTATTGAGCCGACACTGGTGGGTTTTTTTCCCCGCTGTTGAGAAAAACAAAATTGCACACGTTTGCATTAAATTTAAAACTTCAAGAGATTTAAAAAGAAAAAAAGGTAGGTGTATGCTATAATCGTATGCTTAGGCTAAAGGCACACGGATCATTTTCCTGGCTGCCTTCCTTTTCCTCTATATGGGGTATATTTACGAAAAAGTTAGAGATCACCATGGTCCTCTAGAGTGAAATTCTGCCGATCTCCATTCATTTTTATGGGATTTTGAAAGGCATATTTATCTAACGATGAACTTTCACCCATTGATAAATCCTATTCAAATGAATGGAGAGTGGCAGAATTTCACTCTAGGGGATCTCTTCACTTTTTGATATATATACCCCCATGTGTGCACTGACCGGCACAGGATCACCCTGCTAGCTTACAGAGTGTGATTCAGTGTGTAAAGGTGGCCATACACGGATAGATCCGCTCGTTTGGCGATGTCGCCAAACGAGCGGATCTCCCTCCGATATGCCCACCTTGAGGTGGGCAATATCGGGCTGATCCGATCGTGGGCCCTAGGGCCCAACGATCGGATCCTAGCGTTCACCAAACGGGCGGTCGGATCGCGGGACCGCATCAATGAACAGATGCGGCCGCGATCCGACGGGATTTTTAATCCCATCCGATCGAGATCTGGCCGACTTTCGGCCAGATCTCGATCGGGGAAGGCCGTCGGGGGCCCCCATACACGGGCCAATAAGCTGCCGACACGGTCTGTCGGCAGCTTTTATCGGCCCGTGTATGGCCACCTTAATTCAGTGTGTAAATACATACTTAAGCGCTTCCACGTCAAAATCCACTCTGTGTGAGCGTTGATCCTGTCAGTGGATGGAAAGTAGTGGATCAGCTTTTTAACCGTTGACATATTTACATCAGCCGAGAAATTGATCCATGTGCCTTTTGCCTTACACCATGGTTTTAACAGAACAAATAAAATTCAGATATGCTTTTTTTTTTTTGTTGTTGTTGTTTTGTTTGAAAGCAAGACTGAGCTAGAACCACTAGTACTTTGATAAGGCAGCCAGGTCATGTGCACCAGGAAAAATGCAAGTAGAAAAGTAGCTTTACATTTTTAGAAGTTAAAGAAAATCTGTAAAACCCTGCTCTTGTTCTTGAACCAAACCGGTATGGGATCCATTATCTGAAAATCCTTTATCCAGATAGATCTGAATTACGGAAAGGCCATCTCCTGTGGAATACATTTTATCCAAATAATCCAAACATTTAAAAATGATTTCTTTTTTCTCGTGTGATAATAAAGCAGTGCCTTGTACTTGATCCACACTAAGATATAATTAATCCTTATTTGAAGCACATCCAGCATTTTGAGTTCATTTAATGTTTACATGATTTTCTAGTAGACTTAAAGGACCAGTAACACAATTTTTAAAAATAAAAAAAAACAAATTCATACAAATTACTTACCTCCAATATGCTGATCTTTCCTGCTGTTTGGATAAGACATAGGAGAAAACTCAAACCGGCACTGTCCCACGGCGTCCAAGGGGTCTCCGGCATCTTCTTGCTTGTTCCCCTACGTGCGCGCTGCTGTGTGTCTCTTCCGGGACTGACTTCCGGGTCCATGACGTCACTTCTGGATGCTTTTCCCTGCTCACGCTGACAGAAACTCTGCCATTCCGTTACGTTCTCTCCCCACTCTTTTGCCCAGCAGTTATGTTCCCTCCCCCAGCATGTCTCTCTCTCTCCCCCCCCCCAGGATCTTTTGTCAAGCCTTTCTGAATTTATCGCTCTTTCCCGCATCCTTTCCCTCCCCTCTACCGGCATCCATTCTGTCCCCTCAGCCTTTCTCTCTCTGCACCTGTTCTGCCCCCGCAGCCTTTCCCTCCCTTCTGCCGGCATCCATTCTGCCCCCGCAGCCTTTCCCTCTCCTCTGCCGGCATCTGTTCTGTCCCCCGCAGCCTCTCTCTCTGCAGCCGTTCTGCCCCCGTAGCCTTTCCCTCCCGTCTGCCGGCACCCGTTCTGTCCCCCGCAGCCTCTCTCTCTCTCTGCAGCTGTTCTGCCCCCGCAGCCTTTCCCTCCCTTCTGCTGGCACCCGTTCTGTCCCCCGCAGCCTCTCTCTCTCTCTCTGCAGCTGTTCTGCCCCCGCAGCCTTTCCCTCCCGTCTGCCGGCACCCATTCTGTACCCCGAAGCCTCTCTCTCTCTGCAGCTGTTCTGCCCCCGCAGCCTTTCCCTCTCCTCTGCCGGCACCCGTTCTGTCCCCTGCAGCCTTTCTCTATCTGCACCTGTTCTGCCCCCGCAGCCTTTCCCTCCATTCTGCCGGCATCCATTCTGCCCCCGCAGCCTTTCCCTCCCCTCTGCCGGCACCCGTTCTGTCCCCTCAGCCTCTCTCTCTCTCTCTCTGCACCCGTTCTGCCCTCGCAGCCTTTCCCTCTCCTCTGCCGGCATCCTTTCTGCCCCCGCAGCCTTTCCCTCCCCTCTGCCGGTATCCATTCTGCCCCCGCAGCCTTTCCCCCCCCCTCTGCCGGCATCCATTCTGCCCCCTCAGCCTTTCCCTCCCGTCTGCCGGCACCCGTTCTGTCCCCCGCAGCCTCTCTCTCTGCAGCCGTTCTGCCCCCGTAGCCTTTCCCTCTCCTCTACCAGCATCCATTCTGTCCCCCTTACTTACCTAATGGGCTGCTCTGTGCTCTGACTTCCGGCTCCTTACTTCCGGTTCTGTGTACAGGAACAGTGTCGGGAGTGCGCACGCCATGGCGACAGGTCGCCTTTTCGCCGTTTTCCAATATCATGGAGAAAAGGTATTTTGAATTTTTTTTTAAAAAAACGCTAGGTGTGTTACATTAATTTATTAGGTCATGCCCATTAATTTTAGCATATAGAATGGATTTTTTATATAAAATTTTTTGATGTTACTGGTCCTTTAAGGTATGAAGATCCAAATTATGGAAAAATCCGTTATCCAGAAAACCTCAGGTCCTGAGCATTCTGGACATCAGGTCCCTTGAGAGGTAAAAAACACATTCTTTTGATGATGGTGTCATTTAAAATTATTGTTCAATAATATCTTTAATGGGGCAGTGTACTGATTTGTTCAGCATAACTTCAATAAATAGGGATTCTGCTGATCATTTGTTTTGCCTATTGCTTTAATTGAGAAAAAAATATGCTTTTTGTTGCGCTTTCCTGGGAACTTGAAGCTTGTTTGAATGTTTGTTTTTTGCAAGGTAGATAATTAGATTACCAGTATACAACCACCTTACGTCACAGAAACAGGAGTTCATTATGCAGGGGGATTATCTGTGCACTGGAAATCTAGGCAGTATAGTGCTCATTAAAGATTTACTAAAAACCAAAAGGTTTGGGGGTGGTAAAGCTGAGCATTGTGGTTTGATAATAAAGTGTTACAGTTTGGACATTCCAACTGTAGTGTTGGAATGTTTATATATTTTTGACTAAATATACACTTTTTTTTAATTTTTGTGCTAGGAGCACAGTTACACTTAGTTTGGCACAAGAAAGCCCTGTACGTAACTGCTGAGTTAGATTTCTGGTGGAATAGTGTGGATGTGCTGCTGTGAGCATTTTGCAGTTAGTTGTGTGTTTGGGATTTTTAAAAAAAAAAAAAAATGGGCTGAAAGCGGTCCCATATCATATGCGATGCTCTTAGGTCGGTGTCACAAAGACACACTGTTTTATTTATCTATTAGTATTGCTATGATTATAGCTAACATAAGCATTTGGAACACTTTGGGTTCAGATCCTCTCTGACAGCCACTCTTTGCATTATTAATGAGTTTTTAATGAGTTCTAAGGCTAGTGTCACACTCTGTGTTTTCTCTTGCTGCGCAAATCCACCAGCCCTGAGAACACTGATGTGCTATGAGCACTGTCCATGCTCTTATGTCCGATGTGAAAGAAATCCCACTGGTCATTGCACACAGAAGACCAGTCGAAAGCCAGGGGATCAGTGTTTTCTCCATCGGGAGATTTAAGCCGTGGTTAAATCACTGTGTGACAGTGGCCTTAGACTCAGAGTAGCCATTAGTTATATAAACAAGGTTTTGAATGAAGTTGGTCTGAATTATTATTTTTTTTAATTATAGAGTTAACTTCAAAGTAATGTAAAAGTGTTTTATTCCTTTTCTAAAGGTAGGATGGATGTTAAGTGATTTCTGTCAAAGTATGCATCCTTTGTCACAATGCAGTATCTATGTGTATGCCTCATTCATAGCTAGTTCAGTGATGGAAGAGCATTTGTGATATAAACGCGAAGCTTGTGTTTAACTTGCTAACACACATCTTTACATTGGGAAACTGCATGAAACCCACCCACATGTTTTTTTCCCTTTATTAAGCCATCTAATTGTTGTATCTTTATATTATCTTGCAATAACAATATTGCTTTAGTGCAAGCTGTTTTTTTGATAGAATATGCATTATCCTCTTCCTGGTGTCTCCTGTCATCGACATATATTGAGACTATCTGTCACCACTGGGGATCGGTAGTTTCCAGCCTGAAAAAGATCAGTTTTTAGCTGCCATTTTGCATTCATGTCAACAATAGGGGTGGGTGTCCAGTAGGTAAACAATTAGAGCCAACTTTGAGAAATATAAAAGATACTGTATTCTGTTCACCTTCTTCAGGATGTCAGCTTAATCATGTTTGATCCACTCTTCTGTACTCAAATGCAGTATAGCTGGGCAGTTTGTTCTGCGTTTGGACTAATTCGGTGTGTGTGTGATCCAGTTACAAAATAAGTAGTTGGTCTGTCAGGCCTTTGGCCAGCCAACCAATTAATACAGCGAATGAGTAGCTGTTTCTTCATTGTGTTTTGTGGTAAAACTGGCCAGCTAGTGTATTAGGGTGTTGCTAATCTTATATCTGGGTCAGAAAGAGGCTGTAAAACATTATTACTTTTTGCACTGTAATTTTTTGCACTGTAATTTCTTTCAGCCTGTTTTGGCCACACTGGTTTTGGGCTTCCGCGCTTTTTATCTTTACTTCTTGAATTTTGACCGGTGTTACAGCACTACCAGATTATGTTTCATATTTTTGTTTATACCCTTTCTACTTGCTGAATGGCCATCACAATTGTTATTTTGGCATGAAAATGAATAACTGTGAGTTGGCCTTAAAAACATGTCAAACTATTTCCTACAGTTTTGTAGTTTTACAACAATGCTACAATGTGTGCATCTTTAGTTCTGTCATACCTTTAAAAGGCAATGTAAGTGAATTTCAGTTGGTCGGGGGGGAGAGTAATTTGTTAAAAATATAATCACTTACTTTTACTCTACTTTTTGTGTGTCTGTGTGACTGCTGACACAGCCAACTAGCCTTATTTTCATCAAGATCCCTTGTGACAGCCCAGAACTGACACAAGCTCAGCATAGTAAAGCCGGGAATTTTACTATAACACACGTCAGTTGTGAATAATTACATGGGGCCCCTCAGAAAAGCTGTCAAGAATGTGGCATGTTGCTCAGAAAGTATCCTGCCCAGTACATTTTTAACAGTAGAAGAGTGCCAGTGATGGGTAACAAGTAAGTGCTAATAATTACAGGGGTTGCCGAGAAGTGAATATTACTTTCCTAATCCTTTTAAAGTATCTTGATAATGCTGAATAATATTGTAAGGATTCCCAGTATTTAAATTTGTTTATGGTTTTATCCAAGCCTTTTTGATTGTCAAAACAGATAAAGGTGTTAATTCATGTCAAACACGATATATTGGTTCACAACAAAGTTTATCAACAGGGCTGTGTAATAATAGCCCTCAATCTAAAAAGGAAGTTATTAGTTCCAGCATGAAAAAAGAAATGTTCAAATCCCAAACTGTTGTTGTTGTTTCCCAAGCAAATCATTACATTTACAGTCATATGAAAAAGTTTGGGAATCCCTCTTAATTTGTATATCATTGGCTAAGCTTTCAAAATAGCAATTTGTTTTGAATATATATATGCATTGTGGGCGCTGTGTCAGGGCCTTAAATCATTCATTCCTCAGAGGATACCTGAAGTTAACAAATTTTCACACACACCTTTGTTTCATATATGATTGGCACATGGAGCTGTAGGACTGTATTTTGATTGGTTGTCAGTTTCTTAAGCATCTCTGCAGATGTTTTGTTCAGATTTTAGAGCAGTATTGGTGGGAATTCCTTGTTTTTTAATTTAGCCATGCATGTTCCAATGAGCTATTATGCTTAATTTTTGGGATGAATATATGGCCAGATGATTCTGTCCTTGTAACATTAGATGTCTTGTCAGTTCATATGGGTTGACTTAAATGAATGATAATATTGGAATGCATATGTTAATCTGGCTATAACAATTGAACGATCATTTTGTTTCCACCTTCATATTTGTTAGGTTTTTAGTCTATATGTTCATGCAGTAGTTACATAGTTACATAGTTAGATTGGGTTGAAAAAAGACCAAAATCCATCACGTTCAACCCCTCCAAATGGAACTCGGCAATCATACATACACTGATCCCTCCATATACCCACATACATGAGTATATACTCATACACTAACTATAGAGTTTAGTATCACAATAGCCTTGAATATTATGCTTGTCCAAGTAATCATTCAAGCCATTCTTAAAGGCATTAACGGAATCAGCATCACAACATCCGACAGTGCATTCCACAACCTCACTGTGAAGAACCCCCTACGTTGCTTCAAATGAAAGTTCTTTTCTTCTAGTTTGAAGGGGTGGCCTCTGGTACGGTGATCCTCTTTATGGGTAAAAAGGTCCCCTGCTATTTGTCTATAATGTCCTTTAATATATTTTTGCTAAAGTGCATAACCTTGCATTTATCAACATTGAACCTCATTTTCCAGTTTGCTGCCCATTTTTCCAATTTAGTCAAATCACTCTGCAAAGTGTATAGTTCTGCACAGTTTATTATCATCAGCAAAAATAGAAACAGTACTTTCAATGCCCATCTCCAGGTCATTAATAAACAAGTTGAAAAGTAAAGAACCAAGTACAGAGCCCTGCGGAACTCCGCTAACAACACTGGTCCAATTAGAAAATGTTCCATTTACCACCACTCTTTGTAGTCTTTTAGCCAGTTCTCTATCCAGGTACAAATACTATTTTACAGGCCGCCATTCCTTAATTTAACCAGTAACCTTCTGTTTGGCACTGTACCAAATGTTTTATCAAAGTCTTAGTAGATCACATCCACTGCCTTTCCAGAATCGAGGTTCCTGCTCACCTTCTCATAAAGGAAATTAAAATAGTCTGGAAAGATATATTACGCATAAAACCATACTGGCACAAACTCGTAGTATTATGATTTGCAATGAAGTCAAGTATCTTATCCCTTAATACCTCTTGAGCCAGATCTCAATGAATCCTGAAAAATGGCAGTTTGAATACCTTACAGTCACAGGCCTTTTTTTTTTTTTTTTTTATCTCAACATGTTCTAGTCTCTTAAGAATTTCCTCGTGCGTGAACCATGCAACATTAGTTGTATTACAGGTATTGAGCCTTTTATCCGGAATCATCGAGACCTGGGGCTTTCCGAATAACGGGTCTTTCCGTAATTTGGGTCTTTACACCTTAAGACTACTAGAAAACCATGTAAACATTAAATAGACCCAATAGGCTGGTTTTACTTCCAATAAGGATTAATTATATCTTAGTTGGGATCAAGTACAAGCTACTGTTTTATTATTAAAGAGAAAAGGGAAATCATTTTTAAAATTTTGGATTATTTGATTATAATGGAGTCTATGGGAGACAGCCTTTCCATAATTCGGAACTTTCTGGATAACGGGTTTCTGGATAACGGATCCCATACCTGTACCAGGATTGGGACTATTAAGAAGGAAACCTTCATTGATTGGTTCCTCGTTTGTGTACAGACGGAAAATACAAGTTCAGAATCTCTGCTTTTTTCTGTTCTCATCAACCAGCTGACCTCCCTCCCAACCCTTACTGCCTAATTATTTTTACTATTGATGATTTATTGGACTCCTTGTTACTGATAAACATTTCTGCTGTCCCAGCTAACTTGAAAGCCTTAAAAGCATGTCTTTTCATAGTCCCACCTCAACACCAACACTTCTATTGAACCACAACGGGTTTGTTTTGCAACAATGTTCCTTGCTTACAAGCGTAATATTCTGACATGTATATTTTTTAAGCAGCATTTTAAAAACGTCCCATTTTTGTTCTGTTTAACCCTATGAAAAGCATTTCATATTTAATATGTTGTCAGATATTTTCAGTTCAAACCCCCCTTGGATGTTTACACTTTGTTCAAGCCCCCTTTAGTTGTAAGAGGGTCACAAATATAGGAAAATATTGTTGTTTCAGTCATTTAACCACAGTTCCAAGAATATCTAGGCTTTCAGCTGTTACTAGAAGAGGAAATACGTATTTTATCTTCTGCCTCCTTAGTGGAACCAGCCCCTCATATTGGAACCACTGTAAACCACTACTGAACTATATTTGTAACGACCCGTCGTGGAAAACATTACTGTTTTTTTGTGTGTATGGCCTGCTTTAATTCTAGCGACTTGGGCTGTTGGCAGCTTTTATTGACCAGTGAATAGCCACCTTTAGTTTTTTTTTTTTCCCAGGATGGAGTAAGTTTTACAATTTTTATCTGGGGAGTAGGCTCTCTATTATATACAACTGAAACTTGTATCTTACAACAATGTAGGTAATAACAATACTTATCTTTCAGCTTTACCAGCAAGGAAGATTATGCCAGCTTGGAAGTGAATTTTGTGAACTGGAGGTCTTTGCCAAAGTTCTACGTGCTGTAGACAAACGGTGAGTATTCTTGATCTTTAGAGTGCATAAATAAATGTTATTTGAAGGAAAACTATACCCCTGAACAATGTAGGTCTCTATAAAAAATATGTATGTGCTATTGTGTCATCCTAAATAGAAAATTGCCATTTTAAGTACTTAGGGCCACCATCATGGGATCCTATGATTCACTGTACACACAAACCATACAAGACAGAACTTTGTCCGTTAATTGGCTCATGTGATCTGTCTTTTGCTTAGAAATGTAACTGAAGAGTTGAATTTTAAAGTATAAGGCTTCTGTTTTATCTATAGTGACCTAGAGGCTAATTAAAGGCTTAACGGTCAAAGGTTGTCAGTACAGGTATAGGATCCCTTATCCTGAAACCCGATATCCAGAAAGCTCCGAATTACGGAATGGCTGTCTCCCATAGACTCCATTATAGTCAAATAATCCAACTTCTTAAAAATGATTTCCTTTTTCTCTGTAATAATAAAACAGTAGCTTGTACTTGATCCCAACTAAGATATAATTAATCCTTATTGGAAGCAAAATCAGCCTATTGGGTTTATTTAATGTCTAAATGGATTTCTAGTAGACTTAAGGCACGAAGACCCAAATTACGGAAAGATCCATTATCCGGAAAACCCCAGTTCCTGAGCATTCTGGATAACAGGTCCCATACCTGTATATACCTTTTATTGCTGTCATAAAAAGATGTAGGGGCAAATTCACTAAGATCCGAAGTTGCGACAGCTTCGCCAGGTGTAGTTTCGCCAGCGCTAAGCAAATTTACTAAAATGCGAAGTTGCGCTCAGGGAGGCGAACGATAGCGAAGTTGCGCTACCGCTACTTTGTCAGGCAAAGCGAAGTTACGCTAGCGATGCCTAATTTGCATACGGCACAAAGTTAAAATATATGTGTATGATGCAGCAACTACATTACACTACACAAGCCCAGGAAACCTTTAAAAAATAAAATAAAGGTGTTCTATTGCCCTATACATGTGCCCACTGTATCGTTGAGTTGCCATATGTTAGGAAATGTAGGGGGGAAGGAGGGTACCCCCAAAAAAATTTATGCTATATTTCAGCCTATCACCCTTAACAAAGTAAAAGACGCCACCGTTTTTTGGGACTTAGAAAAAATTTCAACTATTTTTGGACAAACTCCTATCTATTGTGTTGAACTTCGCCTGGTCTGACCTGGCGAATTAAAGTCTGGCGCAAGAGGGTAACGTTCAGTAAAATGCGCAAGTTAGTGAATTAGCCTAGTTACGTCCATTCAACAGAGCGCAGCTTCACCTGGCGTAAGGGTGCGAAGTAGCGCTAGAGTAGGTCCACTTCGCTAGTGAATTTACCCCAGCACCCCTTAGTAAATTGGCGAAGTAACGAAATGACGTCATGCTGGCGAATTTGCGCTACCGTTAGCCGCTTCGCACTTTAGTAAATTTGCCTCGTGGTTTGATGACATTACCTCTTGTGCATGCTGATTTTTGCTGTAATATTGGAGTTATACTATATTACTAAATAAGCCCCCGTATCCGTAGGAGTAGTATTTCTCTTCCCAGGGATAACACACGTTACTTTTGCTTGCAAAAGCCAAGACAAGTTACCATTCACTGCTGATATCTTCTTGTGAAAAATGTTAACACTTGTAGCCTCTTGGTACGACATCTTAGCATGTTTGTTTTAATTATGTATGCTCTGCTTTTTTATATTTTCAGACATCTGCTTCACCACTGTTTTCAAGCATTAATGGACCATGGTGTAAAAGTTGCTTCTGTGTTAGCATGTTCTTTCAGCAGGCGTTGTTCCTACATTGCTGAATCTGATTCCCAAGTTAAAGAGAAAGCAATTCAGATTGGCTTTGTCCTTGGTATGTTAATACAAATTATGTTCCAGAATTTTCCATAGTGTGAAAATGTAAATTTGATGTTGAATCCCTGTCTCTTATACTGTGCATGTGTCTTTAAAAGCTGGCCATAGACGCAAAGATCCGATCATACGAATCATCGTACGATTGGACTTTCCCATCTCCCGACCTGCCACTAACAATTCCGGGCAAATAAAGTACAAAAGAACAGATCAGCCAATGTTCAGCCCCTGACAGCAATCGTACGAAAGTTATATCCGTCCAAAGCTAGTGACAGTCTCCCACTGAAAATCGTACGATCGGCAATACATGCAGAGATATTATCGGCAGCCAACATAAATCTTTTAACCTGTCCAATCGATCGCCAGGCGAAAAATGTTGGGACTCTCCACACACGGTCCAAAAATCATGCAAATCGAGGATCTTTGAAGATCTTTGCGTCTATGGCCATCTTAAGTAAAGGCATTTACTAATCACAAGTGCAAAATTTGTAATGGACATTCTTAGTGTTTCTGAAGCAACCACACAGTTTTTTCATTGCAGGACAATGCTACATTATATTTCCATCACTTTAAAACACTTTTATTTTTTGGAGTTACTGTTCCTTTAATAGTTTTTTTTTGATTTTTTTTGTTACTTAGGAGTACATATATGCAACTGAGTTTTTTTTTCTGCCTCCGCTCTCTGCCTGCTGAATAGGTGGCTATATACTGCCAGATGCTTCTGTTTGACAGTATCGTCAAACAAACGTGTCTAGGTCCAATTTGGCTACCCACTAGCAGGGCTTAATTGTGCTGATACAATTGTTGGCATTGGGGACAGGATCATAAACTGGGGCCTACAGACCAATTTGAAACTCTTGTTAGATGTGGTGTTCATTGGTGTATTGATTCAGTCCTCGCCCAACACGATTTTAAGACAGTCTGCATGGAACGAATTAAAAGCTTTTATTTGTATGGACACCTTTTATGGCCTACCAAGTACTGTTATAAATGTAAATAAGTGTTTTGGATTAAGGGTACTTGATCCTGCACATTACCTTGTGAACCATCTGGTTTCTAAATCTACAGAATTAGTCCTTTTTTTTTATCAGAATAAAGGTATGCTACTTCTTTGTTCACTTTTTTGGATATGTTTATTTACAGTTTTTTAATGTTTTTGATATAAAATAATGATTGAGAGAACAAGGTGCTCCAGAACATAATGTAAATAGCACACCAAATAGTTGATGTGGTTCAGTTGCCCCAGCCTCAAACCCCCAGCTTTAGGGAGCGGCAAACCAGGATATACGAAAAGAACAGGGCTATCCAGCACTCAAGAGTAATACACATGAGCTTTGATATGCCCCACAAGAAATGAGCATTTGTACAAAGTAGTTCCTAGTTTTTGATTGGTTTTTCTTCGTATAAATGCTCATTTTCTGTGGGGGATATCACAGCCCATGTGAAGTACCCCTGTGGGTACGAAACGCACGGGGAACACCGAGATGCGAATATATTTTTAACTTTGACTGATAAAGACTTTTTTTAACTATATCTGAGTGCCGAGTAGCCCTGTTCTTGATTTGATATAAAGTAAACATTTGTAGGTTTTCATTTAACATATGTGCTAATGTTTCCTTTTTGTTTCTTATACAGGTGGGTTCTTATCAGATGCTGGATGGTATGGCGATGCTGAGAAGGTGTTTCAATCTTGTCTACAGCTGTGTGGTTTTCAAAATGAGATGCTACACTGCTTCCGTGCAGTGGAATGTAGTGTTAGGTATGCACAGAGGAAAAAGTCAGTGGTATAGATTACTGTGTGTTTGGGTTTCCCCCAGTGAACTATTGTATACACAACTCCTTTTTAAAATTAATTTAGAATTGTTGAAGTACAGGGGCCTTATTACTCTTTATATACACTGTATGGGTTTATAAGAGTAGGAGCTGACCTTTCTCTGAATGATCACTCTCTAGACACGCCCACTTATTTCCCATTGTCTCTTGTTCTGTTCATTTGTCTGTGCACCCACTAACTTTGCTTGCTAGCAATGAGGTCACAATCTGCTCCGTCTGTGATGTTAAGAAAAAGCATTGTTCTGTTATGCCAAATGTGGAGGGACAAAAATCATCAAAATCATGCCAAGTGTCGATTGTTCTTGTTTTTACTTTAACATGGTTTGCAGAATATGCATTACTGCTAGTTGGCAGTCATTCTGAGGTGAATGATTCTGAAAACTGAACTGAAAACCATTCTAAAATCACTTCTAAAACCAATTTAAATATTCCCTTTTTCCCTAAACAATTTTTAAAAGCTTACATCAGTGTCAAAGGAGTAACCTTTAGTATCTGTATACAATACACCCTTTAATATGTTGGTACTTTATTATTATGTACACATATTAAATTTAGTGGCAAGTAGCTGATTTGTTAGTTGCTATTTCATTTGCCCAAAAAAAGTGGTTTTGTCTTTCTCACCAAATCTTTCACTTTTCACTGGCTTTAAACTCTATGTTCATGTTGCCAGTGTTGTTCTATGTTCAAAAAGGGTTGGAAAACAACAATGGTAAATGAATATAATTGGCATAATGGCTTCAAAGGTAACCCAAAATAGTTTGAAAAACAACATATTTTTTTTACCCTGGCTGCTAACAAGCTTTAAACAGAAAAAAATTGATGCTATTTTCTCCTCTGCCTGACCCTGTTGTTGTGAATATTAAACAAATTACTACTTCTTGGTAGATTTTAACCGTTTATATACATATGAAAAAGTTTGAGAACCCCTCTCAGCCTGCATAAGAATTTACTCCACTTTCAATAAAAAAGATACCAGTGGTATGTCTTTCATTTCCCAGGAACATCTGAGCACTGGGGTGTTTTCTGAAAAAAGATTTTTAGTGAAGCAGTATTCAGTTGTATGAGATTAAATCAAATGTGAAAAACTGGCTTTGCAAAAATGTGGGTGCCCTTGTAATTTTGCTAATTTGAATGCATGTAACTGCTCAATACTGATTACTGGCAACACCAAATTGGTTGGATTAGCTTGTTAAGCCTTGAACTTCATAGGCAAGTGTGTCCAATCACGAGAAAAGGTATTTAAGGTGGCCAATTGCAAGATGTGCTTCTGTTTGACTCTCCTCTGAAGAGTGACAGCATGGGATCCTCAAAGCAACTCTCAAACGATCTGAAAAAAAGTTTGTTTCATGGTATGGGGGAAGGCTACAAAAAGCTATCTCAGAGGTTTAAACTGTCGTTTCAGCTGTAAGGAATGTAATCAGCAAATGGAAGGCCACAGGCACAGTTGCTGTAAAACCCAGGTCTGGCAGGCCAAGAAAAATACAGGAACGGCATATGTGGAGAGTTGTGAGTGGTTACAGACAACCCAAAGATCACCTCCAAAGACCTGCAAGAACATCTTGCTGCAGATGGTGTATCTGTACGTCGTTCTACAATTCAGCACAATTTGCAAAAAGAACATCTGTATGGCAGGGTGATGAGAAATAAGCCCTTTCTGCCTTTCTGCACTCACGCCACAAACTGTCGCTTGTTGTATGCAAAAGCTCATTTAGGCAAGCCACAGTCATTTTGTAACAAAGTGCTTTGGACTGAGGAGACAAAAATGTAGTTATTTGGTCATAACAAAAAGCCCTTTGCATGGCGGAAGAAGAACACCTCATTCCAAGAAAAACACCTGCTACCTACTGTTAAATTTGGTGGAGGTTCCATCATGCTGTGGGGCTGTGTGGCTAGTTCAGGGACTGGGGCCCTTGTTTAAGTTGAGGGTTGGATGAATTAAACCCAATATTAACAAATTCTTCAGGATAATGTTCAAGCATCAGTCACAAAGTTGAAGTCACGCAGGGGTTGAATATTCCAACAAGACAATGACCCTAAACACACTTTGAAATCTACAAAGGCATTTATGTACAATATTCTGGAATGGCCGTCACAATCCCCGACTTGAATATCATGGAAAATCTATGGGATGATTTGAAGCAGGCTGTCCATGCTCGGCAGCCATCAAATTTAACTGAACTGGAGAGATTTTGTATGGACAATGGCCAAAAATACCGCCATCCAGAATCCAGACACTCATCAAAGGCTATAGGAGGCGTCTAGAGGCTGTTACATTTGCAAAAGGAGGCTCAACTAAGTATTGATTTATGCATCTGTCTAATTTTGTCATGATGCGTATTTTCTGTTAATCCAATAAACTTTATGTCACTGCTTAAATACTACTGTTCCCATAAGGCATGTTATATATTAAAAAGGAAGTTGCTACTTTGAAAACGCAGCCAATGACAAAACTCCAAAGAATTAAGAGGGTTTCCAAAACATTTCCATATGACTGTACATATTTTTTTAAAATAATTGTTGCATCTTAAAATTGGCTAAATTGCTTACCAAATGAGAGAAGTTTAAAAAAACTAGAGTGTTATAAAGACAATTACATTGCAAAAGAGCTCAGAGTCCTTTAATTCGCAAGGAGATTATTGGGGTTTTAATCTCTTCCATCACAGTGGAAGGAGACACGTGACTTTCATTTATTCCTTACCCCTTATATACAACATCCATCTGCTAATATTTTAAACCCGTGACTTCTCTTTACATTTGATAATCGTCTCCCTGCTTATTACTGGCCATCTCCTTTCTGTCTAATCCACACCCACCACAATCGCTCATCTTAAAACTTTCTATCTTGCTATCTCAACCCGTCAAACTCATATCCAACCTGTTTGGGAGCACAACATTATGTGATTCAGTCTTGGCACAAAGAAACTCCTCTTCATTGTGTGTGTGGTTACTATATGTTAGGCACCAACAAGTGAATGGAATCACTTGGCGCTGTGCCGCCACCCTAACTTTGTGATAGGTGTCCCTCTTCTAGTAGATTCTTTTTTTAATCTTAATGTACAGCGCACACATGAGTCAAAGGGGCAGATTACTTTTAAAAGAAGAAATCTTTTAAAAGAATCAATAGAACGCAGGTTAGTTTTTCTGTGAAAAACTTTAATCTCACATTTTAATAAATCTGCCCCATAGACATACGCTAGGGATGCCTAGGTAAATTGTAAAATGGAGGCTTGGCACAACTTCCAAAATAAGCACTAACTTGATGAAAACATGTACCAACTATACTATAACTGTGGTCTTGTCCTTTTAGTGCCCAGAACTTTGTGCATTTATACCCTTCTATTTTTGCTTTTGTTAACCACCCACTTAGATTGTAAGCTCTACAGGGTAGGGACCCCATGCTTTCGATATCTCTTACAACATGGCAATTAACCTCTGTATATTTATTTATTACGTTTGCCCTCCCTGTTTGTGTTGTAAAACTGTATTTGTTTATTGTTGATTTCCACCCTTATATTTTTACTACCCTAGCCCTTTATTCTTGTTCCCCATCATCTCAAAAGGTTGTGCATTTGCTTTTCCACACAGACCAAGTCACCCCATTGTAAAAATGTCATCCCTTCATTCCTGCTTCTTGTTTATAGGTAATTGGCATTTTCCCCTCTACACAAGTGAAGTGCAATCTGATATGTCCAGTCAGTGGGAAAAAATGAAAGCAGCAGCAAACATTTTTAAAGCTATTATTATTGATTACATTTTTTTTTTTACCATCTATAGGCTACTCCATGTAAGGAATGGCAACTGCAAGTACCATTTGGGAGAAGAAACCTTTAAACGTGCACAGACCTACATGGACAAACTGGCGAAGCACAGACAATATGCAAATAAAGCAGCTTTGTATGGGGAGCTATGTGCTCTCCTCTTTGCTAAAAGCCACTATGATGAGGTAAAATATTTAGATACAAAGTATATTCATAGATTGCCAGCATCCCTATTGCAAACATTTGGTTCCAGTGAAATACACGGGACACTTACAAAAATGGAGTCGTTTCAAATTCTGTTTGCCCTGTTTATCCCAAAAAATTACAAAACCAAAGATTTTTCTTAAATTAATCTATTTAGGGTTTTCAGTGTACATAAGTGCCATAGAATTAAGGTTGTGGCTGACCACTCACTAACACCTGAAGGTCTCCAGGATTCATACAGGGAGAGACCTCAGAGTATGGGAAGAATGCTGAGATGAAAAGGAAATAATTGTAGTGGAAGGCAAAACATTTTTGCCAAAGTATTTTATTCATGTACATGCAGTTCTTATAAAGTGAAGCTCCTTACACATTTCAAACAGTTGATTCCCAGCAGTCTTTGGGGATCAAAGATAAGGTTTCAGGACTTTAATTTAGGCATTGGTGTCAGCAGGTACCTATGGTGAGAGCTATATGTAAAATCACCTTATGATTTCTAAAAGTGTTATATACAGGGATGTAGTATTCAGGAAAGGTGTTAGATTAGGGGGGTTATATATTTACTAAAAATAATTTTTGTGGTCAGAGTTTTAAATGGGAAACAAATTTTTTCGTGGAATTATTTTATTGATGAATAAGATAAAATTGTGGATGGAGTATGGTCGAAGTTGTTTTAATAAAATAATGAGTGTGCTATAGTATAGTCCCATACTATAGCACAGGGGTCTCCAACCTTTTATACCCGTGAGCCCCTGGTGATGCCTAATATGGGCTGTCACTGGCTATTTGGTAGCCCCTATACGGACTGACAGCCTACAGGAGGCTCTGTTTGGCAGTACACCTGGTTTTTATGCAACCAAAACTTGCCTCCAAGCCTGGAATTCAGAAACAAGCACCTGTTTTGAGCCTCTGAGAGCAACATCCAAGGGCTTGCTCGTGAGCCACTGGTTGGAGATCACTGGTAAAGGATCTTCTGTGTCTTTTGTCGTGTAGTAGATTGCAATTTATTTTAATTCACCTTACCAAAAAATATTTTTTGTTCCTTAACTTTATTCTACAGGCATATAAATGGTGTATAGAAGCTATGAAGGAAATCACAAGTGGACTTCCTGTCAAAGTAATTGTGGATGTTTTAAGGCAGGCATCCAAGGTAAGACTACCAGTTAATTTGTTGGTTAGGGCTACCATTCATAACAAGATTACTGGTAGTTGAAGATATTGTTGTATCATGTATTCTGCAATAGAAAGATTTCAAATATTTAGAATTGGGAATATGTATTCAATTCAAATCGTTGATCCACTGGGAGGTAGACTAAGGGGCCTATTTATTAAACCTCATATTTTTTTGGTCGAGTTTTTAAAGGGGAGAAAACATTTTAAGAGGGGGAAAAAACAAATTTTTTTTAGATATATTAAGCTCTAAAGCTGCTAAAAAGTTGTACCCTTTTTTCAAAATAATTATTGGTAAATTAAGGGGATTCAGGTTTGCTAGTTTGGTCGAATTGTTTTTTTTTATAACCGTGAGAAAAAGTAAAAAATAGTGGATTCGGTGCATCCCTATTTACAACTTACATAGAACAGTTCTTTGTGAAGTGTTTTATTGCTGTAATGGAAGCTTGTTTATGTCTATCCTTTTTCTGTATTGCATTCATAAATCAATATCTCTTCCTTTTAGGCTTGTGTAGTAAAGCGGGAGTTCAAAAAGGCAGAGCAGTTAATAAAGCATGCGGTTTACCTTGCACGGTAATTTTTTTTTTTTTTTCTGAATAGACTTTTTTTCACACTGAATATTTTTTTTGAATTATTAATGTGGAACATCTATCTACAGGGAAAACTTTGGTCCTAAACATCCCAAATATTCTGATGCGCTCCTAGACTATGGATTTTACCTTCTCAATGTAGATAACATTTGTCAGTCTGTCGCAATATATCAGGTATGGACTTGGTTTTTTTTTCAAATTTATTACAGTTTGTGTCATATTAACATGTTTGACATTTTTGGGATGACAAATATCATGCTAGAAACTATAGTTCATAAAGTTTTGTTCTGTAACCCTTGTTTGTCTAATTATTTCAATATTCCCTGTTATTTTCATTATAATAAAAAACGTCACGATTTGCTGGCACGATATATATGAATGATGATAATATAATAACTAATTCAACATTTTCTAAGGATAATGTCACCCTACTGAGGATTAAGCAGGTAATCTTGAGACTGCCATGTTGAAGAAAACTTCCTTTTGCAAAGTAGCACACAGGTGATTTCTAGGGGCTATTGGCATTACAGGAGGGGAACAAAATATTCTCTGTTCCCACCCATTCATGTGTATGGTAAGCATGGGTGCAGTTCTTTATCAAACAAAATCTTTGTTTCCAAGCATGACTTGACAAGGCAGCCCCAATTGACCGTCCTGTGGGAGCCATCATTCACTGCTTCAGGCCTACTAGGATGGACCGGCCCACAGTTGTTTACTGACTCCAGCAACCAGAAAGCATTTTATTGATACTATTTTTTATTATTTGTCTTCAAAACAGAGGGCAAAATATAAAACGAAATTAAATGTAGTACTTCAAAAACTAAATCAAAACAAATCAGCATTTCACTAAGCAGCACTTTGTATAAACAAACCATTCCCTCCCCCCAGCATTGGCTTGTTGGGCTTTTCGATAAAGGTAGCAAATTTTATAGAGGGCATGCTCATACGAACCTCAAGTAGAATGTGAATTTTACTTTCAGTTTAAGATTTTATCTTTGTTTTAAAAAATCTAAAAAACATAAACCTTTCTAAATAAAACAAGAAAAAGGTATGTTCAGCACAACTCTATTCATTAAACTAATGTTAAAAGAGGGTATATTCTATCCATATCATACATCAGCAAGTGCAGCTGTGGTTTTGGTTATTCGGTGCTACAAGAACTTCTTTTTGAATGTTTTGTTTCCTGTTTTAGACTGCCCTTGATATTCGACAGTCAGTGTTTGGAGGTAAAAATATTCATGTGGCAACAGCTCATGAAGACTTGGCATACTCTTCTTATGTTCATCAGTACAGTTCGGGAAAGTTTGACAATGCACTGTGAGTATTACAACTGATTTATTTTCCTAATACCTAATGACTTAATTGCAGATTCCGTGCCCTAATATCCATTAAGAAGTCACA
The DNA here is from genome assembly GCF_017654675.1 of Xenopus laevis. Classification (NCBI taxonomy): domain Eukaryota; kingdom Metazoa; phylum Chordata; class Amphibia; order Anura; family Pipidae; genus Xenopus; species Xenopus laevis. The sequence continues at coordinate 85,005,563 of NC_054374.1, forward strand.
AGGGATTTTGCAAGCACTGAATCTTGCACCATTGAAACATCATACAGTATGAATCTATATTAATCACTACTTATTAAGGCTATATCTTTAACCACAGTATTTCTTGAGTGACTTTTGAAATGATAAAGGTAATTTCTCTGGCAGCGTAAATTATTGTTTAGAAGAGTGTGTAGAGTACCCGTCAATTTTTATGGCACTGAAAAGTGAAGGTATGTTGGGTTCCTACCTATAATATATTCTATATTTAGGTATGTGGAATTTGACAGTTACACACTGCTCACTTTTGGTTGAACAGCCTAATGCTATATAATTATTCTAACTACTGTATATCTTGCAGCCTCCACCCCCTATATAGGCATGCACTCCTCTTGAAAATGGTTTATTTTATGATTTGTTTTTGTTATTTTTTTGTTCTAGATTTCATGCTGAACGTGCCATAGAGATCATTACTCATATTCTTCCAGAAGACCATCTTTTACTTGCCTCTTCTAAAAGAGTAAAAGGTAATCTGCACGGTCTCAAAATAATTTTTTACTTATTTTTTGTGTATTCCATTTCTTTTAGCTGATATTATAAACACTTAACATAAATAGTACAGGAGCAAACAAATAAATAAACTAAGTAAAGTGTCCTAATATATAGCCAGGAAACGAAGAATTGAGGAAACGACACACAGAGTTGAATGCAAAAGGGGATATACCCCTATGCATTTATTGTGTCAAACAAGCACAACGTTTCGGGGGCAGGCCCCTTCGTCAGGTGATATGGCAAGCTAATACAAACAGCCCTTAAATAGCCTATCGGCCCTCCCACCAACAGAAAAAAACGTCAAAAAACTTTACTCAAAAAACATTTTTTTGTTCTTACAGAAAAGAAAAATTTTTGCTCAAAAAACATTATTTGAAACAATAGTCCATTTAGATCCATAAGTCCAATCACAGTAATAATCCAAAAATGGTAAATTAATAAAAGGACAAAACGAAATTCAATAAAGTGAAACGAACAAATCAAGGTATAAGGCACACAAAGAGATTATACTTTCCCTACTGGAGTATTACCTTTACCTTGGAGAATAATCATGCACAGAAGTTTATCTGAAAGGCCATACATGTGGTAGTCTGCTTATTTGGTCCAGTTGCTAAATAGGCAAGTTTTTACCTAATTTACCCAGCCACACCGTTGGTTGAATTTTGATAATGCAAACTTTTGGCCTTTGGGCTTATTAAAAATCGCCTTAGCTTACATTAAATTGCCTTGGGCTGTGTTTGCTAAGCTGATACTATATTTGGAATGTGCCCTAGTCACATGATTTGGAAGGGACAATAGATGTCCTTTTTAGCTGAGAATTGCTATCCGTGCCTGTTTATTGGCACCTTAATTTAAGATTAGGAAAACGTGGTAAAGCAAAAGTGGAAAAATTGATCTGTCTTAGTAAAGCACTTGTTCACATTTTTAACGCAATACTTCAGTGAAAAGCTATATATATATATATATATTATTATATATATATCTCTCCCAACTATTGGCTCATGAGCCACACATTGCTCTCCAACATATTTGATCTTGCTCCCAGGGACCTCGGGGCTTATAATTCCTGTCTTGGAGGCAAGTTTTTGAGCCATATAAACCATGTGCACTACTAGGAGTTTCAGAGTTCAGAGTTTCCTGTAGGATGCCAGTCAACATGATTCTACCAAATAGTAAACCACAGTCCTTATTTGGCACTCCATGTCTGCTTTTTTCATGCTTGTGTTGTTCCCCAACTCTTTTTACATTTGAATGTGACTTGTGAATAAAAATAATACATTTGGGGGTCCCTATTTTATAGGTTTAAGGTTATCTAGGTGAATTAGATTAGGTAGAGATGTCAAGGGCTTGGTAATAAGCATAAGTATGTGTTTGCATAGAAAAATTATTTGCAGATTTGGTGTCTCGGTCGAATAGCTAAGATTATATTGTCGGATATTATTGGCGAATGAGAGCAACTAAAGTTTTGATGGCTAACACAATTAGGATGGGGGACAGGGAGCACCCTTGTCTAGTGCCTCTTTTTAATCCTAATAGGACCTGCACTAAATAAACCCCACTAAGGGATAGATGTTGGGATTCTATAGCGTGTTAGTATTGGACAGTGTATTCTGATTACTTTGGGAACAACCAAAAGAAATGTGCATATCTCCAATACGTCTCGTAACAGACCTCTGTAGTTGGGAAAGCAGTTGTAGTAAAGTTCACCTATATTGCCAGCATGCATTGTTTTTTACATTTATAATTATTTTGTTCAATACTGCGGAAATTCTTTTGTCCAGCACTAATATTGGAGGAAATTGCTATTGATTGTCACAACAAGGAGACAGAACAAAAGCTGCTTCAGGAAGCGCATGACCTCCATCTATCTTCACTACAGCTGGCAAAAAAAGCCTTTGGAGAATTCAATGTACAGACTGCTAAACACTATGGAAACCTTGGCCGTCTGTATCAGTCCATGAGAAAGTTTAAGGTATTAAAGTTTTGATCAATTGCACATATGATATGACAGAGATATTTTAAAACACAGCTAATTTTAAAGATAAACTACCCTTTTAATTTCTGTCACAGAAAACTTTGAGCAGCCAGGCACAATGGGCTTTGTATACTTTATCTCTTGTTTTTGAGTTGCCATAAATATAAGCTTCTTTGCCAATAAACTAATTTGGAGTAGATTGTGTTCCCCTTGCCCACGAGGAAACTTCGGGCAACTTCGGAAATCGAGGCGGCGAGAGTGTATTCGCAAAGGCGATTCTTTATTCAAGCATACGGAAGGCAGTTCGGGGAGATTGTCGCCACGCAGAAGAGGCGATTAGTCGCCAGGCGACTAAATCTCCGCTAATCTGTTTGTCTGCCCCAACCCTAAGCTAGGTGGTAATTTACTCATGTAGTCTTAAACACTATTTATTTATGGGTTTTTTTCTAGGAAGCTGAAGAAATGCACATCAAAGCAATCCAGATAAAGGAACAGCTCCTGGGTCAAGAGGATTATGAAGTAGCTCTATCAGTGGGGCATTTGGCTTCTTTGTACAACTATGACATGAGTCAGTATGAAAATGCAGAAAAGCTTTATCTGCGGTCAATAGCCATTGGTGGGTAGCCTTATATATATTTTTTTTTTTCTCTCAAATATAGTCAGTGTGTTTTCATTTTTGGTACTTTAAAGGGGAAATATATTACTGTTCATGGATGAGGCAGAAATTAGGTCATAAGATAAATAGGATGTTGGAACAAAGCATGTCGCTATAAATTGCTTAAATCCCAAGATTGGAGTGCTGTCACAGGTCTGTATCACCGGGTTGGTGTCAGGTGCCTTCAGGTGTCGGGCTCAATACTGCCCAAAAAGCCCAAAAATTGTGTATCACAAAACAAGAGACCTGCGGCACAACTGTTGCAATTGAATAAGTGATTAGTATTTATTCATCTCATATGAGATGAATAAATACTAATCACTTATTCAATTGCAACAGTTGTGCCGCAGGTCTCTTGTTTTGTGCTATAAATTGCTTATTGAGAAGGAGTGCATGTTTATGCACAGTATTTATCTAAAAAATGGCACAGTAAGATAAAACAACGAACAGTTGAAAATGTTTTGGTTATAAAATAATAGGTAATTCTGAATATTATATGGGTTCCTACCCCCCTTTATTGTTATATATCACATCAAATGCTCAGCCTCCAACTCTTGTGCTTTCACTTTTGCTTTGAAGTATTTCAGTTTTCACCTTGGGCCCTGGCTTCCACTTTTCACATTACTAATTTCTCCTATTTGCAAGAACAGCCTGGGTTTATCTGAGACTTCAGATGAAATCTGTGTTTGGGTTGGTTTCTGTGTTAGAGTTCTGAGAGAGATCAGTGAGAAGGTATGCTGGTAAGCATGCAAATTTCCCATAGTCACCCATGGTCAGCATTCACCAATGGGTTAACATCCCCGTGGGCCAGCGGACAGGACCTCCCCCAATAGTTCAAAAGGTTACACTTCCCTTCTCCCCTCAGTCTTTTTTGTCCTGTCCGGGCCGGTGGATAGTATTATCTTATAGGAAGAAGACTAACTATGGAACAGGAGGGTAAATGCCTAAAAAGCTCCCCTTTCAGGGGTTAGCAGGGTCGAGTTTACCTGGAGCAAGATCTCTCCTCCCGCTTGCGGGTCAGGTGATTTCTGTAAGCAGAGGGACAGTGTGCTGTCTCACGGCGATCCTCCCTGTGAATGGGTTAGGGGAAGCCGGTGCAGGGATGTGCGCGCTGAAAGAGACGCGGAAGACTTGCATAGCAGCATGCGGGCAGTGGAAATGATGTCCGCGTGCAAGTTCCCGGCGGCCATCTTGGTAATGGAGAGACGCATAGCTGGGGAAGACAGGAGGTAAGGGCGGAAGTGGCCGGGCGGCCATTTTGGATAAGGGAAGGCAGCGCAAGTTTGAATGGACGATGCGGCGCCAAAAGTAAAGCAAAAGTAGCGCTTATACAGGCGCAAGGTTGCGCAAGGCCCTTACACTCTGGGATAAAGTTCATAGGGGCAGAGTTCAACCTCCCCCTATTTAAAGAGACCACACTTCCTGTGGGTGCCATTTTGCCAAGCAGTGTATGCTGAGCAGTAAGAGCACTTGTTACAGGTATGTGATATTTTATGTAAGTTTTCAGCTGGAAAAACCCCCTTTTTGTAAAAAAGGAAAGTTGCTGAATTATGTTACTCTCTTTACCTAGTTCAACTATGGAACCTGGTATGACGGGGAAAACCTCTCAACCCAGAGGGAAAAGGTGAGGTTTTAAGAGAGTGGAATAATTATGCAGGACAGCAGGCTTGATTTTAATACATTGTTATTTATGTTCAGCCTTCCTGCCTCAGAAGGAAGAAAAGAAAAGTCACCTGAAAAGCCTTCAGTTTCTGCAGAAGCACGTCAGGAACCTGGTACTTCTATGTCGCAGGAAAATCAGATGTTTGCGGAGTCCTTGGCTTCAGTGATAAAACAAGCAGTTATTCAAGGATTCCAGGAAGTATCGAATGCCAAAAAGAGACCTAGACATTCAAGACAGATGGAATCACTGTCTGATGTCTCAGAAGGAGATTTGTCGGAAGATCCCGAAGCTTTTTCACAGGTGGGATCAGAGGAAGGAGAAGTGGAATCAGAAGAAGAATCCACTTTTGATATAGCTGTTATTGATCCCCTGATAAAAGCAGTCAGACAAACCCTGACTTTTCCGGTGGAATCGGCAAAAGTCTCTTCAGCAGATAAGCTATTTCCCTCTTCAAGGAGGAAGGCGGTAGGTTTTCCTGTGCATTCTTCCATCAAGGAGATTATCATGACAGAATGGAAGAAGACGGAAAAGAGAGCCCAAACAGCGGGGAAATTCAATAAGAAATACCCCTTTGAGGAACAAGAGTCGAAGTTTTGGGAGTCACCACCAAAAGTAGATGCAGCCATAGTTAGATTGGCCAAAAAGACGACCCTTCCAGTAGATGATGGGGCATTATTTCGAGAAACAATGGAAAAGAAGATGGAGTTTAATCTGAGAAAGGCATTTGGAGCAGCAGGAGCAGCCTGTAAGCCAGCGGTTGCACTAACCTCAGTATCTAGAGCGTTAAAAGTATGGCTGTCCGAGCTTGGTGAGGCAATTTCATCTAATGTAAAGAGACCAAAGCTATTGGAAATGCTATCAGATTGTAAAATGGCGACAGAGTTTATGTCGGAAGCTTCAATCGATCTCGTGCATTTGTCGGCTAGATCCATGGCCTTATCAGTGGCAGCCAGGAGAGCACTATGGTTAAAATCTTGGGCAGCAGATACTGCATCCAAATCTAACCTATGCCAACTACCGTTCGAAGGAGAAATGTTATTCGGTGAAAAGCTAGATGCTATTATAAAGAAAATATCTGGAGGCAAGAGTGTGTTTCTCCCACAAGAAAATCCAGCTAAGAAAGGCCGTTATGAACCCAGCTATGGAAAAGCTAGGGATAAAACATTTAAAAGCTCCAGACAATATAAGCCGGGGCGAGAATATTCTAGGCAAACCTCGTGGAGATCAGGACGTCAAAACTCTAGGGGGACCTCAAGAAGATCGAGTGGTTTCTCCTCAGCCCCTTCTACTTCCAATCAGCAATGAAGGTGGCAAGGCCCAGAGCATGGTAGGAGGCAGATTAGCCAAGTTCTCACATGTCTGGGCCAGAACCATTCAAGATGCCTGGGTGCAAGGTGTGATAGAGACAGGATGTCTACTGGAATTCAAGTCTGTACCCAGGAAAGATTTTTTCATCGAGTCAGTGTTCAAAGTAGGAAACGAAAATGCAGAGGTGGTACAAGAATACTTGAACCAGCTATTCGAGTCAAAGGCGATAGAACTAGTTCCTCCAGAGGAAAAATTCAAGGGCCTTTACTCAAGACTTTTTCTGATAAAAAAGGCATCAGGAACATTAAGACCGGTGCTCGACATGAGAAGAGTGAACAAGTTCTTGCGAGCCAGAAAATTCAAGATGGAGTCTCTAGCCTCCATTATGCAAGCCGTGTCTGTGGGCGATTGGCTGACGAGCATAGACCTGAGAGATGCTTATTTTCATATACCAGTGGCAAGCATGCACAGGAAGTTTGAGATTTGCAGTAGGAGATCTGCATGTGCAGTTCAGGTGCCTACCATTCGGTCTATCCCAGTCTCCAAGAGTTTTTACGAAGGTGCTAGTGACACTTATAGCAGAACTCAGGAAAGAAGGTTTGGCAGTGTATCACTATCTAGACGATATTCTGGTGGTGGCAAACTCAAGATCCGAAGCCAGGATACATACTTACAGAGTGAAAGAATTTCTTCTAGCCCACGGATGGGTAGTAAACGAAGGAAAAAGCAATCTGGACCCCAAACAAATTCTTCAATATCTGGGGGCCCTTTTTCAGACAGATCAAAATCTAGTCAGTCTTCCAGTGGAGAGACAAAGAAAGGTGATAGAGCTGATAAGAACATTCAGAAAGCAGAAGAGTGTCTCAGTACAACAATGTTTAAAAGTGTTGGGAACCATGTCGGCAACCTGTCAAATAGTCAGGTGGGCAAGATGGCACACAAGGCCCTTGCAGAATTTTCTGCTAAGGAAGGTGAGACATCCTCACTTACATTTACAAAAGAAAATAGAGGTGCCACAAGAGATAAAAACAAGTTTAACTTGGTGGTGCAGTCGGCAGAACCTGGCAATAGGGGTGCCCTTAGAAGAGCCAGAGTGGGTGATGGTAACCACCGATGCATCAAGCGTGGGGTGGGGAGCCCACATAGGCGAAAAATACGTGCAAGGCACCTGGAAAGGAGAAAATGTTTCATCAAACATTCTAGAGTTGAGAGCCATAAAGCAATCTCTTTTTTCTTTTGCACACCTGTTGAAAGACAAACAAGTAAAGATTGTAACCGACAACACCACGGCAGTGGCATATGTGGTGAAACAAGGGGGCACCAGAAGCATGTCACTGATGGAAGAAGTAAAACCCTTGTTTCAATGGGCAGAAGGCTGGCTGGAAGGATTGACGGCGATGCACCTTCCAGGCCGAGAGAATCTAAAAGCAGACTTCCTCAGCAGAACAGTGATAGACCCAGGGGAATGGAGCCTACACGAAAACATTTTCAAGGAAGTCGTAAGAAGGTGGGGGCAGCCAAAGATAGATGTCATGGCATCCCCACAGAACAAGAAATGTCGCCAATTCTATTCAAGATTCCCTTGCAAAGGGACTTATGCAGTGGATGGCCTGAGCCAAAGGTGGTCGGAGGACTTGATCTATGTTTTCCCACCATTTCCCTTAATCTGGAGGATATTGAAAAAGATAAAGAGAGAGAAAGTAGAGGCAATCGCAATAATTCCCTATTGGCCCAGGAGGCCTTGGTTTCCTCTTCTCCAGAAGTTGGCAATAGAGGAACCAATGATAATTCCGAACTTCCCAGGATGGTTGTCGCAGGGAGCAATCCAGATACAAGAGCACAATCATTTATCTTTGATGGCCTGGCGGTTGAGAGGGAAAGATTGAGGAGCCTCTCGCTTACAGATGAAGTTATAAATATGTTATTGAAGTCAAGGAAAAGTAATACTTCTTCTCAATATTACAAGGTGTGGGGAAAGTTTGCGGAGTTTGTCGCAGGGAAAGGAGAAGATCCTTTGGTTCCATCCTCTGCAATGGTTGTAAGTTTTTTATTCTCAGGATATGAGAAAAATCTACAATCAAGTACGTTAAGAGGTCAAATATCGGCAATCTCAGCCCTGACTGGTAATACGTGGGCAGAAGATCCTCTAGTAAAGAGATTCTTTAATGCCCTAATAAGAATAAAACCAATGAAGAAAAGTTTTATTCCTCCATGGAACCTTCCTTTTGTCTTGAAAGTATTAACAAAAGCACCTTTCGAGCCATTGCAAAAGTCCTCATTATGGAACATGACTTTAAAAGTAGTCCTACTAGTGGCGATAACCTCGGCTTGCAGAGTAGGGGAAATGTCTGCTTTAGCAGCCTCGGAGCCACATACAGTGGTATTTGAAGACAAGGTGGTGTTAAGACCTGCATTTGGGTTCTTACCTAAAGTCGTTTCTAAGTTTCACTCAGATCTGGAGGTGATTCTTCCGTCCTTTTGTCCAGATCCTAAGTCAGAAGAAGAGGTAGTATGGCATACTTTGGATTTAGTGAGAGCCATTAAAATCTATTTGGAAAGGACGAAGACATGGAGAAAATCAGACAAACTGTTTGTAATTCCTAACGGTTCAAGGAAAGGTCAAGCTCCAACTAAGAGAACCATCAGTTCCTGGATTGTTGCAGCCATCGCTAAGGCTTACAATGTGGCAGGCAGGAAGGTTCCCAAAGGGTTGAAGGCTCACTCTACCAGGGCGTTGGCGAGTTCCTGGGCGACAGAGGCTGGGGTGTCGCCTGACAGCATCTGTAAATCAGCAAGGTGGTCTTCAATCAATACGTTTGTGAAACATTATAAATTAGATGTATTGGCCTCCCAAGAAGCAGCATTTGGGAGAAAAGTGTTGCAATCTGTATTACACTATGTTGAATAAAAATTTCTGTTATGCAATTATTCCCGCCCCTCATTTTAGCTTAGGTAATTCCCATTGGTGAATGCTGACCATGGGTGACTATGGGAAAACAGGAAATTGTTTATACATACCGTAATTTCTGTTTCCTGGTGACTCTCCATGGCAGCATTCACCAGGGAGTTTCCCACCCTCATTGAGGACAAGCTTTATAATTAGACTGAGGGGAGAAGGGAAGTGTAACCTTTTGAACTATTGGGGGAGGTCCTGTCCGCTGGCCCACGGGGATGTTAACCCATTGGTGAATGCTGCCATGGAGAGTGACCAGGAAACAGAAATTACGGTATGTATAAACAATTTCCTGTTTTAAGGGAGGGTTGTGTTTATGGTCATCAGTTGCTCAAGTTGGCCTGAAGTGTGAATGCATTTGTAATGTGTAGTTGTGTGTAATGAAGCAATTGTAAGTATTCAAATGATAATTTTTTTTGTTTGGTATTGATTTGTTAACTAATTCCATTTTTTCTTTTTCACCTGACCAATTCTAGGGAAAAAACTGTTTGGTGAAGGTTACAGTGGACTGGAGTATGACTACAGAGGGCTCATAAAACTTTATAATTCTGTTGGCAATTATGAAAAAGTATTTGAGTACCACAATATATTGGCCAACTGGAATCGGTTACGGGATCGTCAGTTTTCTGTCACTGATGCCCTTGAGGATGTAAACACCAGCCCTCTATCAACAGAAGAAGTTGTGCAGTCTTTTCTCATGTCACAGACCATGGAAGGACAGAATTGTTAAAAAAAAAAACTACAAACTGAGAATTGTTTTTTTCCCATACAACTGGAAAAATCCATACTGTGAAATTGTAAAAACATTACAAGAAAAGAGAAATTCTTCTTGGAACATGGCCCAGATAACGGATTTGGGTTGAGTAGAAGGTTTGCTCTGGAATCCAATTAAAACCACCTTTTCTACGTGAAGCAGGAGGAAACTGAACTTGTGTTTCAAATTGTTTTGCAGCTCCATTAGGAAGATGCAAATAAAATTAATAAGTTTATAAATGTTTTATTGATTTTTTTTTCCCCCTGCTTTTCATGGGCCAGGTGCTTTCACACAGGTATTTTAGTTCACCCTAGCAATTCAGTGTATGAATGGGAAGCACATTCTCCAAACTGTGACACGTTCCTCTTGCAGCTAGTCCTAATCCATGCCAACTTTTGGAGGAAAACATAGTCTAGTATTACATTCAGTAGAGAGACAGGGAATGCAAGTCACTGTTTCTCCCGGCTATGTGAACTGATTTATTTACTGCCTCCTTAGCATGTTTTGTAAAACCCATGTAAGTATGCCGTTTTCAGTGATTGCTTTTGCTTCAGTGTTGAATTTGAATGCACAAGGCATCCTTCCTGTAGGTAAGGCCTCTTAATACTTGGCTGCCTTTATCGACGCCTGCTGAAATCATAAAGCAGGTAGTTGTGATCCAATATTATATCCAGCAATAATTGAAAAGAAGAAACACCTTTTCCATAGCAAATGGCACCTAGTCTTCTGTATGTGTTGTTTAACCATTAGCTGTTTGGTTCTTTTTAGAGATGATTTTCAATTTTCTAATTATTATTTTTGTATGGATTTTCATTTCAGCCTGCTGAGAGCCAGACTATTTTTAAAGCTCCATCTCAACTGGCATACTGAATTTGCCACGGAAGGAAATCTTGTGTGAATGATTAATGTGTTTGCTGTATTTTTAGACGCAGTAAATTACGAGTAACTGCTTAACTTGGCTCTTCCCAGTACCAAAATGTTATATTTGTAGAAGCTTGAAAAAACCCTGAAATTTACATTGTTATTTAAAGGACATGTAAATCCCCCACACAAAAATGTAATCAATGAACTGCCTCTTTGAAATCTTTAGAAAACTGCCACTCTGGTTGTTAAAAGGTTTACAGTAAGGCTGCATCATCCCCTCAATCACTTAGAAATCCTTCTCCTCTAACCCACTCTGCTTCCTCCCTCATGAATTTGCTCTGGCTGTTGGCTCATGACCATGCTCAGTTCTTCTCAGCTCAGATTACTAAACACACCCTCCAGTCTAACAGCCAATGAAGAGATCGCATTGCTGGTTCCCATAAAAACTCTAGCTGTCTGATCCTATTTTTTTTCTCCTGAGCTCAGCTTTACCATTACATTGCTCAACCCCAGCAGAACTTTTTATCAAAGTATGTTGTGCCTGTTTAAACCTGCATTCTGCATTGCATACGGCAAACGGGTCTCAATGTTACTGATGATGTGTCAGATGGAAAATGGCCGCCGGGTGAAAGCTGCTATTTGTTTTAGAAAAATGTAATGGTGCTGACAAATAAAGGGGGTATATGCAGTAAAAACGATGTGGCTTGGGTGGGGAAGACATGCCCAACTATATACATGGTAGGAAAATGTAGGCTTTACATGTCCTTTAAAGGCCATTTTATTGTGTGCTGCTACTTGCAAGTTTGCTTTGTCATTCCACCAGATACTCAATAGGCACACTACCCAACTGATGATCCTGTCCATATGTAACATCAGCTGAAAGCACTATTTGCTTCTACATTTTCTGCTAACTGCAAAAACAGAGGAAAAGACTGACATACACCACAGTAACCAGTTTCCATCTCTAGATTGGGCAGTGATCCTTTTGTTCAGTAGATGGAGTGAGCCAAAAATCTTGTGCTTGGCATGATTAGAAGGTAATGTTCCCACAGTAAAATCATTGTGGGGCCACACCTAAACTTTTGTAATAAGGGATTTTCTCATCAACTTATAATGAAACTGCTTATCAAGCCAGAAGCTGTTTTCCACTGGGCCCCTCAGCCAGGCCTGGACTGGCAATCTGTGGGTTCTGGCAAATGCTATAGGGGCTGCTGTAAGTTACCATAGACCAGTGGTCCCCAACCAGTAGCTCGTGAGCAACATGTTGCTCTCCAACCCCTTGGATGTTGCTCCCAGTGGCCTCACAGCAGATGCTTATATTTTAATACCAGGCTTGGAGGCAAGTTTTGGTTTCATAAAAACCAGGTGTACTGCCAAACAGAGTCTCAATGTAGGTTGACAAGCCACATAGGGGCTGCCAAATGACCAATCACAGCCCTTATTTGGCACCCCGAGAACATTATTCATGCTTGTGTTGCTCCCCAACTCCTTTTACTTCTGAATGTTGCTCACGGCTTCAAAAGGTTGGGGATCCCTGCCATAGACAGTCACTATTTATTGGGTTGGTGGGGGCTGCTTTGTCCTCTGTGTACTTGGAATGCCAAGGCCTATTGTGAATCCCAGTCCAGACCTGCTGCCTCAGCAGTCACAGAGTTTATTTCTTGTGTATTTAGGCCCCTGATCTCTTGTGTTTCCAGTTTAGCTCTGCTAGTCCATGTTCCATTTTTGCTATTCTAGATTCTAGTGATTATTTCTGTTTTTCCTCATCATCCAATATGAAAGCTTTCATGTATATCTCAGTATGGCAGGTAATACAGTAGCTGATACTTATGTAGGTAAGGACAAGACTACAGCATAAGGCTGCTATATGCAGTAACCTAGTTTACTAGTAACATAAGTAGGCAATTTAACACAGAGCAACTCCGTCTCCTGTTAGAGACTATATTGGCCTGTATGTCATGTGTGATTATACAAGTAAATAAAAATGTTACGTAGCTTTCTGTTATTTACAAAAAAAAAAAAAATCCGACAGCCTAAATGTGTCGGTTTTCATTTAGAGCAATAGTTCTGGGCAATTCAGGGCATTTAATCACTCTAACCTCCCTCCACCCCCACTAAATTAAAATATATATGTTACAAGCTATATGCTGATATCTAAATGTATTTTAATATAAATATTTGCTGCAACTAAAAAAAGGGCTGATTTCTTCATAAAATCCTTCTCTAGTAAACCAACTTTATTGGTTCCCTCTTATTTCTTAGGGCATAGCCTGTACAAGGGAGTAAACTCAAAACTATATGTGGATATACCTTCTAGTGCACTACATGCAGTTCATTAATAAAAGAAATAGCTCAGAGGGCTGCCTGGTGGAAGGTTAGGGGACCACAGGAACAGTCTCCAGATACTTCTCAGCATAATTCCCTTTAAATAAGAGCAGGTAAAATGTCCATAGAATTGCCCAGAGTCTGTTCCTGCACCAGTCACTTAACCCTTTGGTGGGAGGAAAGCCAGCGCAGCCCTGCTTGTAGGAGTGTGCTAAGGGCTTTGGTTGAAATAAATAAATACAGACTTGCCACCTTTTTATATCCTTGCCATAACTGGGAAGTCTGAAGACATTGCTTATTTTGGGCATAGCACATTCATTCAACACATGGGATATTTATGCCTATGGATAGAACCACTTTGGAGATATAGACCTCAAGTAAGCCTTGGCCAAAACAAGCTAAATGTTAGCTCCTGCATACATGCATATAAATGGGTATACTTTACAATTAATTACAATATATGACCCATTCTTGACCAGAGCACTCAAAGGAGTAGTATAATGATAACATAGTATAATTAGTTTTACAAAAAAGGAACCTTAAAATTGCAAGTCATCCAGTGGTGTATTGACTGCATTTACTGCATAAGAGATGCCCCAAATGCAAGGTTTGGTTTGGGATTTAGACATGTGACTTGAGCAGTAGTGGTACTAGTTACATGGCTTAGGTGTTGGATTCACTTATCTTTATGTTGTGTAATTGTCCAAATTAATATGGCTTTTGCACATTCCTATTAAACACACTTTATGCCAAGGCTGAACAGTATTTAATATTGCAGCAGTTATTACACTGGCTGTTGTTACACTGATGATTCTTTGACAAATAGCATTGAATGGAGGTGTTTTAGCAAGGGTTTGTACCCACAAGAATATACAGTTGTGTTTGCTGTGCAGATTTATACCTTACACCACATGCACCTACAGCAACAGAAAATAACTTGGTGCCCATGTGATCTACAACAAATCTGAAAAATGTGTATGATTAATTTTTTCACGATTTTTTCGGGGTTTTTTTCCCCCGCAGGAAATTTTCAGGAAAATATATTGATAAATAACGGGGGAAAAAAACTGTGTGGGTTTGGTTGTAGTATTTTTCAGAAAATGAGATAAATTTGGACTTTGACAAATGGGCCTCTACGTGTGCCGCTGGCCTGAGAGTGAAGGCTGGGGCTTTAAGGCACTTTTAGTCTATGCTGTTATAACAAGATGAGCAGGGCATCACCATCATAGGAGTCAGTTTATAGGGTGGCAGGGGTGCTGAATGGCTGCAGGATGATGCTACGAGTAACCTGACTGAACATTTAAGGTGATTGGTGTGTAGGTTCTGTTGATAAATCACCTTGGCATAAGTACCAAAAGCCTTTTACTGCTGAATTCAATGCAAAAACCTTGCCTTTTGGAACTGTCATCCCTTCCCTTAACGGTAGCAGTACCTAGAAGTAAATGAAAAACTATAGTAGCGCTCGGCACATTCTCCTCTTGGTATGAGTGAAGGTGACATGTGACACATGGTAAAAAGGGCTGCACACAATGGATGTACATGTACTATGGTTCTACTACAAACAGCAATGTGACGTAACCTATGAGCAAGTTGTACTGAGTCTGTGTAAGAATGCACAGAATGAGAATCTGCCATGATTTGTTGCCATTTTTAAATGCAAGGGGGTATTATTAAATCTATTATAAGAGCATTGCTGGCCCAGGGGGAAAAAATCTCACTCTCGCTAAAATTATATATATATATATATATATATATATATATATATATATATATATATATAATATTACATGGTGCTTTCTTCAACATAACATGCTTCAAATGCACAGAACTCCTCTCTTTGGATTGAGAAGCAGCCTTAGCATCTTGGTTCCTTGTGTTCCCCACCTCTCGTACCCTATTACAGCAGTTTTAGGAGAAGTTGACTGGACTGGGGGCTTCTGCAAATAAAATGTTTGCTCCTACCGGCTTCTCAATAGGAGTGAGTGGTGGGGGCCAAAGTGGAGACGGCAGTTGTGGAGGGAAAATGCCATGCGATGTGCCCAACAAAAATGATCTGGGAGAAACACTGGTTGCCAGTTGCCTGTGCACTTTTTTGTCATTATTAAGCCTGTTTCTACCCTAGATTATATTGTCCAATACACATTGCATCATCTCTGCTTCTAATAAGTAGGTCTTGTGCTCACATATTTGTGGAATACCTCTCAAATTTCATATATGGTTACTGTTACAACCCAATGACTCTTGTATACTGTTTTTTTTGTTTACAGAATAAGAAGTGTTGCTTAATACTTTACTGATTTTATCTTTTTATAGATGTTATTTCAAAATCGAATTTAGTACCAAGAAATGAAATTCTGTTCTTTAGAATAGAAACCCTGCAGCTGAAGAAGCAAATGGTGCCATTTTGCTGCATATATTTGTATATTTAAAGCATATGGGAAAAACTGCACTCTCCGCACTCGCGGTGCTTTATATGAAAAATGCTAGGGACTTAACCGAAACATTAGCCTGCTCAATAAAGCACCAAGAGATTCATATTTACCTGTGAGTGTGGATTTTTTTCATATACAAAACTTCATTTTCTCCACTTTGCACCCAGGCACCCTGCACATATATTCAGGTGAATGGCAGCTTTTTCATGTGACTGTATGTATATATATATATACACTTCATTATTGATTTCTCCCTCTTTTCGAAGGAGCACAAATACAATATAATTATTTTATATTGTACCCTGCATATATATGTGTATATATATGTATAAATGCACTAGATTCCTGTATACATTTATCCTTGAAAAAGGCCCTAATGTGGGCCGAAACGTCAGATGTATAGATGCATACAATAAAAACAATTTGATTTACCACAAACTAGAGTCGGGGTTCATGGGGTTACTTAGCATAATAAATATACACCATAAAAGGTATGTTAATTGTTATTGTGGAATTTAAAGAGGTACAGTATATACTGCAGTTCCCCTTTTCCTTCTAAAAATGCTAAAAATCTGGCAAGTGTTCTTTTTTTTTTTTTTTTTATTTGATCTCATTTTCCTCATGTCCTGCCCTTTCGTTTTGTACTGATGTTCCATAGGAATATGTGGAAAACCAGCAGTATGTTGGGCAGTGCATTAATTGGGACCAATGATATTTCGTTAAAATGTGATACTTTGAACATTTGGTATGATTTGTCCTGTACTTATGGCAGGTGGTGTTGTTTGTGATACTTTGTAATATGGGTGCTAATACCATGTGCTTGCTTTCAACAAATGGGGTTTTATTTAGTGGATGGGGGGCTCAGTGCTGTGTCTTTCAGGCAAATGATCTATTGCTTTGGGAATGACGCAGTGGGAGACAAGAAAAGAGCATCTAGGAATTGCCTTACAAGTGCTCTCTGTGCTTATCACTCTACACTGATCACTAGTGTATAATACGGGATATGTTTCTCATGGGGTTGTATAGTCCAGTTTTGTAACCCACACTTTGCTCTACCACTAAATCCTTAAGGGGTGAGATCTGCCCTCTGCGTTGATGCCTCCTGGTCTGTGACAATAATCTTTACTAGAGTTACACAGCAATGAACGTGGCCTTCACTTATGTGTTTTAAGTCTTGTCTATTAGTATGGAATCTTTCAATCCGGTTTCAATCCAGAATATCTAATGCATGAGTTGCCTTAGTGAGTTTGGTAAAGTGACATTTTTTACGTAAATTTATGATAAAGAAATATATATAAATATATATGAAATATATAGCCATCTCTAGAAAATTGGGTTGTTGGTGCACAAGTACAGTGTTGGTTATAAGTGGTTGCCGGTACTATGTATCATATTTACACCCATTAAACACACGTGTGGGAGGGTCACTCACATGAAATCTAAATCATATTGATGCTAACAGAATACACCAAACTCTGCACTGGAGGGAAATATCTCTGTTGCCCCCACCCATGGGATTTAGGGCAGCTACAAAAACAGAATTTTATATGATGTGTTTCAAGAAAAAGGGTCAATTAATGATAATGGTAAAAATATCTTCCAGCTTTGGTACTTATCTGCTTATTTTCCTATTCCCATGTACTGACAGCGGCTTGATCCCATTTGTAATCTGAAAATGAAACCCAAGCTCAATCTTCATGCGGAAAGGAGGAAAAGTGCTGCTCATTGTGCCTCGATTTATAGAAACATATCTTGCTGTTCAGTCATTTCCATTCTAGTCTATGCATATACTGTATCTGCGCCCACAGTAATTTGAAATCCTAAACCTGTGCAGAAAATATTTGGAACCAACATTGTTATATTCTGTAATTGCTAAAAAAAAATAAAAACTTATTGGCCTAATAAATAGTGTTCACTTTTATTTTATACTTTTTTTCTATGTGTGTCTGTGATGTGCAGGCCGGCCCGATAGCCGCGGGACCCGCAGGTGTGGGCTGACCTTGAACTCCTCTTTGCGGGTGGCAGCCATCTTGCTTCTGACTTCCGGGTTCTTCTTTTATAGACACTGCGCCTGCTCATCCCACACCTTTTGTGACATCATCAGCCGGGCGGGCGGGTCTATAAAAGGCAGCCAGTATGTATGTAGATACTAACCTCAATGTAACCTTTATACAACTCCTGCCTGCCCTGTTGTAAGCGAAACACACAAGTGATTTTCAGAAATGTCACAAAAAAAACATCTGTTTTAGCAAAACTGTTCAGTTTCAGGTCATTTGGAGTAGAAAGAACTATTTATCCAGTCCCCTTTCTAGGCTACTGCTGGGTCCGGATGCATGCAGATCCATTCACATGTGCACACAGGCTCTCTACAATGGGTCAGGTTTGGCATGCGCCAGGGACGTCACGTAGAAAATTCGGTGCCATTTGTTTCGCTGAAAAATTCATGAATTTAACAGAAATTTTGAAAATTTACTGGAAATTTTGCGCATTTTCCAGAAAATTTGCAAAGTTAGTGAAAAATTTGCAAAACACGTTGAAGTCAATGGGTGTCAAAATAATTTTAACACACAGCAATTTTGAAGCAAGCACCGATTTTTTTATACACGTGACTATTTTGTCCAAATGCATTAAAGTCAATGGGTGTCCGAAAAATTTTGACGCGCAACAATTTTATGTGCATGACTATGAATTTATTCGCTCGTCACTGGATCTGCACAACATCTGGGAGGACACACGCACCTTGCCTGTCTTCTTCTCCCAGCAGGTGCAGCTGAGCGGACTCAGTCGATCAAATAAAAAGAAATATTAAGAGAAAATAGAAATAATTATGTTGGTATCGGTATCCATTTCAAATTCAGGAGAATGTGTTTTTTAATCTTTAACCACATACAATGTGACAAAGTTTTTCACAAATTTCAGTAAACCCGCTTTAAATTGCAACCCTGTTTCCAAGAACGTTTGCACTAACCCTTTTACTGTTATCAGATGTGGCCAATTGGGTACGTTAATTGGTTCTCTGCAGTTTGGCCACATGATGTTGCTTGTATGCTTAGCACACTAGTTTGATATTTATCTCAGTCTCTTTCCTATAGTTTTAAGTACTGTTTTCCAGAAATTATATATCAGAACTTATAGTTTGATGTAATAACTCTGACACACAGAATGTCAGGGCCAACGGCTACGGAATGGTAGTAAGGAGGACCAAAGAGGAAGCTTCTAGCAACAAAGTCCGAGTGTGATGTATCCAAGGGGTTAAGAAAGTTTGTGGTTAAAGGCAGGCAACAAGGTCAATCCAGGCAGAAGAGATTTGTAGTCAGGAAACAAGCCGAGGTCAGGATCAGGGAATCCATATCAGAAGGTAGTTCAACAGCGCACCCAGGAACACACGATGTGGAACCCATCCCTCCCAACATTTTGGAAGTAAAAAGAGAGACAAAAATTTTTTTATCATGTAGTGCAGCGATTTTTTTTGACCACACCCATTTTTGTGGTCACACCCCGTAATTACCATGTTCATTTTACAAAGTTTGGCAGGTTATAAAAGTTTGAAAATATTTCTCCTTATTTAAACTGTTAAAATTACTTATTTTCTTATCTCAAAATTGTTACAAAGTATCTTAGTTGCACCTGTTAGCTGTACTGGTCTCTCTGCCAAAAGACAATTAAGTTAGAAATTTTGGACACAATAAAGATCTTAACACTTTGAATTGGTGCCTGCTGGAAGTCTGCGTTCATTGAGTGCCTGCTCCTTTTTACATTTCGGTTCGTCCGCCCCCCCTATGCTGAGGGCTCAGGGCAGTGCACCTGGGCCACTTCCCTGCGTGGGGAGTAATTTGTTTACCACATTGAAGTACCCATACTACAGATGACTTCTTGTAAGTTAGAAATTTTGTTTCTTTTTCTGGCTGTTCAGTGCAGAGAAAAGAGGGACTTTCCAGTACAAATGAGGGACCTCAGGTTGAGCTGTCCAAAGAGGGACTGCCTCTCTGAAAAAGGGACAGTTGGGAGGTATGGAACCTATTTTCAGGCAAGTAACCTGGTGCTCCAGCGTCCTTTAAAATTCAAATTTGGCACCACTTACAGATGTGCCGGCGTTACGCACTGACATCACGGCGCTGCGCAACGGCACATGCAGCTCCTGGGTGCCATCATCTTGTCAGTGCCGCTGGGAAGAGCAGGAGCGCAGAAGATATCTTGGAATATGATTTTACCTCTTTTCTGATGCAGAAAATTAGCCGCATTAATCTGTTTATTTTCAAAAGGTTCCCAATGTAGGTGTGTTAAACATGCTTCTGACATCGCCACTACTTTTTCAAATTACATGGCTAAAAACTACATCCCCCATAATGCCTCTCCTTGTCGCTTATTAGTCTCCGGGACAGTGATTTGGCTCTTCTTCTTACCACGTTTTTCTTTGCTCCTCCCACCCCCCTTCCTGCACATCTATCTGAGCTCCTAAGCAGCAATAAAAATTAACTAGGAAAAAGTTAAAACACCCTTGCCCCTTACCTTAATCACCTTAATCAATCTCACTGCCCAAGGATCTCTGAACGCAAGCTGAGGGGCGGAAAGAAAGGGAGGTTATCAGGGATTAAGGTTCTGCTTTCTCCTGAGCGTGAGAACCTCAAGATTTGTGATGCCGACTACTTTACACTTCAGAGGTCTATAACAGGAGTCGGAGATGATGGAGGGATAAGGGCTAAGTAACCGTTAGGAAGGAATTTGGAACAAAATTGACTAAAAAATGTGAAACAAAAAAATGCATTCCTATTGATGAAAAGGTTGTTTTAATCTAAATAGGAGTTTGGGAGATTTTTGCCAGAACCCGGAAGTTCCCCTTTAAGAATTTTAGCTATTCTAGCAAAGAGATTATATAAATGCATTCCCTGCACTAGCTAAACTACTCCTCATCACCCCTCATGGGGGCATGGCATCAGCAGCTTTCTGTTTCTTAGGGTCCAATTTACACTAGCAAACTGAATATGAATAGGAGAGAGACTGAATAGAAATATAAGTGTTAACAAATAACAATAAAAATTGTAGCCTCACAGAGCAATATATTTCTTGCTGCTGTGGTCACTGACCTCATTTGAAAGCTAGAAAAGTAAGTCAAATAATTTAAGTGCTAATAATAAAGACCAATTGTTTTGCCGCTTGGACACTTTATTTAGGGTCAGACAAATACAAACAAGCCTCCCTCCCTAGTCACATTGTTCTTTGGCAGCAGACAGTAACATTGTGCAGGACAGAGCACATTAAGTCTTGCAGCCGATTGCACTCATCTATCACTTCTCAGATGAAGACTGCTCATTCCCACATTGCCATTCTTCACTGATGATACTTCTGGTCCTCTGCATTTCACAAGTGCAATTTAGTGGGAAACTTGCCCACACTTTATACCCGGCAACTAACTTCCCCTACAATATGCACTGCGTAAGTCTAAAAGGGCAAAATTGTGGAAACTGACCTCCAGTTAATATACATGTACATTGGTAGCAAGTTAGAAAATACAGGGCTACTGAAAGTAGCTATTAGATCTTAGTTGATCCAGGGACTAGTCCGATTGGAAAAATAGGCCATTACTCGATATTTCGTTGCCATAGTTCTTTGCCATAAATCAAAATATAAGAAACCCTACTGTTCCTTTCTAGCATCTGTATAGCTTGTGCAACTGAGGTTCATTTTTTAATTGCTTCTTATCTCTTATGAGAGCAAGTTAATAAAGCTATGCATCAGCACAGTATGATGACTTAATTACACTGCTCATCACATGGGACCCAGTAAATTAATCCCTGTAATTAAAAGCATCCCTGCAGCCTGTGACCAACAGTAGTACACGAAGTAGCAGCCATGTCCCCTGCTTTTCTTGACGTGGTCATACACGGAGAGATCCGCTCGTTTGGCAATGTCGCTCCAATATGCCCACCTTGAGGTGGGCAATATCGGGCTGATCTGATCATGGGCCCTAGGGCCCAACGATCGGATCCTAACGCATGGGAAACGGGAGGTCGGATCGCGGGACCGCATCAATGAACAGATGCGGCCGCGATTCATCGGGATTTTTTGTCCCATCCGATCGAAATCTGGCCGACTTTCAGCCAAATCTCGATTGGGGAAGCCCGTTGGGGGGCCCCATACACGGGCCAATAAGCTGCCGACTCGGTCTGTCGGCAGCTTTTATCGGCCCGTGTATGGCCACCTTAATTCTCCCTAAAAGAAAGAGGCTGAAACTTGTCCTGTACTTTGTATAAGTCTTCTTGCTTGTTGTAGTGGAATGGCCTGGGTGTAACAGTGTAGGGCCAGGGCAGGGTGAAACCCCAGAAACCAGATCTAGGGAATTGACGTCTCTGATGGTCATCATTTGAAGAAAAAAAGATTTCAAGTTTGGCCATTTCTGGAACATATTAATAACCAATCAAATATGTCCTTTCAAACTGCTGACCAGTAAATGCTACCTGCTCATTGGGTTACTAGGCAAGTAGCAATCTTTAGACCGTTCGTTACATAACACCCCCATATAGTCACAATTGTACCATAGACAGTAGATTACTAAAGAATACTTAGCTTCTCAACAGCTGCCCAGCGCACACTGAGCATGCGCAGTGTCACTAACACTCCTAACAGAATGCAAGATGGTGACCCCCTGCATACATCTTTGAGCCTGAATCATTATTGTTATAGATGTTCTGAGACTTTAGGCTGGTGCAGTAAGTTCAGTATATAAAATGTCTTTTCTACTTCATATTGTTTTTAGGGTTAATTCCCCCTTAAAGGGGAACTATCGCGAAAATTTTAATTTAATATAAGCTTCAGCATACTGAAATAGGAAACGTTCTAAATACAATCAATTATAAATTCTGTACCATTTCTGGAATAATCAAGTTTACCTTCACTCTCGGCATCTGTTTCTCCTCATTCTGCCTTCATTCAGGAGTTGGGTGTCAGATAAATGATCCAATATATCTTATAGGGGGCTCCTTTTGCCTAGAACTCACGGAAATTTCCGATGCGCCGAGAGAAGACCCGAAGATTACCGAATCGGCTGATATCTCTGATATCTGTACTAGCTGGAGCCACGTTGTCTCGTCTCACTGTGTATTCATATACTGCTGAGATGACAATAAAGTTTACTTTGACTTTAAGTTCTGTGCATATTGGCATACCTGTTGTTGCAGTATGTCCATAGGGACACCCCTAAACCTGATGGAACGGTCCTCAGTGTCTGCCAATTAGTGTTTGCAGAAGTTCCTCCTGAGCATTAACCATGTCAGCCATGTTATTGTGTACAGAAACTAACTTTGTTTCTATAGTTTGTAGGTCAGCTTTAAGATCCTGTGGTGTGTTTTTGCAAAAGGTGTCGCCCATGAGCTCCGTTGTTCTACTTTGCATAAAGTCAGAATAATATTCAGGGACACTTTTTGGAATAATGTACTGTTTGGTGTGGAAGCAGGGAGGGGGGGACTATCTGGGGTAGTAGATGGGGCTATTCTTATTGGGGGGGTTAGTTCTTCTTTAAGCTGTGTTTAGTAAGCGATCGTGCAATGTGCTCATATTTATCTGCAGTTTGTTCTGGGTCTAGATTGCTGTGAGCTGAGGAAAACAGACTTGAGGAGTTGTTGGATTCTCCCTGGTGAAGAGGTTTTAGGCTGTGTAATTTGGAGCATCGGACCCTCCGGACCACCAAAATGATGCTTGCTTAGTGCCAAGTGCAGTTAATCTTGCAGTGATGGAGCTGCAGGGACACGCATCTGCTTACATGCCAGCGTTGGCCTTGCCCATGCTTTTAATTTATTTCTTTGATTGCATATATATATTAGGGTTCTCACACATGGACATTTTAATAGGGATGCACCAAATCCACTTTATTGGAATCAGCCGAACCTCCGAATCCTTTGTGAAAGATTCGGCCGAATAACAAACCAAATCCGAACCCCAATTTGCATATGCAAATTAGGGATGGGAAGGGGAAAACATTTTTTACTTCCTTGATTTCTGACAAAAAGTCATGCAATTTCCCTCCCCACCTATAATTTGCATATGCAAATTAGGATTTGGTTCGGCCGGGCAGAAGGATTCGGACGAATCTGAATCCTGCTGAAAAAGGCCGAATCCTGGATTCGGTGCATCCCTAATTTTTAATGTGTGTATAAATGCATAAAACACATATTGCATTTATATGCGTTTCTTAAAGGAACAGTAACACCATAAAACGAAAGGTTTTTTTCAAAGGAAAGAAGATGGGGACAGCCATTTAAGCACAGGACACATAGTAGATAACAGATAAGTTCTGAAGAATCCCATTGTATGGTAAAGAACGTATTTGTTATCTGCTGTGTATCCTGTGCCTTTTCTCCTTTTTCAGCTTTGAATGACTGCACAGAAGCTTGTTTATATAAACTATAGTTAACAGTACATTATATTTTCATTACTTTAGGACACTTTCATTTGTTGGTGTTACTGTTCCTTAAAACACACCTAAGTGCGCAACCTTCTATTCTATTGCTTTCTGAAGGCACTTCATGCACAAGAACATGCAGCAAGTGGTGTCTAAAATAAACGTGATGAAACTCGAACACCATAAACTACAACTCTGAATGCTCATGAGTACAGCCAGGCAGAATATAATGGAATCAATTAGCTGATGCATTTAGGTGAGCTGAAACCCATGTCTAAAATACGTGACACACACATTTAGAAAATCCCGTGCAGGGCTGGAACTAGGGTTAGGCAGAAGAGGCACACGCCTAGGGTGCAACAAACTGCAGATGTCAAGCACTTACCTCTTCTCTTGCCTACCCTTGGTCTGGACCCTATTCCTATGCATCCAGCGCGCTTATGATTGCACTAGGAAAGGAGTGAGATGGTCTGGGCCTGATTCTGTGTGTAAGAGCCCTTAGAGATACTGTAGAGATTGTGCAGATAATGTATATTTATACATGAGCAACATGAATTCATGTACTATCTCCATAATGACACAAGAGGGTGCTGCTACTCTTCTAATGATGTGTTTGTATTATAAATATATACAACTAGCAGAATTCAGAATGACCATTTCCCAGCAACATAAAATGATCATTACCCAGCAACATAAATTTAAAGGAGACATCCTAATTTTTAATTTAATAACAGAATGCCCTGTTGAGTTTTATATAAACAGGTATTATATTTTTCATTTGTTTGTAGTTGTATGCCTTGTTGTGCTTTTTATTGAATGGGTGTTCATTTCCACTCCAATTTTAATATCTGTTTACAGGCAAAAGGTGGCCATACATGGGAAGATCTGCTAATTTGGAGAGGTCGCCAAACAAACAGATCTTGCCCCATAAACCCACCACTCTAGGGTCCAATGATCGGAACACAACGTCAGCAATGCAGGCAAGGAAAGCATCAACGAACTGATGTGCTCTTCAATCCGGGGAGATTTTTAAACCTGCTCAGTCAACATCTGAACAATTTTCAGCCAAATATTGGTTGGGGAAGCTCGCTGGAGGGCCCCATACACTGGCCAATAAGCTGTCGACTTGGTCTGCAGCTTTTATTGGCCTTTGCATGGCCACCTAAGGGATCTACTATTTGGAAGCCCATGAACCAGAAAGCTCTAAAATCCAATTTACATAGACTGATGTTTAAATATTCAAGTCATACTTTTTTGACTGATTTCCCTTTCCTCTGTAATAGTGACAATATTGAAATTTTGTATTTGATATTAGCGAAAGCACCTCCAGATCAATTCAACAACTTATTGGCTCATGTATGGGACCTATCCAACTAATTTCTGGTCTGAAAATGTATATGTTGGACAGGTTAGAAAATCATCACTACTTATGATCTCCAGACAACATAAGTAATTAAGTTATTAACAGACTTAATAAAGAAGTAACTCGAATGTCTCTCCTCTAAGTAAAGGCCATTCACTTATGATTCACTTGTTTGGCATGGTTGCCAAATGAGCAGATCTTTGCCTAATTTGGCCAACCGTGTGCTAGGGGAATGTGGTATTTTTTGGGAGGGGGCAGTGCTCTTAGCTGCTCCTGCCCGCAACCCCCTCATTCCCCACAACCCCCCCTATTATAATGCTATAATCTTCAGGAAGTAAGTGCCGTCATCAGCGCATGCGCAGTTGGAGCAATCTTCTATAGTTGGGTAACAAGTCATATCATTATGATAACATATATTTGCATTGTGCTGAAAGCAGGAACATGGTTGCAAAAACCTCAATGGAGTGGCATTAACCTCAGGTATGGAAAGTGAGCAGAGTTATTCTTATGACCTAGAATTGCACATTCTCTACTTAGCTGTGAAGCCTTCTTATTAACGTGGTTGTTCACCTTTAAGTTAACTTTAATTAACTCTGATGTACAGAGTGACATTCTGAGGCAATTTGCAATTGTTTTTTTTATTAATTGTGGTTTTGAGTTATTTAGCTTTTTATTCAGCAGCTCTCCGGTTTGCAATTAGAGCTGTCTACTAGAGTCCAGATGAAATAGAGCGCTATGTGAAATTACAGTGACATTTTTCTTATAAAAGGTGTCTAGATAATAGACCTCATACCTGTGCTGTCAAAAAAATTGATATATTATAGACCAGAGTGCAGTTCCCCTTTATAGAAGGAAGATCTACCCTGCAGGGGTTGTGTGGTTGTCATATTTTGTGCAAATCTGCATTGGCTGGTGACATTTAGACTTCTACTGATATAACTTTTGCTGAACGTTGAACAATGCATGTGGCTTTCTTTAAATGCTTGCCAGTCTGTTCCGCTACCATCTTTAGTGAACACGCAAGCTTTGTTCAGCTGATATCCAAAGGCCATGTATATTCATCTGCACATTTCCAACTATTTACTGCAAGAATGATTCACAAAGCACCAGCAAAACGATTTCATTTTCTAAGTGGCAGTAGTACTGATAACAAAGGATTTATGCTTTAGTAATATATTTAATAGAATGTTATACATTTTCAGCCCAGTGTTATAATATCCATAATTGTAATTTTCATTAGTTAAAGGGGTAGTTAACCTTCATTACAGCTTTTTAAAAAAAAAGGAGACAGTCATTTACATGATATTTGTAATTTTGTTTAATTAAAAAAGAAACGGATTGTTTTTAATATATCTACCTGCAGTGGTAGTGCTGGATATAATATCTTCTCTCTGCAAGCCAGGGACTCACAACACAGGGGAGGCACAGGCAAAGCCTCTTCCGTAGCTGTTTTTGCTGTTGATTGATCCAATTGGATGAATCGCATCAGACAGTCAGATTATGGATATGCAAATTAAGGGTGCATGTGCAGAAGTGCTTCATCCAGGCTACAGGGAAAATCAGAATGACATAGATTGGACAAAAATAAAGGTGAACCACCTCTTTAATAAAAAAAAAAAGATACACAAAACAAACAAATGATACAAATTGTAGTGGTACTTTTTTTTTCACACTGTTGTGTTTTTGCTTGAGGACTGAAAACGTTTCCCTTGGGGGAATTTATTCAAATCTGCTTTGCAAACAAGTATCAATAGATGTTCATGGAACTGTTTGTGTAAATGAAATGAGGCAGGGAAATGAACGCCGACATATCCACACAGAGACATTCCAAGTGGACATACAAACAGAATCATCGGGTGACTAATAAGCACTCTTGTAATTGTTGCATGTGAGTGCGTTACTTTGATAGGAGGACAACCTGAGAACAGAAAGGGATAAATAAAAAATGCTGTCAATTGTAACTACATTTACAAAGATCTTTACAACCCATTTGGAGTGTTGTTTAGAATTACATTTTCTTTCATTATGTAAAAACAGTGTTGGGGGTTATGTCCCCTTTAGTTTTAACACAATGCATGTTTATAGGGACACCAATTGGTTACATCTTTCCAGCTTTATTTAGCTAAAATAATACTGTAAAAGATTCTTAAATTCTATTTTTTTTTACCATTGCGGCAAAAAAAAGCAATATTTTGTAAAGTTGACCCATAGTAACTTTACACAGTACTATGATTATGTCATTGAGTTTAAGCACTGGATAATGCATACATCAGAGTTTGATATACAAAAAAAAAATAACTGTAATAATTATAGGTTAGAGATGCCATAACAATCGTCTCTGGTCGCATCTGTGCCACCAAAGTATGGTGCCATGTGTGTTCCTTGAATATTTCACCTCTGCTCCTGTGAGTATTTCCTCTTTTTTCCTATTAATTTCCTTACATCTGAGTTAAGTTTTATTGCCTGATCCACTCATTGCCAGTAACCCTCAAATGGCCAAAATTACAGATTTTATTCCTTTTAATCATTTTAATCATTTTCATTACAAATGTATGGCTAGCTTTCCCATGCTGCTAATTCACCTCTTCAGTGTCTCAGCGTGCTTGCTTTGACTGAAAAGGGAAAGTAAAGCTACTTACAGCCTTTGCTACATGAGCAGCCCCTAACCATGTGGAATATAGTCATGCTCTAGAACAGTGGTCCCCAATCAGTGGTTCATGAGCAAAATGTTGCTTACAAACCCCTTGGATGTTGCACCCCATGGCTATTTTGCCATTTCTTGAATCATAAACATGATATTTCTCCTAGTGCTCTGATAGACAGTGGTCTAGAAAACTTATTTACAGTCATTCACAGATACAAAATGTTTTTTTCTTGCCAATGGTTGTATACAACTGCTCTTTCAGCTGGATAACTTAGAAAATAAATAGAAAGCAAAGTATTTTTCTTCATTGACCTGCTAGTTGGAAGACCTATTGATTTTACATACTGTATTGAACTTATTGTACCAGCCTAAAGTTTCAGCATCACAAAAGCAGCAATGATCCAGGACTTCAAACTTGTCACAGGGGGTCACCATCTTGGAAAGTGTCTGTGACACTCACATGATCACTGGGCTCTGAGCAGCTGTTGAGAAGCTAAGCTTAGGGGTCGTCGCAAATTTACAAGCAGAAAATAAGGTTTGTCTGCAATATAAGCTGATGCTACAGGGATGATTATTAAATTCTGAAGCTAGTCGCATTGGTTTCTGAGCTGTCATGTAGTAATTATCTGTATTAAGTACTAATCAGCCTCATATTGTGACATTTCTATTGTATGTGTACTGTATAGTGTGAGTGGGTCCCTAAGCTCAGTAAGTGACAGCAGCACAGAGCATGTGCAGTGAATCAGCAGAAAAGAAGTTGGGGAGCTACTAGGGCATCTTTGGTGGCACAGATCTTTACTGCTAAAGGGTTGTGGTTGCCTTGGACTGGTACAGAAGCCCAAAACATAATGTACAACATTTCTAGCCTACTTCTTTAGTTAAGATTTAGTTCTCCTTTGAAGAGAAACGAAACCAACCAAACATTATTCTGCATTCTGATTTGATTGGTTGTGGGGGCTGTGTGTTATTCCTCTTTAATGCTAAAGGAAGTTACTAAAGGTTTCAGAAAGAGTTTTGTGCATTATGGGGCCGATTCATTAACTTCGAGTGAAGGATTCGAAGTAAAAAAACTTCGAATTTCGAAGTGTTTTTTGGGCTACTTCGACCATCGAATGGGCTACTACGACCTTCGACTACGACTTTGAATCGAACTATTCGAACTAAAAATCGTTCGACCATTCGATAGTCGAAGTACTGTCTCTTTAAGAAAAAACTTCGACCCCCTAGTTCGCCGTCTAAAAGCTACCGAACTATGGGGAAGGTCCCCATAGGCTTGGCTAACTTTTTTTGATCGAAGGATATTCCTTCGATTGTTGGATTAAAATCCTTAGAATCGTTCGATTCGAAGGATTTTATCGTTCGATCGAAGGAATAATCCTTCGATCGCACTATTTGCGCTAAAATCCTTCGACTTCGATATTCGAAGTCGAAGGATTTTAATTCCCAGTCGAATATCGAGGGTTAATTAACCCTCGATATTCGACCCTTTGTGAATCGGCCCCTAAATGAACCCTTTCTTTTCCATTGCAATCCCTATTATGTGGAAAGTAGTAATTGTATTACTAGCAATGTAATTTAACTGAAAATATAGTCAATGATATCCTGAAGCAATTTGCAATTGCTCTTCTTTTTTTATATAATTTTAAAATGAATTTATTTTTAATTTATTTATTTTTAAATTATAACTTTTAATTATCTCTCTTTTCTCTAAAAAGTAATATGTTTAGTTAGCATTGTCAGTGATATCTGGTAACTAGAAAGCAGATTCATTCTAATTATACATTTTTTTTATTAGTACTTCTGTTTTTATTTAGCTACTCTTTCTCTCATATTTCAAATTTTCACATTGCTAGGTTTAGCGAGACCCTGGAAACAATAGAAAGCTTTTGTACTTTCTATTCGTATGCCAGGAAAAAACTACACATATTAAAAATTACTGTATATCTACAGTACATGGGATTAAAGTACATGCAACATGTACATGCAACAAAATAACAAGACTGGTAAGTATATAGTATTTCCCCTTTAAATTCCATCTGAGCAGATTGGTGTAGTTTTGTTGTATGAAAGCTATACTGGCCAACATATTTATGCTGGAGAGTTGAGCTCAAGGTACAATGTTGTGTATATAGACACTATTGGTTAGCAGTACAAAATATGCTGTCTGTATACACAACAAATAGTTGTTGAATTCTGCAACACAAATGCACCTTTTTTGTATAATGTTCATAGCTAATATATACAGAATCATAATGCATTTCTGGCATGCAGTGATATAATAAAAGTCTCGCATGAATTCAATTTTATAGAGGGAACTGTCATAGCTAAAAACAAGCACCTAATCATTTTTGCTAATAAGTTTAAAATTGTTTATTAGTGTGCTCTCTCAGCCTTAAATTGTGTTTTTGTTTTTTTTTGCTAAAAACAAATCAGGCAAGTGTATTATTTTGGCATAAAACATATTGGACTTGGACAAACCAGAATTTTGACATTGTTGACATAACCTAAGGAGTACCTTGGCAGCAGCTTTATAAATATTGGATGCAAATTCACCAGTTTATTTGTTTATTATTTAAATTAGTGTAAAATTACCATTGTGGGTTTCTAGATATGCTCCTGAGCATGGCTGAGTACAATGCATTTATTAGCAAAAAGTATGAGTTAAATAATCGAATCTAAATTTTCCCAGTGGGTCTGTAATCATGGAATTACAGAAAAACTAATTTCTCTTTACTTTGGCACATATATATTCAGAAGAAGCATAGAACTACACAGGGCTACCATCTGAAACCATTGAACCCATACTACTTTGTTGGTAGGGAAGGGAACCCACCCAAAAAAGCTTGGGTTCTTAGCACTCTGCCTGGGTGAACCATGCCAATAAATTAGAAATATAAGTCATGTATGGCCTGTCCAAATCCACCTAGACCAGCGCTGTCCAACTGGCGGCCCATGGGCCACATCTGGCCCTGCGATTCCATTTTGTGTGCCCCCCACATGAAAGTCTGCCTGCTGTGACTGCTTACTAAAATCGTGCATTGTTCATACCTGTATACCCCCTGGATTGTGCACACCTGTAGCACTTATATTGTTCACACTTGTAAACTGTACTATTCACACCTCAGACCCAAACTGAAAGTGACCATATTTTTGCGAGATAAGTCGTGAATTCAAAAAATCCTAAAACCACTAAAATTAAACTTTTAATAAATAAGCCTCTTTAAAATAACTTGATAACCACTGAGACTATTTAATAAATGTATTTTTGAAAGTTGCATTTCTTTTAATATGCAAACATTTATTGGTGGAGTTTTCCCTTTTAACAAGTACTTTTCCTCAGTATATACAATAA
Organism: Xenopus laevis; assembly: GCF_017654675.1. Taxonomy (NCBI): domain Eukaryota; kingdom Metazoa; phylum Chordata; class Amphibia; order Anura; family Pipidae; genus Xenopus; species Xenopus laevis. The sequence goes on from NC_054374.1 coordinate 85,036,774, forward strand.
AGTAGTGTCTGAGGACACTATAGTCATTCAAAAGGCTTATCCTAACCAAATTGTCAGTGGCTTCACATAGGACATTATAATAAAACAGTTAAGCAAAGCAATGCAAGTCTATAAGTTTGCCATTTGTATTGATGAAGCTTAAAGTTTTGTCAAGAGATCACTTTTAAGATTATATCAAATAGATATTATAAGTAGTAATTATAATTGTTTCATGAAGGACAGGCCATGTCTAGTTAATGAGTTTACTTTTTAGGGAGATTAGTCACCTGGCGACATGCCTTCCCACCGGCTAGAATTTAAATGGCCGACGGGATGGCACTCGGAGCACTTTGTTTTCCGAAGTTGCCCGTGAGGCAACTTCGGAAAACAAAGTGCTCCGACTGCCATCTCGCCGGCGATTTAGATTCTAGCAAGCGGGAAGGCAGTTCGGGGAGATTAGTCGCCCGAAGAAGAGGCGACTGAATCTCCCCGAATCTCCACGTGTGTCTCTGCCCTTATGGTGCATTAAGGGGAAGGCTGGGCAGTGCTGATAGAGCAGATTTGGTAAACTTGGATTTTTCCAACGCTTGATACACTCGTTTGCCCATTTGTACAAAGAAAGGGAACTGTCTATAGCAAACCTCCCAACTGTCCCTTTTTCGGAGGGACAGTCCCTCTTTTGACAGCTCAACCTGCAGTCCCTCATTTGTACTGGAAAGTCCCTATTTTCTCTGCACTGAAGAGCCAGAAAAAGAAACAAAGTTTCTAGCTTAATTGGCTTTTAGCAGAGAGCCCAGAACAGCTAACAGGTGCAAATAAGATACTTTGTAACAATTTTGAGACACAAAAAAACCAGTTTAGATAAGGAGAATTATTTTCAAACTTTCATAACCTGCAAATTTTGTAAAATGAACAAGGTAATTAGGGGGTGTGGCCACATAAAGGGGCGTGGTAAAAAATGTTGCTGCACTATTTGCGAAAAAAAAAATTTGTCCCTCTTTTTAATTCCAAAATGTTGGGAGGTATGCTATAGAACTGGACTAGGTATTTAATGGTATTCTGTAGGGGTATGCATTTAGTCTGTATTTTAATGTGTACTTATATGTTTTATATTTATATATATTTTTTTAATTTAAGAAGAATTTAATCTATCCATAATGGAATTTAGATGTAACTCCTGCAGAAAATAGTTTTTTTGAACTAAGGGTAAGGTATGAATGAAAATGATGAAACACACGTAGGTGTGGAAGCATAGTAGTAGAAGGCATGATATGGTGAACCTCCCTTCCCACAATCAGGCATCGAGCCAACTATGATAATAATGGGTATGAAATATCTGAGTTAAGATAGAATACTGGAAAAACGTAATTGTATACATAGCAGAAGGGGCTCTAAAGTATGTATAAATGTACATATGTTTATGTATAATGGGGACGCTATGTTTAATTATTCACTAGTAGATCTTTCAAGAGGGCACAAGGGCATCACTTCACATTCTAGGTTAAATTAGACTCACAAATGGTGAGACTACACACACACTTCAACAGTATAGTTACAAACTCTATGAGGCCCATTTATCAACATTCTCATTTTAATGGTTTTAGAGGTTTTAGAAACCACAAATAAACTAATTTCTCGAAAAACACAAATGGCATGTACTTTATTAAAAGATCTGGATAAAAAAATGTGAACAAAAAAAAACACTTAAAAAATACAAATTCAAAAAATGACTTGCAAAAAAATCAGAAAACCCCTAAAAGTTCAAACTGATTAAAAATGGTCCAATAGGATCCATGAAGCTCCCATTGACTTCTATAGGACCTCGGCAGCTTTTGCTTAGCGAGTTTTGTATTAAAGTTTTTCGTGAGTTTTGGAGAAATGAAAAAAAATTATGAATTCTTAGAGATTAGTGGAAAAAATAGAAATTTGTATGCTAGTAAACAGGCCCCTTTGTGTGTTATGCTCTATATACTTTCTGTGTTATATTTACATAGTGTTTTAAAGGGATCCTGTCATCGGAAAACACTTTTTTTTCAAAACGCATCAGTTAATAGTGCTACTCTAGCAGACTTCTGCACTGAAATCCATTTCTCAAAAGAGCAAACAGATTTTTTTATATTCAATTTTGAAATCTGACATTGGGCTAGACATTTTGTCAATTTCCCAGCTGCCCCTGGTCATGTGACTTGTTCTTAGATCTATCAGGCAGCTGTTATCTTGTGTTAGGGAGCTGCTATCTGGTTACCTTCCCATTGTTCTTTTGTTTGGCTGCTGGGGGGAGGGAGGGAGGGGGGGGTGATATCACTCCAACTTGCAGTACAGCAGTAAAGAGTGATTGAAATTTATCAAGTCACATGACTTGGGGCAGCTGGGAAATTGACAATATGTCTAGCCCCATGTCAGATTTCAAAATTAAATATAAAAAAAATCTGTTTGCTCTTTTGAGAAATGGATGTCAGTGCAGAATTCTGCTGGATTAGCACTATTAACTGATTCATTTTGAAAAAATTTTTTTTCCCTATGACAGTATCCCTTTAATGTAAATTCCACTTTCCAGGTATTTGGGGGAAAGATTTATTAATTTTTGAGGAATGGCAAAATAAATCTCCAGTAATCAGAACTAAATATAACACAGTTTTTTCTGCATTTTTTAAACTATGGTTTTAATAATATAAAAATATTTTTAAATATGTATTATTTTGTTATTTCTTGCACTAATCTTTGCAAAATCTGAAAGTGAAACTTAAGTCCCATTCTACTTAATGTTGGTATAATTACAATAAATCAGTAAAATGAGCTGCTTCTTATCTCATAGCCTAAAAGGCTATAGTTGGGGGAATGAAGGGGGTTTGTATGTGCAATGGGTTTCCAGTGGACACTTGAGTTGTTTTGATTGTGCTTGTTGGAAACAGGAAGTAGAATATAGGAAAGTAAAACAATAGGTTTTATATTTAGCATAAAACCTATTCATTCATTTTGAAAGAGTGAGTATACTGCTTACCACCTTGCACTGTTACATTTAGAAGCACTACTGATATGGAATACAAAGACTATTACTTAATGCATACCACATAAAAAACTGTTTAAAAATACTGTTTACTAATTATACTATTTTTTCCTCCTGCCTCCTATTATGACAGAATAATACAAAAAGTAAAATGGAAAAAGGCAATTTTGTTCTTCTGCTGAGCTTCAACATGGGGCAGATTTATTAAGGGTCGAATTTTGAATTCAAAAAGACCAACCGAAATATTTTTTGGCCATATAGGTCAGTTTTGGATCGAATAGGTCAGTTTTCAATCAAATTCGAATCATACGAATCGAAGTAATAGCGATTCAAAGTCATTTTCCCCAAAAAAACCTTTGATTTTTTAAAGTCCACCAATTGGCTCCAAATGGGTTCTAGGATGCCCCCTATAGGCTAAAACGGCAATTCGGCAGGTTTTAGATGGTGAATAGTCTAAGTTGAATTTTTAAAGAGACAGTACATGATAAATTTCTAATCTAATTTGGACTATTCCCTAGTCGAAGTACACAAAAATGAGCTCGAAATTTTTATTTGAATTTTCACTTCACCTTTGATAAATCTGCATATAGTAGCCGAGAATGGAGTGCAACTGCTGAAAGCAAACACATTATGAAAAACTGACACACTGATCAAAGCAGTATATTTATCAACTCATTAAGCACTTTCCTGGCTGTCAGAAAAAAATTGTAAAGAAACAGTAACACCAAAATATTTCTGTTTTAAAGTAATGAAAATATCATGTACTGTTGTCCTGCACTCAAACCCCTGACTGGACCCTAACCCTAGCAACCACATACCTGCTGAAATTCCAAACTGTAGAGCTGCTGAGCAACCATTTCTCCTTTAGAGCTCCCTCTGTATCACATAAAATTCCCCTACAGTGCACATATTTAAAAGAGAAACATCCTGTCACAATATGTATGTGTATATATATGAAAGATATGTCATGTTAATAGACAGAGTGCTAATAGCTTAGCATAACATAGATTTACCATTCAAGGTAATGGGGAAATGCAGGAGGAACAATTGTATTGTCATAGAGGTAATACAAAAAGGTATTTTCCAGTCTTGGCTAAAGCTTTTAAAAATGTTATCTTCAAACACAATGCAACACATTTCCATGTGACAGTAGGTAATTATAATGTCAGTGTGCTTTGTATAAAGGGGCAAGGAACAAAGTCTGCATTCACTGCTCCTTTTATAACAATCAGCTTTCCCCAGGATGTGTTTAAGCCCAGTCTGTGAGTTAACGTTTTTTTTTTTTTGTGAAGGAATTCTATCTCTTTCTTTTTACATTAATATACTTAACTGGCAGATTAACTAGAAATTTGAAAATGCCTGCAAAATGTTATTGCCTGATATTTCAGTAGTTAAAGCCGTGTTTGTATTTTTTATTGTGTGGAGTGTAACTTTTAGCTAATTGCTTCATTTCTGGCATCTCTAAAATATTCTAAATATACAGTATTGCAAGAGAACTTCTTAATGTTATCCTTACAAAAGCCACATTGCTATTGCCAAATTCAGTTAGCAATCATAATCAAAGATCATCCCATGTTTGATATAGCAGATGACCTATGACAACCTATATAGTCAGTGTTAAATCGCATAGTATAGTGCCTCTTTGAAATACAATCATACTTGATTGTTTGACATAGCTCTGGTTTGTAGTTTGCAGACTGCATGTAAACATCTAACTATGCACTTGCATTCCTGGAATGGAACATGGGCATCCAATGGCACCCTATTCCTTGTACAAGTATGGGACCTGTTATCCAGAATACTCGGGACCTGGGGTTTTCCAGATAACAGATCTTTCTTTAATTCGGATCTTCATACCTTAAGAAAATCATTAAAATCACTAAATAAACTTAATAGGCTGGTTTTATTTCAAATAAGGATTAATTATATCTTAGTATCTGTTTTATTATTATAGAGAGAAAAAGGAAATCATATTTAAGAATCTGGATTATTTTGGATAAAATGAAGTCTATGGGAGACAGCCATTCTGTACTTCGGAGCTTTCTGGATAACAGGTTTCCAGATAACGGATAAAAATATAAGTTAATGGAGGGTACTTCCAGTATTAGAAAGTAAAACAAATGCTCTTTTTTAAGAAATATGAGGTGCAGATAACCCAGGGATAACCTCACAGTCAGTTACCCAAAACCATATATAAATGAAGATGAAGAAAATAATACTTGGTAAACAAAGGTAGTATTTAAAAATGTTCTTTTATATAGTGTATAGCAAACAAATGTACATCAGACAAACTTGTATATTAAGCACAACAGTATTAGAACAAATATAAACATACCACCAAGTTACAAGATCAAGGCAAAAAGGGACAAACCACAGGGAGCAGATACACTTGCCAATGATGAGAACACCCCAATGTTTCGGCACTATAGCCTTTGTCAAGGCCCTTTTAAATACCACCTTTGTTTACCAAGTATTATTTTCTTCATTGAGTGTGCATTCCCTCTCTATTCTTATATTCCGGATAACGGATCCCATACCTGTACATGGCTAATATTGGATGAAATTTTCAAAAAATTTTTGGGAGACGGCCTTTCCATAATTCAGAGCTTTCTGGATAACAAATCCCATACCTGTACATCATTCAGGAAAAGCAAGAAAGAAGCTCCAGTGGATGCAAGGCACTCCAGAGACCTGTACTAAATACCAGCTTCAAAGATTATGAATTCCAACAGTCTTGTTTAGGAGCGTTCTGTCGGGGCAATATACTATACATGTATTTATGTAATTTGACAGTAATTGTAAATTTTTTAAAGGTCTGAAACTTTCTTTGCATATTTTTCAAATTCTTGAGATATGTGGCTTGTCATATATATAGTTCCTATAGTTATATGACAAATATTATTTATTTGGAGCATTTTGTTTATCTAAATTTACACCAAGAAGAGTCGCTCATATTTAAGAAGACATGTACAATATGCCTCTAACTGCATCATCTGTATAAGGCTTTATTGTGCCTATTACTACATAACTACAGCACGATCTGAACTATAGTGGTTTAAGCTTTAGATTTCCATGTGCTATTTAAAAACATTTATTTACAGAAACTGAAATTATTATTTTTTTTAAAGGTAAATTTTAGTTCTTTTTAAACACACATCAATTACATACACGACAGACAGTTGAGCAGACTAATTCACATAGGGTCCAAAGGGTAGGTATAACGTCACAAGCTGACACAAGGCATATTACAGCAAAGGTTGTTAGTGAGTAATGATGGACACCCCAAAATATTATTGTATAGTTCAGGTTAAAGGTTACGTTTAGTCCTCCAAAATTAATAGAGTGATCCCCACTGTCTAAGCGTAAGAGGGTTTACCTGTCAGAGTCTCTCTATGGAGGGTTTGGGTCAATTTCACTCCATGGGCCCAAGCTTTAAGAGAGGGTGGGAGGTTACCCATCCAGTGGAGTACTACAGTTTTTTTGCATAAAAGAGTAAGATGTGGTAACAAATGCGAGTATATTTGGCTGGAATTATCTCTTCTACGACTCCTAAAAGGCAAATATTATTATTATTCCCAAGATATTATCCTCGGAAAGTCAAGGTTGTCTGCTAAGTAGTTTACAACTTGTGTCCAGAAGCTCAAAATATGCTGGCACTTCCACATCAAGTGGAAGAAGTCTGCAGCTAGTTGCTGACACCTGGGGCAGTATTCAAGAGGGTTTTCGGCCCATTTGTTTGAGGCACGATAGGGGAAATTCCGAAGGCTTTCCCATGAGAGCTTGTAATTGCGAGTTTGGCTTATATGGGTCAGGGTTAAAGCACCAATGAAGGTAGTATAGTTGTGAAGCTAGATGGTAGAGATGGAAGTTGGGGAGAGCCAATCCACCCTCTTCGCATGGGGCACAAAGCTTGGTCCACGCAATTCTGGGAGTTTTATTATTCAAAAGGAAAGGAATCAGAATTTGGAAGTATTTTTTAGGGATATATATGGGTGCATTGTGGAGCAGATAGAGAATTTTGGGAAGATATATAATTTTGATGACATTGACCCTACCCCAAATGGATAAAGGAAGTTTGGACCAGCGGTTCATGGTGTTGGTCAGATTGCTGAGGATTGGGTAGAGGTTAAGGGCGGTATATTTGTTAGCGTCTGGGTGAACTTTCACCCCCAGGTATTTAAATTGACTGGCCCATACGAGGAATGCTTGGTCATTAGGGGAAAGAGTCGGTATAGGCATGGAGTTTAGAAAGCGCAGGAGTTGGTCTTTGGAGTGTGTTGCTGTGGTAGAGTATAGATTTTGGTAAAAGGTGGCAAATTCTTGGGTTATAAGTCTGGATTCTGTGACTATAGAGCCATCATCTAATAGAAGACGTGGAACTGCAGAGTAAGCCACTTGTTGTTTGGCCAGGAACGCCAAAAGCTTACTGTTCTTGTCACTCTGGTCAAAGATACGCTGGTTCTGATAAAGTAAAGCTTTCCTGGTTAGGGATATGGAGGCTTTGGAAAGGGAATTTTGACCCCTTAGAAGGTCAGTATAATTGGCAGGAGTAGGATCTTGTGTATGTGCTAGTAAGGCATTTTGGAGCTCATTCTCTGCTATTTTAACCTGCTCTAGACTTTCATTCCTAGCTTGTGATATTGCCCCCATAAGAGTTCCTCTCATAGCCGTCTTAGAAGCATCCCATAAGGTTAGTGGAGAGGTAGAGCCCCGCATTATGAACCAAGTATTCCCCATAGGCTCGAGCATTAGCATCAGCCACTGTAGAGTTTTTGAGCCAGAGAAGGCTCAGGCGCCATAATTTGTCCTGGGTCTCAGGATTCCAACGTATAATAAGTTGGAGCCGCGAATGGTCACAGAGGGATTGTAAATACCGGATTTGGTCAATTACAGGTAGGAGTTCATGCAATGTAAGGGCTAGGTCTATCCTTGAAAAAGTTTTATGTGTTGGAGAATGGCAGGAAAAGGTTCTTTGAGCTGGGTATTTCCATCTCCAGGGGTCAGTCAGTTGTAGGGCCTCTGCCCATGTGGAAAGTTTAGTGACGGTGTGAGGGTCAGGGCTGAGTCTATCTAAGGAGGGATTTAAGCAACAATTAAAATCTCCCAAAATACAGAGGGGGCTCGGGGGGAATTCAGAAAGCTTGGTCACCATTAGATCCAGGATTGAGACTGCAAATGGCTGTGGCATATATAGATTAACTAGCAAAATGGGTTTGTTGGCAATAAGGCCATGGAGAATCAGGAACCTGCCATAGTGGTCTAAGTGGAACTTTAATAGTTCAAATGGCAGGCCTTTATGAATTAATACGGAGACTCCCCTCGAATGAGATGAGAAAGTAGAATGGAAGTGCCATCCTACCCAAGGTTTCTTGAGTGCTAGAATTTTTTGCCCGGTAAGGTGTGTCTCCTGGAGGAGAAGGATAGAGGGGGGGGGTATCTTTTGAGATAGTTAAACATTATGCTCCTTTTAAATTTGGAGTTGAGGCCCCTCACATTCTCACATGAGAATTGATAGATTAGCCATTGTTCCTGAGTGAGGGTATGCGCCAAGCCAGAGGAAGTGTCCATCCCTTTGCATTCATCAAAGAAAACATCATACAATTCAAGTTGTGCTTATTTACCATATTAGTCAACATAAAATGAGTAGTCTACCTAACAAATTGAAACATAGACCCAACATTTATACTGTACATTCCCAACCCACCCTACTCACCCCCAAAACTCGTGCAAGTCTGTTACCCGTAACAATTTAGATCCTAAATGGGGGTTTAGCCCCTAGATATCTGTTGAAAAACAGTCCATCCTGCGGGATCTAGGGTGGCTGTAGTCCTCAGGAGATGCCTGCCATCGGGTCCGCATTGATAAGCTGTTGAATTGCCCCGTGGGGAGAGGCAGGTTATACCCATGCCGGGATGATAATGTTTTCAGTTTAGGTGAGGAGAGAGAAAAAATCAGAACCAGGAAAAGAGGGAGGCCAAGTGGGAGATAAAAAAAAAAGGGGGGGGGGCAGAACTAAAATGTATGTACAGAACTAGATACAGAACGCTCAATGCAGGACAAAGGGACAGGCTTCATTGAGCTAATAGGTAGTGTCCCGAAACTTGAAACCTTTTGGAAATCATCCGGGCCCAGCAAATAAAGTGCCCCTCCACTTTCGCTGTAAATATTGCAACAGACCTGCCGCTGCAGGTTGCCAACCTGAAGAAAGGGGAGAAAAATTGTGCACGGGCGACATCTTGAATGCGCATATGCGCAGGGTACTGCATGTGATATTTAATTTGCACTGCTCTGATGCGTCTTTTTACTCCTGTAAATTCAGCCCTTTGCTTCTGGATATTGGGAGAGAAGTCTGGGTAAAGTGACACAATTGCTCCCTGATAGCGCAGTGGGCCCTTTCCCAGTGGCGGAACTACCGGGGGAGCAGGGGGTGCGAGCGGACCAGGGTCCGAACCCCCCCTCGAACCCCCTCAGGGCCCCCCGGCAGCCTGCTCACCAGTGAAATCCGTCGTGTACAGAGGGGGGCTGGGCCTGGCTGCGCATCACGCACTGTTGGAGGAGGCCTAGCCAGGACTCTATGGGCTCTCTCCAAATTAAATACTTGAGAAAAGATATTGGAGCCAGGTTTCTATGAAAGCCGTAGGGTTGGTTCCCTCAGCTCTCTCAGGTAGGCCCACTAACCTGATATTGCTGCGTCTTGACCTGTTTTCAAGGTCATCTGCTTTTTCAATGGCTGCTTTTAATTGCAATTGCATGGCATGTATATCGGTTTGGAGCAGGTATACGGCCAGGCCCGGATTTGTGGCGAGGCCACATAGGCCCGGGCCTAGGGCGGCACATTTTTGGGGGCGGCATGCCGCCCAGCCCCCTGTGCTCCCCAGTGCTTCGGCGCTTTTGCGCCAGCCTGTGGTAGGGCGGGCGCTAGGACCGCGCGGAGCACGCGGCCTAGGGGCGCCCACCCAGTGAATCCGGCGATGTGTACGGCGTCATCAATAGCCGAGACTCTGGTTTCCAAGGCCTCAGTGTGCTCTCTCACCTGTTGCAAGTCTTGGTGCAGCAAGGATAGATTGACGCAGAGTTCTTCAAACTACGCCGTGCTAGATGCGCGGCTCTCCATAATAGCCGCTAGCACTTCTCCCAGCGTGGGTTCGGGTGGTGCCGCCGGCGGTTCCAATGCGGAGTCTGGAGGAGAAGATGGTGGACTGGCCTGGTGAGGAGATGGTGGCTGTGGCTGATCCCAGGCAAATCGCTCAAGGCTGGACTCGTGCTAGATGCGCGGCTCTCCATAATAGCCGCTAGCACTTCTCCCAGCGTGGGTATGGGTGGTGCCGCCGGCGGTTCCAATGCGGAGTCTAGAGGAGAAGATGGTGGACTGGCCTGGTGAGGAGATGGTGGCTGTGGCTGATCCCAGGCAAATCGCTCAAGGCTGGACGCTGTCTCCGGTTTTGCCTTAATAGTGTTCCTCCTCGTTGTTCCGTGGTCAGTTCCAGTGAGTAATTGCTCTATAAATTAATAAGTTAGCGGGGTATATAGCAGGGTATTAGAATGCGGTACCCGGAGTTTCAGCCAGACACGTCCGTTCACCACGCCATCTTGGTCACGCCCCCGAAACTGAAATTATTAGTGTAAAAAATACTATATCCAGAATGTATTTTTTTAAATGACTTCATGGGAAACATACTTCTTTTGTAAAGTCCTACCACTATGAAAGGGTGGATATCCCGCTAAAAATAGCCCTGCAGCTATAATAGCAGGATTTTAGCTCAGTCCTCAGTCAGGGTCTCAGTGACGCTAACTGACCAGGTGCTGCCTTTGTAGTAGAGTCCTGCAGCAGGTCGGGTACCCGTGGGTTACCCGCAAAAACCTGCGGTACCCTGTGGGTTGTGGTTAGAAGTTGCGGGTGTGGGTATAGATGAGGGTCGGCGGTTCTGCAGGTTTTTTTCTGATCACGCCTACTTCCGATAATGTCACTTCTGGTTTACAATGACAGCACAACCTGATTCTTTATGGTCAGCGGATCGCGGGTCCGGGTTGTGGATAAGGTACTTGCGGGTCGGGTAGCGGGTCCAAGCAGGTAAGAATGCGGGTTGTGGGTCCGGGTTGCGGATTGCAGGTTGCGGGTATGGGTCCCAAAAAATGGACCCGCGCAGGACTCTACTTTGTATTCTGTTAAGCCTAAGGTCGCTGACAGTGTGACTGAGATAGAGCTGTAGGATTTTTTTTGAGTTGCCCAATGTTGGTACTATGGTACAAGGGCTGTATTTATATATAGGCATCTAAGGGCCCATGCCTAAGGAGCTGGGGGATAAGGAGCTGAAGTAAAAGTCCTGAAGCTGCGAAAAGACCTGAAGCCACGAAAGGAGCCGAAGTTGAAGTCCTGAAGCCGCAAAAAGACCTGAAGCCACGAAAGGAGCCGAAGATGAACTCCTGAAGCTGCGAAAAGACCCAAAGCCAAGAAAGGAGCCAAAGTTGAAATCCTGAAGACATGAAAGGAGCCAAAATTGAAGTCCTGAAGCCATGAGTTTAGTTCTACTGAACACCAATGTGTTTTTATTTTATTAAACCCCTACCACCAATGTATTATTTTAATACTCTATAGGCCCCTTCCACCAATGTTTTTTAAAAAAAAAATATTCTCTGGGGCCCCAATGTTTCTTTTTAACTTGTAGGGGGCCCTGACCACCAATGTTTTTTTTTAAATGTTTATGGGGGGGCCCTGGCGCCACACTTTTTTTTAACTTATTAGGGGGCCCTCATCATCAATGGGTTTTTATAACTTGTTGGGGGTTTACCGTTTTTAGCACTGATGTCTGTGTGGTCTTTTAACTGTGGTGTGGGCAGGATCTGGCGTAGACAGGGCCCAGATAATTTTGTTGTACTGGGCCCTGTGATTTCTAATGGCGGCCCTGATAAGGGGTACCTGTCCCAACATTTGTGGGCTCCTGGACAGGATGTCACACACTGCTATATGTGTTGCAATCTCAGAAGGTCCTTCTTAGTTCCGCAGCCTAGGGTTGCACCGGATGAAATCACAGCAAGACAGTAACAGTGTCTGTAGATTTGCGTTCTGAACTGTAAGGCCCTGGTCACACAGAGTGTTGGCTCTGATTCTCTCTGACAGCATTCTGTAAACAGGTGGTGAGAATCATATCTGTTCTCTGCCGCAGTTCTGTATAGCTGCAGTGACAGGCCACAGCTTTTGCCTGAGTGCAGATACAGCGGAGATCTGCATGAAAATGCTTGCGTTGGTTTTAGCCCAGTCTCCAGTTCATGTACGGCTTTGCCTACAAAACGCAGGCAAAGAGAAGCAGAGCCAACGTTCTGCGTGACCAGTTATTGAAGGTCAAGGCAACCCTGGTGAAAGATATGTTACCAACTAGATGCCCTAATTGCTTTCCACAATTGCTAACTTTTTACTGCCCTTTATGTCTTACTTTATTTGACATGTGACATGTAAAACTTCTGCAGCATCCATGATTGTAACCACCATTTTCCTCCTTTCGATGTAACAGAAATGGCCGTCAAATTACATCAGCACATGCGCCAAATTTTTTTGCCACTTCGAATAAGGCACCATCTGTGCATGTGCAAATCCCAGCTTGGATTATTTGTGCAGAACCACCAGTCTTGGTCTTGATGTTAGACTACTGCACTATGGGAAGTTTTCGTCACGCAAGTAATAGGAATTTCAAAAAGACATTACTGTGCTGCTGAGAAATAGGATTAAGACTAATCGACAAGTAGGCTAATACTTTAACAGTTTATCTGTATTGGGGTTGCCTTGTCCTTTAACTCTGCAGTAGCATAATCAGATCCTTACAGTGATGATGCTATATGTTAGTGGGCTCTATGGCAATATCTATTTAGAACTCACCCAACCCCCTGAACCTTGGGGAGGATGGTTTGTTTTGCAAACAAAAACTGACATTGTACATCAACCAGGATCCCAGCCATGTACTCAATAAATTGTCCCCTTGCCGATCAGGTATGCTCTGTTGTTACTTTCTTAGATTGTTATGTGTCAACAAAGACCTCACATTTCTTTGTTTTGTCTAACAGGTTTAGAAAATGTAAGCTGATTGGTTTAGAAAGTTTTTATTACAAACCACTAAACAAATCACTTATTTCTCCTTCACGACTAACAGTATCACCTTTTCCCTGTGGCTTTTAATTAGGTATTGTTCAAATCCTCTAAAGCCTGAATATACTAAACGATTGCAGTCCAAAAAAACTATTTTCACACGTGTACGGTCATGAACAATGGTTCATGAACGTAAATGCAGTGCAATATCAGATACCATTTGCCATGTGTTTTACCCACAATGAAGATTTTTGTTTTCCACAGGCATTTCTGTAGCAGGGTGGATTATTAAATTCACAGCTAAAATTCCATGGGTGCTAATGGGTGTTTTCTCTGACCTGCATGTAGGTGGTATATGTATGGAGTTGAGAACGAATGAGTGCACAGGGGTGGATTTCCCTCATAAAAGGGTTCATAATTCAGAATGCAGAGGAGTAAAAAAAAGCTGAACTTTTGCTATTTATCGCAGCACTCGCTAAAATACTACCTTGGGCCAAAATGTTTTTCAACATTACACTTGCCTGGGGTATAAATGATTATAATCACTAAGTCCAAATTCCAACACCTCCTATTGTTTAAACCTTTGTTTGTCCTTTAAATTGGACTGCCCCTTGTAAGAGCAGAAAAGCACATTCACTGCATTGTGACCTGGGGGATCACATGGTGGAGACAGGAACTTGGGCCAAACAGTGCTCTTAAATACATGTTAATAATAATAATAATAATAATAATAATAATAATAATAAATGCACCAATGACACAGCTCTGTGTTATTCATGCAGCTTTGTGTCAGAGTCGGATTATGAAACAGTTAGCTCTATTACATTGTATGCTTGCCAGTTATGTTAGTTGTTTATAGTTTTGTAGACTATGCTGGAGCTTCATACATGATTGAAATGAAACATGATTACAATGAAACATTATTTTTGCCCGTTTCTCATTTATCAGCAGTCTGTCTCACTAAAGCTTTCCTGTGGAACTCCATTCCTGCTTTCTTGGTGTATGATATGACAATGTGACAAAAAAACTCCCTAGGTGGACACACAAACAAGCATCAGCTCTGACCTTTGCACGTAAATTAACAAACCGGTTCTTCATGAGGGCACTAGTTGGCTATGGAACAACTCTGCATGCTCAATACAGCTTGAACTTGAAGTCCATATTGTTGGACTAAATGATGAACATTTTACATTACTTTAGCGAACAAGCTATAGTAGTAAAAAAAATAAGTTAGAGTAAAAAAAAAAAGAAGTTACTTAATCTTGCACTCCCAAGGCAGAAATTCACTACTGAATATTGCGCCTTCCTGTCACTAACTTAAAAAGTCTGCACTGCTGTGGAACTGTCTCTATTCGGAAGCTTACGCCCATAACGCAATTGGTGTAAGAAATCAGTAGGAACGTGGAAAAGTTTTCTTATGTGTACAAAATGTTTAAGAGGCTGATTTTTCAGCTTTAACCACAATGTATAGAAGATTTTGTACAATGTTGCATTTGACACTAAAAATACACCGTACCGTACCCTTCAACAGCCCAATTTAGCTTTGCCAAAAGAAAAATGGAGGCTAAGCACTTCTGTTCACATAATCAAAAACGCTTCCTACTTCCTACCTAAATATACTACAATCATTGGTACAGACAATATTCCTGAGACCTTGTATGTATGATATGGGTGGCGGAGAGTGGAAGGATAAGCGGTACCTTTTTCCAAAAGAGGTTGGGTCATGGGATAAGCGTAACAAACAAGGAAAAGTTGTGCTCACCACTAATTTTTAAAACCATTAGGCGGAGGTGCAATGAGGCTGTGACCACAAAATACATATAGACAAATACAAGAGTCCTCTGCACTCAACCCATTATCAATATATTTAAGACAGAGACATTTTGTGCATACTGCTACTGAAAAATGCCTTACCCTTTAAACAACACAGGGATTGTTTGTCCATATATTGCAATATATTTAAGCTGACCAACTATGTCAAAGTCATCCCATATCTGGCCAGTCCTATGCTCAATTTTCATCTGATTCATTAAGAATTCTATTGCTTCATTCATTCATGGGATAAGCGACCTGATCGGTATTATAAGACTGGTCATATTCTGTGAAGGGGCGGGTCTCTCGTTAGCAGGAAATTGCCACATATAACATTGCTGTCTTGTGCTGCTTCCTGATCTTTCTTTTTGGAATTTTTTTTCTTTTATCTATTTTTTGGTTTAAAAAAAATGGCTAAAAGGTCCTTCTCCAGTGGATGGGGCTCACAGCAGAGAGGAGACAGTGCTGGTATATTGTGTTCCTCTGAGCACTTACAATTTTCATTCATTTTCTACTAGGCAGGTTTGACCCAACTCACTGGAAGTGACTGTCTGTGTACTTCCTGGATTCTGTAAAACCTTGTTTTGCTGACAAAAAACGTTATTAGCTGTTTTAAAAAACTGCTAAAAATATAAAATGAGCGAAATCTATCAGCTCATTAACCCTGTTCTTAAAGGGGTGGTTCACCTTTACAATAATGTTTAGTATGTTATAGAATGGCCAATTCTTAGCAACTTTTCAATTGGCCTTCACTTTTTCTTTTTTTATAGTTTTAGAATTATTTTATCTCTTCTGCAGACTCTTTCCAGCTTTCAAATGGGGGTCACTGACCCCATATAAAAACAAGTGCTCTGTAAGGCTACAAATGTATTGTCATTCCTATTTTTTTATTACTCATCTTTCTAATCAGGCCCTTTCCTATTCATATTCCAGTCTACCTCATACTAAAAGTTAATTTAAATGTGAACAACCCCTTCAAAGGAAAATGGAATGCAAATTTTACAAACTCTTTCAAAAGAATTGCCATAAGTTCCTCTTATAAAACGTTGCGAAGTATCATTTACTCACTCTGTTCCCTCACACTAAGCCACAATTCATTTCTAATGCTCGGTTTCCTACTGTGGCCATCTTCTGAATGCTCACGTCACTTTGCCTACTTCTCTTCCCCAGTGTGCATGTGCCAAACTGTCTGCCCTCTGAACCATACTCCTTGCTGCTATGCTTACAGTTTGTAAACAAAGCGTGAGACATCACACAGAGCATGACAGTGCAGATCCGCAATTGTGTTGCTATGGCAACCAAATATGACAGAGAGGTCAGCGAGAGGTCAGCGATGAGGTTCACATGTGCCATGTGACCTGAATGCTATCTCTGTCTGGGAAAACTCAGTAAGATCACACTTTTCTATGGATATAAAGGTATTTGATTTATTTTATGGACTTGACAATATTTTATGAATCAAATTTGGAATACTGTTCTGCAACAGGAGAACACGACTGGAGGCAGGCTAACAGTAAGTAGCTCTTCACATAAGGGCCAATGCATTGAGCTAAATGCCTCACTTTCCCAAGGCTATACTTATACCTAGGAACCCCAACACTGCCTCAAAGCCATACACTATGAGCCTACACAAAGCCTCACCATGCCAGTCGGGCAAATACTTTGCGGTGCTACATACTGTACTTCCACCCCTCCAAAAGCTTTATCTGGGGCACTACATGCTGCCCAACCAAAGCCAATGTGATACACATACCTAGAGGCCCTGCATACTGCCCCAACCCTCTTCCCCCCATGGCCATTAACCTTTACAAGGTGAGCACACACTCCAGCTCTGGACTGATAATATGCCTGATTGGCATTGGCTATTCATTGTAAAGTGAGTCGGGGAAGTCACCGAAGACAACAAAGAAGCTTCTGTCTCCAAGGAGGAAGAAGACTACCTGGCATTTTTTAATATAAGTTGCCATTGAACACTTTTTTTTAGCACTGGCAACTAGTGTTTCTTTTTTACTTTTATGGGCGGGGCATGACCACCAATGGGGTTTTTTAAACGTGTTCGGATGGGCCTGGCTGCTGGTGATGCATGTTCATAATGTGGGCTGCTTTGATTTTTTTTCCCCACTGGGCTGCTTTTTAGTCCAAGTTTGGCCCTGACACACTACAACCCACCAAGGCCATAGACATACATAAGGGTCCTACACACTAAACCAAATGCCATTAGGCCATAAAGCAAAATAGGGACCATAAACACTGCTGCAACCCACACTGTTTATATACATGCTATGATTACGGGTGCCACCTGGTCGGTATTTTACAGGCCTGGCAGGTAAAAATGATGGTTGATTGATTCCAATGTTATTAATAAGGAAAAAAAGATAAATATATAGGAAGGCCGATATTTTTTTCCAGAAAAGGTGGCAATTACTACTCCCCATACAGCCCTCAAGAATCCCTCTCAAAAGAGCTCCCAACAACTCCTATACAGCCCGCTGAATTCTCACAAAGCAACAGCCGTCTGCATTCCCTCACACCATTCTCCGCTCCCTACACAGCCATCAGCACTCAGGCCTCAACAACCCCCCCCTCACACAGCTCTCTGCAGTCAACGCGCTCATAAAACTTACAGCACACAACAAACTGCCCCAAAATAAAGACAGCGACACATTTAACCAGCTGTGACCTACAATATATTTATTTGAGGTCACAGAGCAGCCAGTACTACATTAATTGCACTTTAGAACTGCAAGCGCTCCTGCTTGTTGCTTTAAAATAGATCACGTGACGATAACATCGTCATCACGTGAGAGTAACGTCGCGAGAGGACGAATTGCCACTCGGAACTAGCAGCGACCAGATAAACAGAAGTCGCCTGTAGTGTGGGAAGCAAGTGATGAGCCGGGCGACAGGATTTGATTACGCCAGGGGGTTTTAGGAGCGGCAGGAACTGGAGGCCGCAGTGTGACGCGGTGCCCAAGGAGATATGGAGTGAGGCAAATATTCTTATCTGCTCAAGTGCTATCATGGGGGCCAAGGAGTCTCGGATCGGGTTTCTGACGTATGATGAAGCAGTGAAACGAGGTAAGGATTAAACCTGGCTGAGACAGAAAGGAGTGACCAACTGCGGCTGACAGACTTGACAACTGATAGGAGATTAGAAGGGATGTGTGGAGGCTGCTGCAGACAGCAGTCATTTATATCCGACCAAATTCATAGGAGGGACAGAAGGTTCGAAGACTGATAGGTTTAAATTGTATATCCGGGGCTAATACCATTGTGCTGCATGTTAGTCAATTGCAGGGCTGTCGATCATTTTAGATTATATTTCCTATAGAAAAAAATGTGTACTGTATAAGAGCTGGTCTGCATGCAGACTTAAAGCTGATCACTTCCAGCATCTCTGCTCACCTACATCAAGACTCGGGCACTGAGTGGCCTGTAATGTCTTCTGCTGTCACTGCCCCCCCCTGCTTGGGGAGTGAGCCAGATTATACGCCTTGTCTATATGCTAATCAAACAGGCATTTCCAAGCTATAACTCTACAACAGCTAGGCGGGTGCAAGATAGACACAGGTCTGTAATCAGATCCAACATAGACTCTGACATTTGCACTACACAGGGGCCAAACAGTCATTCACAGGCCCAATCCATAGTAACTATCTGTGGCATTTGCCAGAATCTACAGCTTGCCAGTCCAGGCTCCTTGGCATCATTATCCACATAAATACACAGAAAGACTGTTTATATAGGTTATATGCCCTGCTTTTTAAAGAACGCCATACTTATTAACCCAGTATTTGTATTTGATTTGGTTATCATTTGAAATGTGTAACAGATCTAAATGCTATCACCATAATTCCAAAACGTGTAACAAACAGAGAAATTTTAGTGCTCAAGATGTTTCAGAATTTTTACTTTTAGCACACCTTGTTGGTGCTAAATTATAAACTATAAATCAAAGGCCTAATAAGTAGGCCACACACATTAAGATTTATTTGCCTAGATAGCAAGATGAGCAGACATTTGCCAGATCTGGCCACCTTAGTGGTGAGCAATATTGGAATGACCTGTTTTTGAATTCTTTACCTTTTTTTTTTGTACTTCGATTATTGGATTGCGTAAGGGCCACAAAAGACCTGTTGAGAGACCTGCATCTAAATTCTGATGACAGACCTCTTCCAAGGGGATTTCCTAAAAAATGTTTCCCAAAACAACATTGATTGTTAATCATATATTTGTCTAGGAGGCCTGGCTGAAGGCACACAAGGATATAAATTGCCCATGATAAATCTGCTCTACTGCAGACAATTAATCTTCTGCGAATGCTTTCTCATTGCAATAATGTATATTGCTGGTAGGAAAAACCAGAGCTGTGGAGTTGGTACATTCTCTGTTTTTAAAGGAACAATAACACCAAAAAAGTGCATCAAAGTAATTAAAATATAATCTACTGTTGTCCTGCACTGATGAAACTGGTGTGTTTGCTTGAGAAAAACTACTATAGTTTATATCAGGGGTGTCAAAAAGGTTGATTGGGATCTACCAGTAGACCTTTTAGCTGGTGATCAGTAGATCTTAAAACCCTGTCAATAAACAACTTGACTAATTTACCCTTCTGTTTAATTCTTTTCATTCAGATATTTATTCTGTTAAGATTGGATAAGAAATAGTTGTTTTTTAAATATAGTAATATAAATTCTCTTATAAATCAATATAATATAATCAAGAAATATTTTCAATGGAACAGAATGCTAACAGTTACTGTATATTATGGAAGAAGGTCATAATTGGACAACATCACTAAAAGTAGACTCTGCATTACTTAAGAATGGGCACTCCTGGTTTATATAAACAAGCTGCTGTGTAAGCATGGGGGCAGCCATTGAAGCTGAAAAAAAGCCCAGGTTAATTAGCAGATAAATTGGACAGGGCTTATCTGTTATGTGCTATGTATTACCCATGATGATTGAAAAAAGTTAAGTACACAGCATACAGGGCATTTTATCAGTGCCAAAGCTCAAAAATAGAAACTAGGGATGAACCGAATCCAGGATTTGGTTCGGGATTCGGCCTTTTTCAGCACGATTCAAAATCGGGCGAATCCTTCTGCCCGGACAAACCAAATCCTAATTTGCATATGGAAATTAGGGGCGGGGAGGGAAATCGTGTGACTTTTTGTCACAAAACACGGAAGTAAAAAAATGTTTTCCCCTTCTCACCCCTAATTTGCATATGCAAATTAGGATTTGGATTCGGTCAAATCTTTCATGAAGGATTCGGGGGGTCGGCCCAATCCAAAATAGTGGATTCTGTGTAGCCCTAATAGAAACCATATCCGTTGGTAATTCTAAACCAAAAGCAAAGTTAAACTGCATAAACCAAAAACAACTGGAAAACCTAAAACAACTTATATATTAATTGGACTTGGCATATAGCTGTTAAATACAATACAAAATTAACTAAAGTATTGTTTTTTTTAAAAACAGCATTGCTTCTGCCACATACTTCTTCATAGAAGCTCTGAAATCTGATTTGATTCTTTTCAGTGCATGTATTTAAAGGAAAACTATATCCCAAAAATGAATACTTAAGCAACAGATTAAGCAACAAAGTAGCCCAAAGTTTCCTTGTAAGGCAACTTCGGAAGAACGAAGCAGTAGTGATTTGCATTCTTGCCAATGTGAAAGCATTTGCAGATTAGTTGCCTTCAGTAATGCAGATATCATGGTCAACTAATCACCTAATGTGGCATAGATGCTGATTTAGAAGTAGGACAATTTAAATATGGATCTTTAATGAAACATGTTTTATAATAATAAATGCTCAGATAAGCATGTGTGTATATTTATTTTACGCATGTTTATTACAAGTTAGTTCTTCCTTGATACGTACTTTCCAATATAAGTATTCTTCCTGCTAAAAGATTCATATCATTGTGTAAGTTCCTGTGTGCATCTGAACAGTTCAAAGGCTGTAAGAGTTGGCTAATACTTACTGCAACCTGCCCTCTTGAGAATTAATGATTCAACCTGTGAGTACTGTACTAGTAAGCCTTTAGTTTAAGGAGGTCCTACACCAGCTGGATAAAGCTATTGATTAGGTCCTTCTAAACTGAGTCAGCAACTGAGTTTATAATTTAAAGATCGGCCAGATATCTGTTGGGCAGGTTTGATTTTGCCATTGGATCAAGGACCACATCAACGTGTTTTCTTGATGGCATTGTAACTTCTAGTTAAGCTGCTGTCAGCTGTCCACATTCGATAATAGATTGATCTCTTAGTCTTCGATTACTTCTGTCTGATTGCAGGCCAGTGTCTTTCAAGGTGTACTTATGACCTCAGACCTCTCAGAGGTGCCATAAACATTCCTGTATGACATCATCATTTTTGTATGTAAGGGTCCTGAAAATTTCATCCAAAATTATCCATGTACATGTATGGGATCCGTTATCCGGAAACCTGTTATCCAGAAAGCTCCAAATGAAGGAACGGCTGTCTCCCATAGACTTCATTTTATGCAAATAATCCAGATTTTTAAATATGATTTCCTTTTTCTCTGTAATAATAAAACAGTAACTTGTACTAGATCCAAACTAAGATATTAATCCTCACTGAAAGCAAAACCAGTCTATTGGGTTTATTTAATGTTTAAATGATTTTCTAGTAGATTAAGCTATGAAGATCCACATTACGGAAAGATCTTTTATCTGGAAAACCCCAGGTCCCAAGCCTGTAGTGGGGAAAAAACCTGATAAGACTTTGTGCCATACCTATCTTTTTAGATTTTAAACTGCCAAGAGCAGGGTCCTCTTTATCTTTAGTTTTCTTGTATTTTTGCATGTAATCTGTATGTTCAGTGTAAACCTCTATTTATTAAACAGTATTGCGGTATATTTCTGTGCTCTATGAATACACGGTATTAATTAATCTTCTTGGCTGTGTCGCTATGAATTTCCCAGTCTTTTTTTTTTATATGGATGCTAAATATATTTGAAGAGAATTAATAGTACATATGGTGAGAACTGAGGGTATCTTTCTTAATGGATCATTCATATATTTAGTTTGTTTACATAAGCATGGCACACTTTACAAATCATGATCCTTGATATTTTTAAATTAATCCACACATGTGAGAGTGCACATTGATTGTTCTGTAAGGCCGTAACAGCTGATGGGTTAAAATTATAAAGCCATAAAATAATTTACAGAACTTCATCTGCTTCTTTTCTCAAGTACAGAAGATTTGAAGGTTTGTTAGGGCATTTATGCACATTATCAGTGATGTCCAACCTGCAGCTCTCCAGCTGTTAATTAGTGCATTTTGGGAGTTTTAATTCAGGACGAAAGTGCTTTATATTTGCTTTTTTTTTTTCACTTTTCCTCTGATGAGCAAATATGCCTCATGCATAATTTACTTTTCATTATTACATGATGCATCAGTTTCACATACTGAAGTGCAGTGGTTTAACATGCTTTTTGTGAGTGATACATCATATATACAAGTTCTCCTTGCAATGTAATAATAGTAACAATTGATTTTTCCAATATCAATATTTAGTCAAAAATAGTAGTCTGTTGGGTTGTGAACATTCTGGTGGGTGTGGTCTGAATGTGAGCCATTTGAATTGTGTAATTATTAAGGACAGGTATGGAATCTGTTATTTCGAATGCTTGGGAGATTGGGTTTTCTTGATAAGGAATCATTCTGGAATTCTACATACTTATGATTAGAAAAACATATAATCATAAACCCATTAGGATTGTTTTGCCCCCATCCAGTACAATTTACTATTTATTATAGAAAAAAAAAGGACTTGTAC
This sequence comes from Xenopus laevis, assembly GCF_017654675.1. Classification (NCBI taxonomy): domain Eukaryota; kingdom Metazoa; phylum Chordata; class Amphibia; order Anura; family Pipidae; genus Xenopus; species Xenopus laevis. The sequence goes on from NC_054374.1 coordinate 85,059,466, forward strand.
AATTAGGATTACATGCTTAAAATGGACTCTGTTCGTGATGGCCTTCCCTAATTCGGTGCATTCTGGTAAACTGTGCTTTATGCATCATAAATTAAAACAGGGATGCTACCTCTAAATGGCTTTCCTTAAACTGTTATGAAATTTGATAATGTTGGAAGTTTTGTATGGACTTTACTTCTGAGATAAAAGTGCCAAATCTTGTTGGGCTGGGTTTAGAACAGTAATATTTTCATTGGGCATGAACTATATATGTTAGCTTATTACGTATAATTTAAAAGACTATACGTAAAATTAACTATAGACATGCTTGAATTTGGCAGATTTGGTTTACACTCTTCAAGGCTGTTTTAGCTGGTGCATCATACGGCTGGTTTTGCCTGGCATGCTTGATCTCTGCCCTGCTTCCATATTATGTTTTTGGAGATAACTTTGCATATAAAACCAGGACTTTGTGCTTTATTAGCTAAAATGGACAGTCCCAGCAGCATTTGTAAAAATGATTATTTGAGAACTGCAGAGGCATTTTCTTCCCCTATCCGCCCCTCCTTTTTTAGGGGGTAGAATACTACTCTTGAGTAAACTTTCTATTAGCTTGTTCCTTTATTAGACTGAAATGCTGGCTTGTGTGTGTACAAGATACATTTGTGTCACTTTGTAAAGCCTTGCAACACAAATAAAACCGTTTCTATTTAAAGGCACTGGTTGACAATAGTCACGTGACAAGAGGCCAAGAATTTGGCTACTAACAACAATAGAAACATCACACAGTGAGTAAGAATACTCCCATTATATCATAAACAGCAGACATATAGTCATTTACATAGTTAAATCACCTGACTACAAATAATCCTCTTAAAGGCATTTGTAAAATTGAATGTATGGTTTGTTTTTTTTCAAGAGAGAATGGTGACAAAAACCTAAATATGTTTAGAAATGGAGGTAGAGAGAAGTTATGATTCTTAGGTCTATATGAAACTATGAAATCAATATTCTTTGATATATTTAGCAATTTGAATTTCAGACTTAACTACGACTAAGGCAGCCACATGTTGGTTGATCATCATCATTTATTGATATTGTGCCGAAAAGATACGCAGTGCTTTTGGTTGATCAGGTACTCTTTCTCTTCCTTTCTTTCGTATTGATCTCATCGATTATCATGCACTGGGTGGAATGATTCAACACATGAAATGTTTATTAAACCTGTCCAGTACCCAACCCAACTTAACCATTGTGGGTTAACTAGACCGTGTGTAAATGTTGATAAATATATCTGTTACAAAGCCCCTAGACAAAGAACAGTGTACCTATATAAAACGGAGGTCCCACAGAGGATCACCTAATATTAGTTAATAGAGCTCGCCTTCCAGCTGGGGGAAGCAATGCTATATGTGCCTTGTTGGGATCCTTAACATACAAAAAAAGGGGAGTGTCCCAGTGCAATCATTATAAGATTCTTTCCCCGATCTTATGTCACACACACTCATAGGGGCAAATTTACTAAAGGGCGAGGCGACTAACAGTCGCTGGCTTAACTTCGCTAGTGAAGGAGATTGACTCTATCGATACTTCGCACTCTTACGCCAGACGAAGTTTTGCTTTGGCGAAAGAGTGTTACTTTGCAAATTCACTAACTTGCGGATTTTACTGAACGTAACGTTACCTCTTGCGCCAGACTTGCCTTCACCACCTCAGACCAGGCGAAGTGCAATAGAGTAGATAGTACTTCCTCAAAAAATAGTTGACAATTTTTCTAAATCCCGAAAAAACGCTGGCGACTTTTCAGTTTTCAGGGTGATAGGCTGCAAAAGATCGCAATTTTTTTCTGGGGTACCTGCAAACATATGACACAAACTATACACTGGGCTCATGTGTAGGGCATGATAACAACTTTATTTTATTTTATTATGGTTCCCTGGGCTTGTGTAGTGTAATGTATTTGCTGCAACATATACGTCCATTTAACTTTAACTTCCTGCCGTATGCAAATTAGCCAGCGCTCTTCACCCTGGACACAACTTCCGGATCTAGCCGGGCAAAGTGTTGCGATGTGAGCAAAGCCATCGCTGGTGAATTTTCAGAGGTTAGTGAATTTGCCCCATAATGAGCAAGCTGGGAGACTCACACATTATGTGTCTGACCAAACATGGCCTCCCAAGGAGCTTGCTTGCTTGTGAGTGATATAGTGCTTACTAGAAGCATTTTCTCCTTTAAATAGAATTGTTTCCTCCAACTGAAGTAAGGGTTTTATTAGGTTGGGAAATTTTTTTTTTTACTGTGATAGTTGCCCTTTAATAAATTACGTATATATATCTATTGGTGTAATTGTTTTATTAGATTGTACCTCAGGTTGAGGTGACAAAATGTTTTTATAGTGCTGGTTTATGTTTTTGATGTACAGCAGAACCCCCATTTTACGGTTTTCAGGGGTCCAGAAAAAAATGGTGTAAAATCAAGGAAAATGTAAAATCAGGGAAATGTGTTATATGCATAATATATTGGTGGGACCACAAAACAACAATGTAAAATGAGGGAAAACTTTCACTGTATATGGTGTTTGTTTGGGTAGCTAGTAGCTAACCTGTTTTGGTAAGGCAGTTGTGCAGTAATTTAATTGATGTAAACATCCTCGGGGTGCTTCTCTGGGCACTTCTGCAATTTATATTCATTTTCTTTTGATTAGTGATTTCTGAAATAATAGCATTATTATGCTGCTAATACCAAGCTTTTGGTTCAACTGGGAATTGACAAACTCAGGGTTCACTGAATCCAGGAATTGCATAGACATAGACGGTGCATAAACAGTCACTGATAGGGATTTCGCAGCGGAATTGACGACCATAGACTTGTATGGCGTCGTGCGGAAAAAAAAAATTGCTGTGCGACAACATTTCTTAGACTTTAATGGGCGTCTGCAACATTTCGCCGGCAGCGAATTTTTGACGAAATGGGTCAAATTCGCCCATCCCTAGTCACTGACACTCTTGGCCTTTAAAGAGCGCTGCTGAACTGATGCCTCCCTAGCAGTATACATATGTAACGTTGCTACTACCTCTGTAACTGCTAAAAGCAAAAAATTTATGTAAATTTCAGTATTGCTCACAGGACCACTTTGAATAATTTTACATCAATTAATGTAAAATATGCATGTGCTTAACCCTTTAAGTGCCAGCAGAATTTCACATTTTGGTTACGCGAAATGCCAGCCGTTTTTGAAACATTTTGTGCTCTCTCACTTTAGGGGCATTTTCTGAGGGGAAACCTATAGTTTACCTAGGAAAACTATACATTGTTTTTTTCGGTAGAAACTGAGCTTTCTAAATCTGCCTGAGTTTTCATGTATTTACACCTGTGCAAAAAAATTTATAGTGCTAAATACCAAAAAAAAATGAAAAATTACCATTTTTCATCGTATATCAATTTATACCAGAAAAATATTTCATTTTACGGATGAAAATCCAACTGATTTGGAAAGCCTTATGTCTCTCGAACGTGCCAATACCAGATATGTATAGTTTTAGGGAGATTTAGGATTTCTGTACAGCAAAAACTCCCGGCAGTATATTACCAAATTTTGAAAGCACTAAGGCAGAAAACGGCATGCTTTAGATTCCAAGGCAAAAAATCCTGAAACCGTAGGTTTACCCCAGAAAACCATACATTTTTGAAAAGTACACATTCTGCCGATTACAAAATGGGTAACTATGTCTCTCTACTCCCAACTACCAAACATAAAAGCTTGTCTGAACATAGCGGTTTTTCAACAAAAAATTCAAAATTCTGAAAAATCATTTCAAAGGTTTTATTTTGCTGCTCCGCATATCCCAAACTATATTAGGTACCAAGAAAAAGCACCTGAAATATGATTGCCAGGGGTCCACTGAACAGTTTGATACCCATTATGCATAGGTTTACCAAAGTATCTGGCATTTAGAGACACCAATATGTAGTTAGCACATCCAAATTGTTCAGGACTTTACTTCAGCTACTGAGAAATCAACACATTGACTGCATTTTTTGTGGGGTAAAAACACAGAAATATATGTTTACCCCCCAAACCCATATATTTTTGGAAAGTACACATTCTACTGAATCTAAAATGGGTACCCATGCCTTTCTGCTCTAAACTACTGAGTCGCAAGGCTTTCCCAAAGTTGTCGGTTTTGGTGAAATATCTGAAAATTGCCTCAAAGCTTCAAATTCCCAGCACCATATCACCCATGTGTCATTACGTACTAAGAAAAAGCACCCTAAATATGATTGCCAGGGTTCCTCTGAACATTTTGGTGGCCATTGTTCATAAGTTTACCAAAGTATCTGGCATTTAGAGTCCCCAAAATGAAGTTAGCGCATACAAACAGTCCCGTGGGTAACTTCAGCTAATGAAAAATCAACGCATTGACTGCATTTTTGTGGGGTAAAAACACAGAAATATATGTTTACCCCCCAAAACCCATATATTTTTGGAAAGTACACATTCTACAGAATCTAAAATGGGTACCCATGCCTTTCTGCTCCAAACTACTGAGTCGCAAGGCTTTCCCACAATTGTCGGTTTTGGTGAAATATCTGAAAATTGCCTCAAAGCTTCAACTTCCCAGCACCATATCACCCATGTGTCATTACGTACTAAGAAAAAGCACCCTAAATATGATTGCCAGGGTTCCTCCGAACAGTTTGGTGGCCATTGTTCATAGGTTTACCAAAGTATCTGGCATTTAGAGGCCCCAAAATGAAGTTAGCGCATACAAACAGTCCCGTGGGTAACTTCAGCTAATGAAAAATCAACACATTGACTGCATTTTTGTGGGGTAAAAACACAGAAATATATGTTTACCCCCCAAACCCATACATTTTTGGAAAGTACACATTCTACCGAATCTAAAATGGGTACCCATGCCTTATTGCTCCAAACTACTGAGTCGCAAGGCTTTCCCAAAGTTGTCGGTTTTGGTGAAATATCTGAAAATTGCCTCAAAGCTTCAACTTCCCAGCACCATATCACCCATGTGTCATTACGTACTAAGAAAAAGCACCCTAAATATGATTGCCAGGGTTCCTCCGAACAGTTTGGTGGCCATTGTTCATAGGTTTACCAAAGTATCTGGCATTTAGAGGCCCCAAAATGAAGTTAGCGCATACAAACAGTCCCGTGGGTAACTTCAGCTAATGAAAAATCAACACATTGACTGCATTTTTGTGGGGTAAAAACACAGAAATATATGTTTACCCCCCAAACCCATACATTTTTGGAAAGTACACATTCTACCGAATCTAAAATGGGTACCCATGCCTTATTGCTCCAAACTACTGAGTCGCAAGGCTTTCCCAAAGTTGTCGGTTTTGGTGAAATATCTGAAAATTGCCTCAAAGCTTCAACTTCCCAGCACCATATCACCCATGTGTCATTACGTACTAAGAAAAAGCACCCTAAATATGATTGCCAGGGTTCCTCCGAACAGTTTGGTGGCCATTGTTCATAGGTTTACCAAAGTATCTGGCATTTAGAGGCCCCAAAATGAAGTTAGTGCATACAAACAGTCCCGTGGGTAACTTCAGCTAATGAAAAATCAACACATTGACTGCATTTTTGTGGGGTAAAAACACAGAAATATATGTTTACCCCCCAAACCCATACATTTTTGGAAAGTACACATTCTACCGAATCTAAAATGGGTACCCATGCCTTATTGCTCCAAACTACTGAGTCGCAAGGCTTTCCCAAAGTTGTCGGTTTTGGTGAAATATCTGAAAATTGCCTCAAAGCTTCAACTTCCCAGCACCATATCACCCATGTGTCATTACGTACTAAGAAAAAGCACCCTAAATATGATTGCCAGGGTTCCTCTGAACATTTTGGTGGCCATTGTTCATAAGTTTACCAAAGTATATGGCATTTAGAGGCCCCAAAATGAAGTTAGCACATACAAATTGTCCGGTGGGTAACTTCAGCTAATGAAAAATCAACACATTGACTGCATTTTTGTGGGGTAAAAACACAGAAATATGTGTTTACCTCCCAACCCCATATATTTTTGGAAAGTACACATTCTACAGAATCTAAAATGGGTACCCATGCCTTTCTGCTCCAAACTACTGAGTCGCAAGGCTTTGCCAAATTTGGCGGTTTTGGTGAAATATCTGGAAATTGCCTCAAAGCTTCAACTTTCCAGCATCGTATTGTCCATGTATCATTACCAGCATAAAGCATCCTAAATATAAACATATGGGTCTACTAAACAGTTTGATGCCCAATGTGCATAGATATACCAAACTATGTGGCGCACAGAGACCCCCAAATGACAATATGTATAGACATTTTCACGGCTGACGCGCTGGCTGCTGCAATATAACCACCCGGTGTGTGTATTATGCGACATTAGACCACCTAACAGTACAGAGACCCCAGAAAACAATATATTTTCAGAAAGTAAACATTCTGACGAATCCAATATGGGTAAATAAGTGTTTCTACTGCAAACTGCCAAACTGCAAAGCAATGCTGAACATAACGGTTTTTATCAAATTTCTGAAAATCGTCACAAAGCTTGAATTTTACCCCATTATATGCCCCACATTTCGTAACTTATCAGCATGAAACATCCTAAATATGAATGCCAGGGGTCTACTGAACACTTTGATGCCCAATATGCATAGATATACCAAACTATGTGGCGCACAGAGACCCCCAAATGACAATAGTGTATATACAATTTCACAGCTGACGCGCTGGCTGCTGCAATATAAGCACCCGGTGCGTGTATTATGCAACATTAGACCCCCCTAACAGTACAGAGACCCCAGAAAACTATATATTTTCAGAAAGTACACATTCTGACGAATTCAATATGGGTAAATAAGTGTTTCTACTGCAAACTGCCAAACTGCAAAGCAATGCTGAACATAATGGTTTTTATCAAATTTCTGAAAATCGTCACAAAGCTTGAATTCTACCCCATTATATGCCCCACATTTCGTAACGTATCAGCATAAAACATCCTAAATATGAACGCCAGGGGTCTACTGAACACTTTGATGCCCAATATGCATAGATATACCAAACTATGTGGCGCACAGAGACCCCCAAATGACAATAGTGTATATACATTTTCACGGCTGACGCGCTGGCTGCTGCAATATGAGCACCTGGTGTGTGTATTATGCGACATTAGACCCCCCTAACAGTACAGAGACCCCAGAAAACCATATATTTTCAGAAAGTACACATTCTGACGAATCCAATATGGGTAAATAAGTGTTTCTACTGCAAACTGCCAAACTGCAAAGCAATGCTGAACATAACGGTTTTTATCAAATTTCTGAAAATCTTCACAAAGCTTGAATTTTACCCCATTATATGCCCCACATTTCGTAACGTATCAGCATAAAACATCCTAAATATGAACGCCAGGGGTCTACTGAACACTTTGATGCCCAATATGCATAGATATACCAAACTATGTGGCGCACAGAGACCCCCAAATGACAATATTGTATATACATTTTCACGGCTGACGTGCTGGCTGCTGCAATATGAGCACCTGGTGTGTGTATTATGCGACATTAGACCCCCATAACAGTACAGAGACCCCAGAAAACCATATATTTTCAGAAAGTACATATTCTGACGAATCCAATATGGGTAAATAAGTGTTTCTACTGCAAACTGCCAAACTGCAAAGCAATGCTGAACATAACGGTTTTTATCAAATTTCTGAAAATCGTCACAAAGCTTGAATTTTACCCCATTATATGCCCCACATTTCGTAACGTATCAGCATAAAACATCCTAAATATGAACGCCAGGGGTCTACTGAACACTTTGATGCCCAATATGCATAGATATACCAAACTATGTGGCGCACAGAGACCCCCAAATGGATATATAGTAGATAAAATTTACAAGGTAAAACTAAATAAGGCAGTAAAGAGTGAAATGCAAAAAAATCCAATAAAACCACAAAAATCAATGTTTTTTTTCCAGACTAGTGTTATCGGCCATCAGAATCACAGTTTGAATATTTTAGCTGGGCCAAACAGGTTATACGGCTAGAAACAAGTGAACACAACATACGCAGAGCTGAAAATGCAATAAAATGGCTAAAAATTCAATAAAATGGCTAAAAATGCACCAAAATACCCAAAATTGCAATATAATCACCGAAATAACATAAAAAAGATATTGCACAGTACGGTTAGCGAATACGCTATTCGTAATGGCAATAAAACATTTTTTTCAGCCAAAAAAAGAGACGATGCGATAAGAAAAAAAAAAAAAAGCCACAATGCCATGTATGTGCGTGTGCGTGTGTACAAATGGTAAATTACATGTTATGTGCGCGTGTGTGCGTGTGCACGTGTGTGTAAGTGCAGTGAGTGTAAGTGACCCCCCCAATCCCCAAAAATGTATGTGTAAGTGTGTGTAAGTGTGAATCTAAGTGTGTATTACTGTAATAAGTGTGTGTTGGTGTGTTTGTGTGTGTAATTGTTGCACTAACCTGAAAAAGTCGCTGGAGACTGTTGCACACGATCAGGAAGAGGCCCTGGAAGAAATCTGCGACGTCTTCTGTGTCTCTGTGCTGTGGGGGCGGAGATCTCCGGCGCGGTGTAGGCTGCAGCAGCAGGACACGTAAGTAGCACGTGCCTGCTGCTGTTTTTGGGCCCCTGGGCGATCGCGCCCCAGGGGCCACTCGATCCCCTGCTCTGCTCGTTGTCTAGGGGCAGGGGATCGAGCAGGAACGGAGCGAGCGGCTCTAACAGCCGCTCCTCCGCTTCTGAACCCGGAAGTGCTGCAGAACGTAGAATCTACGTTCTGTGGCATTTCAAGTTACTTTTCCACAGAACGTAGATTCTACGTTCTGTGGCACTTAAAGGGTTAAAGGGGTTGTTCACCGTCAAAACACCTTTTTCAATTCAGTTGGTTTTTATATTGTTCCCCAGAAATAAAGACTTTTTTCAATTACTTTCCATTATTTATTTTTTGCTGTTTTTCCAAAATCTAAGTTGAAAGTTGAATGTTCATGTCTCTGATGTTTTAGTCTGGCAGCTCAGTATTTCAGGTGCAGATTCTTAACAGTTTTGCAACATTTAGTTGATACATTTAGTCGATACATTTAGTCGATACATTTAGCCGATACATTTAGCCGATACATTTAGCCGATACATTTAGCCGATACATTTAGTTGATACATTACTCAGCAGCATCTCTGAGTATTGGCAACTATTGTATTAATTTTAACAGTTGCTTCTAATGAAACCCAGTATCCATTTAGAACAGTTTACAGGCTCGACGACCCCCCCTCCCCGAGCTGCTTCAGAAGGTGAAAAATTACACTTTATACTTCAATATTAGAAAAACGGTCACACATAGAAAATAGAAAGTCATTGAAAAAAGTTACTTCTGGTGAGTGTGGTTGGTTTGCCTTTTGCATGATGGTTATGGCTATTTTAAAGGGGTTGTTCACCTTTAAATAACTTTTAAGTATGATGTAGAGAGTGATATTCTGAGACCTGTTGCAGTTGACTTTGAATTTTTGTTATATATGTTTGGTTACCTTTGTTTTTACTTTCATCCTATTTCTGTAAAACAAACTGTTTACCAGGTGCTCTTTTGCCTGCAAATGCTATTACAATTCTGCTAAATTACATCTTCTAGCATGACTTTTGCTGAATGAGATCTGCTCACTGAACCAGAACTCAGACATTTAAAAAAATGAAAAAGTAAAACCATATAACAGAACTGCTGATTTTATACGTATTGGGTTTTCTATGAACGCATGCCAGAATTTTATTTATATTGCAGGGTGTGCTTTGTTTCACTGATAACAGCTGCGTCAGGTGGTTTAAGCTGTTACTCATGTCGGATTAAGAAGTCATCATATGCAAAATAAGAGGTTTGCTTCAGGCATTTTCATCATTACACTAAACAACTGCCAGACATAAGCAATGACATCCAAGAAATGGAGTAAGTGGCACAGCACTAATTATCATATTCAAATTCAGCTCTCATTCTTTTTCCATTGGCAGTTACTGAGCTGCGTTTGCTATATGGGACAGTACCTTTCAAATTAAGAAAAAAATCCCATAATTTTCTCTTAGCAGGGTGAAACTCTCTGTCTGTTCTGCTGTACAGATTGCCATCTCTTGTAGATGTCATTGCTCAACATGTCATTGCTTCATCCAAAAGTTAAAATCTGTTTGGCAGAGACTGAGGAGGGTTCTGATGGATGAAGAAAAGATAAGCGCCAGACCAATAAATGCCAAATCTTCTTTAGCAATAAAATGCGTTTAAAAGACATTTTGAAAGAAAGTGTTTATTCCTAAACAGCTACTATATGTAGTCTTGAGGTTTTAGTAAGAGTACCTTCACCTTGTCAAATGAAATATAAAAGGTCCTTGGGTCAAAACTTATTGCTTGTTTTTTTTAAATTATATTTTGATTACTGAGGCCTGTGCAAAAATAACCTAATATCTATGCAAACTATAGCTTGCGGATACTTTGAGTTTAATGAGTTGCTACTAGGGGGTCCTCAGTAATTTTTAATGGGCCTGTGGGTGTAATTTGGGCTTTAGGAGGCCTATTTATTATGCTGTGCTAAACAGAATTTGGCAAAAGAACAGCGTAAAAAGCTGTAAAATAAATGGTGACTTTATGAGATTGTGTTTTATGCTGTGCAAATGCCAAATTTGCTGCTGTTATTTTACACCTCTTCAGTCCTTTGTAAGTCATTTTCAGCATAAAAAAGTATGAATAAAAAAATTACGCTTTGTAGGAATCTCTTGTTTTTTTTCATGCAGTTGCTTTAGAGAGACGTACAGTTAGTTCTTAGGAGTCAGCAAAATATTTTTCCTTCTTTCGCCATAGGTTATAATAGTATAAAAATGTACAGTTTAACAAATGTTGCACGGTTTGACACCCATTGATTTCAATGCGTCTGGTGTCTTTTTTGCTGTTTTGTTGCCGAACGAAACGGAGCAGATTCTCCCTTCACTAGAATAGATGTGGAGCAAAACATGTGAGGAAAGCAAAATGTTTAAATACTTAATTATAATTTTAAAGTGTCAGGTACAAAGTGGCTTGCTGATACTTTGAGTTAAATGGTTTGTGTAAAAATGCATGCAGCCCCCAATAATATTTTATTGCTGTTACATTTTGCAAGCTTCGATTTTTGTGTGGTATATGTCTTTGAAATTTATGGTAGGTAGTGGGTTCTTTAAACCAATACCTCAGGTTATACATTGTATTTAAATCAACCTCTCTCTTTACACAGACTTATATTATAATTCAGAGCAACAAAACCTTTACACCCTTTACACCAAATCAGTGCTCTGGGGTTTAAATCTCAAGTCATCGATAGTCTTTGTGTTAATTATTTAGGAGACTGATAGTACCATCAACACAGTTTTTAGTTATTCTTCAACATTACCAAGATATGTTTCCATTAAGGTCAAAAAGCTTTTTGTTTCTTTGCTTTGTGACCTACCAGTTCTGCAAAGAATGTTAAAAGTATTGTTTCTAATAACATTCTTTTGTGTGACCAAAGCATAGAACATCCGCTTTCGTGTAATTTATCTTTAGCAATGTGGTATATACATGATTTTCTTTATACTAGGAAAGATGATAGGCATACTCTCATGATCTGTATCTCAAGAAGGATAGTGCCACTAAGTATTTCCTCTTCCTCCCACAGTTATGTGAATAGCTAATAATAACTAAGATGGTTTTCAGGGAACGAAAGAAAAAAAGACCTAAATTGAATATGCCGAAAGTACTCTACTGAGTTGTCTTGCAATTCATTATTATTTATCCTTTGCACTGTGATTTTGTAAGGACTGTTCACCTTTTGAAAAGTCCTACCAGAGTGGTAGGACTTTGTAAAGGAGGAGCCTTATCCATTACAAATCTTCCTTTTATATTATATAAGTGGTTGAAATCTCTACTTACTGGATCTTCGTGGCTGCGCAATCACTCTGGAAGAGGGGGTCACCACCCCCCCCCTTTACCAGTACCAACAAGCATAGATTGGCAGCAAAAAGTAATCGAGAGTTTCGGGTCAAAATCCAGATTAAGCACTTGTGTGCATGTATACTCTATTCTATTATCCGCATCAGTCAACCCGATTGATTTGCAGATCAAAGATAAAGCAGTTGAATAAGGAAAAAAAGAATCAAACAGATAAAAAAATAATAGGCAATTGGACATGCTCTGTATCATTTTCTCCCCACTACCAATCTCTGCATCTTCACTGATCCTTAAATGGGTAAGCAATTTATTTTTATTAATTAGGGTATGGACACATGCTGCTATTTCGGGAGATTCGCCGCCCTGTGACAAATCTCTTCTTCTTGGGTGACTAACCTCCCAGAGCTGCCTTCCCGCCAGCTAGAATCTAAACCGCTGGTGGGATGGCACTCGGAGCGATTCGTTTTCCAAAGTCGCCTCACAAGGAACTTTGGGCATCTCACAGAATTCTCCATATCTGAAGATATATTTCCTAAAAAAAAAAAAAATGAGGAAAGCCTGACCAAACGTAATTCTTTACAAGAAATAACCATTCTTTTGAGCAAGGGAGAATTTGAATGAAAGCTAAATGGATGGTTTGTCATTTCTGGTTTTTGATTGCCAAACAGGGGGAGATTGCATTTTCTTTTTAATAGTCTAGCTATTTAGAAATAGCTAGGCTAGTTGTAAAATATCAAGTTTTGTGAATGATGTCTGAATAGCATCTTTACTTTTTCTGTGAATGTCTTTAAACCAAAATATTTTAACTTTTTATCTTAACCTTAATGTAGATACAAAAGAGAACACCTGGTAATAGGGCTAGGTTAAAGGAAAGCTACACCCCCCCTCCCAAATTAGAAAATCGCTATCCACTACCCCCCATAGTCCCGCTTACCTGCTTCCTCCCCACATCCTGGTTTAGTGCAAAAAGTGCCCCCATATGTCAATCTTACTTTAGTTCTGAGTTTTAGTTCTCCTTAAGGTACTTCAAATAAACACTGCAAACAAATATTTGCAGAGGAAATGTACATTGTGGGGGGGAAAAAAGCTTCAACCATCATTGGGTACTGAATGGGGTGTAGCCTTGCAGGTACCAATTTCACGGACAGTTATCACAGTGCATTAGTATACCCTGTAACACTAATTAACACTAAAATTGGTTACTCGGTCTATGTTTTCATAAATCCATAGGCAGTGCCATGTCTGTCAGTTGCCCTAGGCAACCCAGTTGGGCTTTAGCAACTTCGGTCCCCGCTGCAGTTGTGCGCAAGAGCAGGCATCTGAGGATGCGCCGGCGCCACCGTGGACGCGCGTGTGCCGCCACACGTTGTCGTGTGCAAAGCACTTCGACTTCACAGAGCGCACCCACTTTTCAAAGTGGTAACACTTGTTGGACTCGGGGTAGGCTGCATATAAGGTAAGTGCCTGGCGCCCCCAAGCTTTGCACCCTAGGCACGTGCATCTTGTGACTACCCCTAGGTCCGGCGCTGTCCATAGGTCATGCAAACATTTAATTTTTGTAACTTTCTATTTGTTTCTTTCCTCAAGTGTGTTTGTATTTATTATCTATCCTCACACCCTCATATATATAAACTGACTGACACACACACATACCATAGTGTTGATCAGTAAAATATGCAGAGTTGACCTACATTTTATGTTATTTAAAGAAGAAGTTTTCATGCAGAAGTGCTCATGCTCAAAGTTTTCACTTTGTGAAAGGTATTCTGTGCATTCTTCTGTGGAACTCTTTTTGTTTACTGTAAGGGTAAAGCCACACGAGGAGATGCGGGGAGATTTTGTCGCCTGGCGACTAATCGCCTCGTCTTTTGAGCGACTGTCTCCCCGAACTGCCTCTGCGTTTTTCCCCATAGGCTACAATGCAAAGTCGCCTGCTCTAATGCACACGCGGCGATGTGTTTTCTATAGCCGCCCGAAGTTGCCTCAACGCCGAGGCAGTTCGGGGACATAGTCGCTCAAAAGACGAGGCGATTAGTCGCCAGTCGACAAAATCTCCCCAAATCTCCTCGTGTGGACTAGCCCTAAGGGGTGGTGGTAAAACCTCAACAATTGTCTTTCTTAGCATTGTAAAACCTGGAGACAGGTAATAGACAAATAGGGATTTTTATTATAAAAATACACTTACATTAATTCAAAACGTTAACATATCAGAAAATCAAAAAAAGCAACAAACCCACCCATACACCCTCCTGCCCGCAGAGTCCATCCCTCTGTCCATAGGCAATAGTCCAAACCACCAATTCACAAGGCCAAACTTGCAAAGTCTTGTTTTTGTCCATATGGCCTTTGTACCACCCCAACACAAAAACAATAACTAAACTCCCCCACCCTTCCAGAAATGCATGAAGAACAATCTCAGGACATTTCTCTGCTCGTAAATTGTGCTGTGCAATATCTCTGCCATCACCCTGAGGATAAAAGAAGAGCAGTATCAGAGTGTGGGAGACAATACCAATACAACAGTTTCCATACAGCGTATAACAAGATCCAAGTTTACGGAGGGTAATAGACAAATAGGGGCAGAAGCTGTAACGTCTTTAAAATCATATTCAATTGGGGAAGCATGAAGCCAGATATTCTGAAGGTTTTGGATAGGTTACAAAGGGGTGTGGTGGGTGCCAGACAAAGGAACATGGGAGCAGACAATGATTCTGGTCCTTTCTAAAGCCAAGTGTGGAAAATTAAAAGGTAGGGGTTTAAATTGTAGAGTGAATGTCAGTGCTGGCAGTCTGCTATAAGGATGCTGGTATTTGTTACAGCAAGATACCCCCTGATTTAAATCCCATCAGAGCTTCACATATGTTACCACAGATGTTCTTACAAATGTTCAGCATTCTTGTTGTAATGCCACTTGCAGTTACAATACTCTAAATCAGGGTTTGTAGAAAACTATTTTAATTTATTTCATATTTCAGTGGGCCTTAAAAAAAAAACAGACAACAGAATAAAATTGGAGTTTCAAGCTGCCAGTTGACCTCAAACTGGCAATCCGTAAATTACAAGAGACAGCATTTTTGCAAACCTACCCCATTACTCTTCTTCGTATTTCCTCTGCTATTGCCAGGGTCTAGTACAGTTTTCAGTGTAATTTACTTATGGACTTATGTGGCGGGTTTTTTTTGGGCGACAAAAAGAAGGCAAACACTGGAACAGAGCCCTTTTTCATTGAAGACTAAACAAAAGACAGATTTTAGGTTATTTCTATTCCTTCTTTGCCAATAGATTTCTGAATAATGCATTGAATTATGTTACATAATGTTATTGTATATACAGCATATGATTCTTGGGGGTACTTGGCATATAAATTCTCCTGAAAGATGCTCCATTAAGGAACCTGAAGTTTACCACAGTGATGAGAAATAGAAATCGATGGCCCCAATGGTATGAGCTAATCTTTGCCTGTTAGACGGCAGATGCAATTGTGATTGGGCTAAAATGATTAATTTATCTCCACCACAGTTTATATAGTGAAGCATACTATAAATCCCCTCTTTGGTTTCTCTTCTCTAGCAGCTCAGTTTAGTCTATTCCAGTAAGCTCTGGGTTCTCAGCTTCTTTCATTTTATCCTTGTTTCCCAGTTGTGCATACTATGTTGATTCCTTATAAATAAATAACAACATGTCACCAGGCTCTAGTCTGCCATATAGTGAAGTCTACATTGCTGATTTCAGTCTTTGGCATTCACTTGTGTTTCTGTGGCCCTGTTCTTAATGAGTGAATATAATTTTCATCTTAGATTTAAATAGTTAAGAGTTAATGAAGGATTGTGTATACTTTTTTCTTTTTATATGTGAATAAATAGAATATACCGGTAGTAAGGTTTTTTTTTATAAACGTATGTAAAATTCTTCAAAGAAAAACAATATCCAATACGAATTGACCATCAACTAAAAAGACCAATTTGCCAGGAAAACAAAGGGGAGCTGACTGCATGGCCCTGCAAACATAGATAGATTGCACTGGGACCGACAAAGATTTTTTTGACCTGGCCGATCAATTTCCTGACAGATTTCGGCCGAAAAATCGTAAGATGTACGATCGTTCGAATCCCACTAACCGCACGTTAATTTCGAAGTGGTTTGACTTCCCTAAAATTGGTCGTTCGGCAAGAAGAATAGTCACGTCTATGGGGAGCTTAAGTATGGCGTATGGGGCATCTCACTGGTGGGGTTAGTTAGCCTGGGGGGAGGAGGGAGGTCTACCTGGGGTGGGGAGTAGGGTTTTTTTCCCCACAGGTTGATTTCTACTTTAAGATATCCCTTTTTAACCAGTGACATTTTAATAATGCTGGGGGTGTTTTTTTTCCTTTTGTTAACTTAGCAGCTGAACAGCAAGGACTGTGGCTGTAGTTGTTTGGATTGCAATTTCTGAATATTTTGCATGATATAAAGGAAACATTCGGTTTAAGTTCGTAAAATCTTTTTGCAGAATGATCTGGTATGGACACAGGGTTGCTTCCTTGGAGAGTAACGTATGGCATACAGCCACACAAGCCTTATCAGGGAACATGCTGTTTATTGAAATTTAAAAATGACCAAAATCTTTTCTTATATTAATAAAACGTACCCCTGTTCTAAAGTGACAATTTAGTGTTCTGTGTTCTTTATAATAGTACTGCAGCCATGTACTTTTATATGGTCATGCAGTTTTACTTCTCATATGCTTAGTTTCTGTTCAGGAGACATGTCCTTATGTGACATGTTATCGCACACTGCAGAAAACCAAAAGGAGGAACCGGCACACAGGAGCATATGCAATAGGGGGGTGCATCACTGTGACGTTAATAAACACGTAAGGGGTTAACCCCTATTGCATATGCTCCTGTGTGCCAGTTCCTCCTTTTGGTTTTCTGCAGTGAATTTCGGGGAGTGCCGTCTCCCTAGAGGACTGTGCACCAGGTAATTACTCATAGGAAGGCCAGCGAGTGTGCTCACATCGTTATTACATGTTATCGCACACGCCATTGTAGGAGCACTATTAGGTAATTTAATAATAAAAAACACTGCGCACACAGTGGAGATTTATGTATTTCAGATTTTGCAATTGCTATATTAAATACTTTCAATTTTATCAGAGACTTGTAAATGCAGATGTATTAGTACCATGTGCACCTCTTCAATTAATCTCTGCCCTGGTAACCAAAAATGCAAAACATATCCAATGACTGTAAGATAAGGGCTCTTTATCATATAAGGGACAATTCACCAATAATCATTATCCTTATTACTGCTGTGATCCATAACTGAGCAATTTAGATATAAAGCAATCCGATTTTAGAAATAATCCTGGCAAATGCATTTGCCCTTCCAGGATTTGTTACAGATATTAATAGCATCCATCTGATAAAAGTAAATGAATGAAAAAATGTTACCCATAGGCTTCTAAGGCATCCAGAATCCTAAACCAATTACTAGTTCAATATTTGATAAATCAGCCCTGTATTCTTTATATGTACTTAGAGTTTACCTAAAATAGTTTATGGCTTTCTGTATGGTAACATTTTTCTATTTAATGCCATTTTATTATGCAGACTTTTAGTTTTCCCATATTACTTAAAATCAATAACTCTGTACAGTGGTGTGAAAAACTATTTGCCCCCTTCCTGATTTCTTATTCTTTTGCATGTTTGTCACACAAAATGTTTCTGATCATCAAACACATTTAACTATTAGTCAAAGATAACACAAATAAACACAAAATGCAGTTTTTAAATGAGGGTTTTTATTATTTAGGGAGAAAAGAAATCCAAACCTGTGTGAAAAAGTAATTGCCTCCTGAACCTAATAACTGGTTGGGCCACCCTTAGCAGCAATAACTGCAATCAAGCGTTTGCGATAACTTGCAACGAGTCTTTTACAGCGCTCTGGAGGAATTTTGGCCCACTCATCTTTGCAGAATTGTTGTAATTCAGCTTTATTTGAGGGTTTTCTAGCATGAACCGCCTTTTTAAGGTCATGCCACAACATCTCAATAGGATTCAGGTCAGGACTTTGACTAGGCCACTCCAAAGTCTTCATTTTGTTTTTCTTCAGCCATTCAGAGGTGGATTTGCTGGTGTGTTTTGGGTCATTGTCCTGCTGCAGCACCCAAGATCGCTTCAGCTTGAGTTGACGAACAGATGGCCGGACATTCTCCTTCAGGATTTTTTGGTAGACAGTAGAATTCATGGTTCCATCTATCACAGCAAGTCTTCCAGGTCCTGAAGCAGCAAAACAACCCCAGACCATCACACTACCACCACCATATTTTACTGTTGGTATGATGTTCTTTTTCTGAAATGCTGTGTTACTTTTACGCCAGATGTAACGGGACGCGCACCTTCCAAAAAGTTCAACTTTTGTCTCGTCGGTCCACAAGGTATTTTCCCAAAAGTCTTGGCAATCATTGAGATGATTTTTAGCAAAATTGAGACGAGCCTTAATGTTCTTTTTGCTTAAAAGTGGTTTGCGCCTTGGAAATCTGCCATGCAGGCCGTTTTTGCCCAGTCTCTTTCTTATGGTGGAGTCGTGAACACTGACCTTAATTGAGGCAAGTGAGACCTGCAGTTCTTTAGATGTTGTCCTGGGGTCTTTTGTGGCCTCTCGGATGAGTTGTCTCTGCGCTCTTGGGGTAATTTTGGTCGGCCGGCCACTCCTGGGAAGGTTCACCACTGTTCCATGTTTTTGCCATTTGTGGATAATGGCTCTCACTGTGGTTCGCTGGAGTCCCAAAGCTTTAGAAATGGCTTTATAACCTTTGAAATTGAACTCAGGTGTGATAAACCACAGTTAAGTTATTTTTTAACAAGGGGGGCAATCACTTTTTCACACAGGCCCATGTAGATTTGGAGTTTTTTTTCTCCCTTAATAACGTAAACCTTCATTTAAAAACTGCAGTTTGTGTTCAATTATGTTATCTTTGACTAATAGTTAACGGTTTTTGATGAGCAGAAACATTTAAGTGTGACAAACATGCAAAAGAATAAGAAATCAGGAAGGGGGCAAATAGTTTTTCACACCACTGTATATTAATTTGTCAGCAGTTATTTGTACTATGCTGTATTGACTATGGTACATTTTAATACCTGAAATGCAATTTGAATTTAGAGCTTAAACTATATCTAGCCTTTGTTTTAATTTCTGGTCTACTCTCTCTTCTACTCTTAAAAGCTTAGTTTATGTGGATGCTCAGTTAATTTATATTTCATTGCTTGTTTATTCACTGTGTTAATTACAGTGTGGTTTTTTTTCTTATCTGTTTATTTAAAACCTGTTTCCTTTCCTTACTCAAAAATAATTAATTTATTGAATAAAAATAATTTATTTTTATTCTCATGTGTTCCCAGCTATTATACATTTCCAAATGTATTTCCCCAAGCTTGAGATCAACACACACACATGCATACTGACAACTTTCTTCAGGAAATTTCTTGGGAAATGATTAGTTAGTGGGGTGGGGACACTGAAACACACACATGAAACCCATGCAAACGGGGAGAATATACAAAGCATCTCCTGCTCAAAACTGAACACTGGGCCCTGAGCAATTGTGCCAAAGTGCATACATTTACTTCCTTATTGATATGGTCTTTGATCCTATAAACTAGATAATGTTTTAAAATTCAGTTCAGAGTTGCAGAATAGAGTGGGACATGATTAGCAATAATATTGTCCCTCGATGTCCATTTACATTTGTTAGCAAGATATTCTAAATTAGAGTCCTGCAGCGGGTTGGGTACCCGCGGGTTACTAGCAACAACCTGCGGGTTGCGAGTAGAAGTTCCGGGTGTGGGTATAGACGCGGTTCTGCGGGTTTGCGGTAGGATTACTATTTTGGATTCAGCAGAACCCCTGAATCCTCCACAAAAGATTGTCCGAATACCGAACCCGGACCCTAATGCATATGCAAATTAGGGCTGGGAAGGGAAAAACATTTTTTACGTCCTTGTTTTGTGACAAAAAGTCATGCAATTTCCCTCCCCTTCCCTAATTTGCATATGCAAATTAGGATTCAGATTTGGTTCAGCCGGGCAAAAGGATTCGGCCGGATCTGAATCCTGCTGAAAAAGGCAGAATCCCGAACCAAATCCTGGATTCGGTGCATCCCTAGTTTGCAGGTCGGACCATGGGTCTTCAATTTTTACTTCTTTTTTCTGATCATGTCTACTTCCAATGATGTCACTTCCGGTTTATAATGACAGCACTTCCTGATTCTTGATGGTTGCGGATAAGGTAGTTGCGGGTCAGGTAGCAGGTCAAAGCTGGTAAGAATGCCAGTTGCTGATTGCAGGTTGCAGGTACGGGTCAGGTGCGTGTTCCAAAAAATGGACCCGGGCAGGACTCAAGTCTAAATCTCATAAAACTAGCTATTTCATAGGTTTTTTTTTTTTTTAATAGTAACTTTTTATTAAGTTTTCATGAACAACAAGAAAGAAGGAAATAAGAAGGAAGGAAAAAGAAGGGTAGACATGCAGAGAATATGACGAAATATCACAGTATACTTATTTGGTCGTCGTTGCGGGTGAATCCAGCCAAGGAGACCATATATGTTCGAATTTCTGTGGACAGCCTCTGGCAATATATGTTAACTTATAAAGTTCCAGCTGGGAATTAATGAGATTTATCCATTTTTTAAGCGTGGGAGGTGTTGGCCCCATCCAGTGTAGGGCTACTGTTTTCTTGGCATAAAACAAAAGTGCTCTCATCAATAATCTGGAGTGGATTCTGGGTGCCAGAGCATCCGTCACTCCCAGTAGGCAGGTAACTGGGTTCAAAACTTGTGGTAGAGCAAATTCGTCAGCTAAGAACTTCATTACTTTTTTCCAAAATGTCTGTATCTCTGGACAATACCATATAAGGTGCATAAAATCGGCATCTGGTGAGTTGCAGCGAGGACATCTGGAATGCTCTAGGCGGCCCATAAGTTGTAGTTTTCTGGGTGTTAAATAGGTTTGATGTACAATTTTGAATTGAATGAGCCTATCTCTTGTACTGATTAGAGGGAGATAGAGGTTATCCTCTATCTCCTCCCAGTCATCGGGTTCTAAGTGAACTCCACTACTTTCCCACTTAAGTTTGACCCTGGGTCTGGGGTCATAATTCTGAGATGCTATGTACATGTATATTTTGGATACTAGTTTCTGTTTCCCTGGTGAGCTTATTATAGTCTCAGCATTAGTTTGTTGTATTGTGGGTGGGGCGGAATGAAATTGAGCATGGTATAAATGTTGCAGTTGCAAGTAGCTATACACCGACAGATCCGACAGGTCCGGAGTTTGCTGGAATTGTTCTAAAGTTTTGAAAATGCCCGCTTGTGTTATGTGCTGAAGTTGCTTGACTCCCGCTCTTGCCCAGAAGCCCCCCTTTATAAATTTATCAAAATTGCATAGTGAAGCATTATGCCACAGGGGCATATCTGGTGAGAGGGAATTGTCTTTATTGGTAGATTTGTACAATATGTCCCATGATTTCTTAGTGGCATCTAACAAAGGAATTAATGGTGGTAAAGAGTTTTTAGGCCTGTAAAGAGCATGATGTAGTGATTCAATGGAACCAAAGTATAGAGCTTCCAACAGCGAGGCAGGGTTTTCAGTGTCAAACGTTTTCCAATTAGAGGCATGTATTGCTTGTGTAGCTAGGTAGTATGATTCATAGTTAGGCATTGCCAAGCCTAGTTGTGCTGCAGGGGCATGAAGTGTAGTTCTAGCTACTGTGGAAGTTTTTTGGGCCCACACAAAATCCGCTTGTGTGCGGTCTATTGTTTGGAGAGTTGATTTCGGTATGTAACAAGGTGAATTAGTGAAGGTATATAAAAATTTGGGAAGAAACACCATCTTACATATATTTATCCTGCCGATTTGAGTTAATGGTAAAGTAGACCATTTTGCAAGAGTAGTTTTCATTTGTTGTATAAGAGGTTGTAAATTAAGGGAAATAAATGAGGATGGACCTTTATGTATTAAAATACCTAAGTATTTGAATGTATCCACTGTTTTAAGGTTAAGTGTCGGGTTTATTGACTGTAGCACACGAGTGGTAAGTGGAAATATTTGAGATTTATCCCAGTTGATTTGCAGGCCAGAAAATTTCCCGAAAGTAGAGATAGTGTCCAAAGTAATTTCCAATGAGTCCACTGGGTTGGCTAAGTATAAAAGAGTGTCATCTGCGTATAAAGAGATTTTTTCTTCTGATCCTTTGTATAATAGGCCCTGAATCCGAGGGTTCCGTCTAATTACAATGGCCATGGGTTCTATTGCCAACGCAAAAAGTAAGGGAGAAAGAGGGCAACCCTGTCTGGTTCCTCTAGATAGGTTGAAGGGAGTGGATAGGACATCATTTACTTTAAGCCTAGCTGTGGGTTTACTGTACATCAGGCGAACCCATTTAATAAAGCCTGGGCCAATACCGAATCTTGTTAGTACTTCCCATAGATATGGCCATTCAACAGAATCGAATGCTTTGGCTGTGTCTAGGGATACTACTACCCCGGTTTCCCCGTTGTCATGTGACGCTTGTAGGTTAAAATATAGTCTGCGTATGTTAATTGCTGTTGATTTGGATGGTATAAAGCCAGATTGGTCTACATGTATCAGAGAAGTTATAGTTTTAATTAGTCGCCTTGCTAGGATTTTTGCTAATATTTTAACTTCGGAATTTAACAGTGATATTGGTCTATAGGAGGCACATTTAGTGCTATCCTTACCTGGTTTGGGCAACACAATAATAGTTGCTTCTGAGAATGAAGGGGGAAGTTCAAAATTTTCATATGCGTGCATGAATGTTTCTAGGAGTTTGGGGACTAGTTGTTTAATATGAAGTCTATACCATTCAATTCCGAATCCATCCGGACCCGGAGATTTCCCTGTAGACATAGCCATTATCGCCTCTGCTATCTCCAATTGCGAAATTTGGTTGTCTAGATATTTCGTTTGGTGTTGGGATAGATGAGGAAGGGTGATATCGTTTAGATAGGTGTGTAGGTCTTCGTTGGTGTAGAGCGCTTTGGATGTATATAAGTCTGCGTAGTAAGATTTAAATTCTTCTGCAATTTCAGAAGGAAACGAAATGGCCAAACCCTGTGTATTAATTATTTTGGGAATAGCCGTGGATTGGTCCATTGTTTTGGTTAAAAAAGCCAGAGGTTTGCCATTTTTGTCTCCGAAGGCAAAAGCTCTACTAGTAGAGTATAAAAGCTGTTTTTTTGTAAGGTTCAGCCTGTGTAATTCAACTTGTCTAAGGGCCATGATAAAGGTAGCATGATTTGCAGGAGAAGGGTCAACTGTAAAATCCTGTTCGGCTTGTGACAAACTGAGTTCAAGAGTAGTTAAGTGATCTTTAGTAATATTACGAGCTTTATTAATTGTTGCTATTAAGACCCCCCGCAACACTGCTTTGCTAGCCTCCCAGGTGGTACTTGGGTTTGCAGATCCTGAGTTTACATCCCAGTAATTCTGTAAAGCCACAGTAGAATCGTCAATGATTGTTTGGTTTTTGAGCCATATTGGAGAGAGTCTCCATTGTTTGCTCTGGATTGATGGATGGATTTGTATTGATAAATAAACAGGTGCGTGATCTGATATTGCATGAGGGAGAAATTTGACTTCCCTTACTTTAGTAAGAAGATCAGCCGAGGTTAAGATTAGATCTATGCGGGAAAATGTGCGGTGTGTGGCCGAATAACAAGAGAATTCTCTACCGTTGGGATGTTTCCAACGCCAGACATCTGTTAGATTGAAAGCCTGAAGCCAATCAATCAGTTTTGAGGGGGAGGTATGTGAGGGAGTAAGCTTATCCATAGATGGGTCTAAGTACGTGTTAAAGTCACCGGCTATACATATGGGGGATGGGGGCAACTGTGCAAGAGCAGAAGACACATCGTGCAAAATGGTTTCAGAAAATGGAGGTGGGATATACAAATTGACTATTGTAAGGGGAAAACCTGATATCAAGCCATGAATTATTTGAAATCTGCCAGATCTGTCAGTGCGCAGCCCTCCCAACTGAAAAGAAAGGCCTTTCCTGATAAGAATTGAGGTACCTCTGCTGTAGGTGGAGTAGGTAGAATGATATGCGTGTGCGACCCAGGGTTTTTTCAGAGCAAGGACTTTTTGACCTGTTAAATGTGTTTCTTGTAATAATAAGATATGTGGATTGTAAGTTTTCAGGTAATTAAAGACCAAGGCCCTTTTTATTTTGTCATTTAAGCCCCTGACGTTCCATGAAATAATTTTGACGTCAGCCATTTGGAAGAAAGGTTTTTTGTGAAGTTGTCTTACCAAATGGGTGTTCGCCCAGTAGCCTCCAGATGCCCCCGCTTGGTCGTAATATCATATCTCCATACGCTACATGTCTAAAAAGAGAAAGTATAGAAAAAGGGGAAGAGAGAGTAGTAGAAGAGAAAGCAGTTAACACACAGTAGTACAATACCCAAAAAACCCTCCCACCCTGCCCAACCCTCCCCAAGTGGGTGGGCCTTATACCCATAACTGGATAAACAGGGAAATGTGATTGCCACTAACTAGGAAGACTTTAACAAACTTTCAGTAATAGAGCATTGCTCCGTGACCTAGGAAGAATAAGGGAAATGACTGGCAAGGGAAAACGCCCCAGGGAAGGGAGCGTGGGGGAAGCAAACCCAAAGAGACGGCATAGCAGTGAACCCTAATGCCAATCGGTATAAGTAGTATATACTAAAGTAAATAGCAATAGAGTCCAAAGAGTTTGGATGCTAATCCTGACATTATAAAGACGTATTGCAAAGATCAGCCCAGTACTAGATGTACATCCTCTTGTTGAGTCCGATCACGTCCAATATAAACTACTTATAGGTATCGTCCTGGTGCCTTGAATACTTAAAACATTACAAGCGTGGAGGTACTGAAAAAGTGTCCATGAACCTTTAAGTGGCAAAGGTGGGCAATTAGTACACATGGTGCTTTAAGACAGGGGTGATACATATACCGTCACAGGGTTCCCACCCCTTGTAGAGTATTAATGCCAAATCAAGCACGCGGATCTTGTCTGGGTCTGGATTCAATCCATTCCATCGCTTCTTCAGGTGAAAAGAAAAAATGTGATCTGTTGGTATCCATTATTTTGAGCTTTGCTGGGTACAGCATTGCGTATGACAGGTTCAAGTCTCTCAGTTTCCGCTTGACTGCTGTAAAGGAGTTACGTTGCTTTTGTAGTTGTGTGGAGCTATTTCATAGGTTTACACCAAAGTGCTATTATAAAGGAAGGGTTATAGCTCCCACCTTTTTAATGGCATCTATTTGCATCATTGTGGAAATGAGAAATGTCTACCTAGAGCTTTGCAAAGCTTTGGCAACGTGCTTTTGTGTGAAGTTATAAAAAGATACTTCTCTCAAGTGATACAGGAAATAGTTTTCTTAACTGCGTTTGGCTTCATGCAGAGTTAGAGACACTTAAGCATATATTTATTGGGTCTAAAAGGAAGAGGGTGCTGCTGAAAATGTAATAGCTATCTATTCATTCCATATAATGGCTGTATACAGTGCCAAATGGGCATGTCAAATTATAATAGCACAATGTCAGAATGCAACAATAGTCAAAAAGTTGTGTAATGCATCTTTTGTTAAAATGGTAGAGAAAAAACTCTGACCTGGAGTCATTTACATCTTAAAAGAATCTGTCTGCAGCAAATAAGAACAAATGTAGTATACAGCTCATTTACATGTAAGTTCATCCCCCAGCACCTGTATATCTGCTAAATAGTGCTAGTTGGGATTTCACTGAAGTGATGGAGTGTTTAAAAAAAGAGTAATCTCCCTGACCTCTGCTTGTTTTTGACTGCTGATGTCAAGGAGGTTCCAACATGGGCTAACAAAGGGTAGCCTTCAACCACAATGCCTCTTTATTGTGTTATCCATATTTTGATATAAACAGACAATGGCATTACTTTAGTTATTTGCAGCAGGGGAAAATTGGGTTGATGCACTCACATGTATCCTAAACTATCAGACAAAATATCTTCTAATCCAGTAAAAGTATTGAGGGAACATTAAAGTTCAGTAATTTCGATTTTTATAATACAGATGTTTTCCATTTAAATAAGGAGTCTGTTAACCTGCCACTATGTTTTTCGGAGAATGGATAACTAGAATACCCACACAGGCATAGTGGTTATACAAATGCAGCACACAGTGGGGGTCATTTATAAACACTGGGCAAATTCCTTGCAGCTGGCTGATTGGTAGCTATAGATTAGAGATTTTGCAAATTTTCCCAGTGTTTATAAGGTAGCCAAAGTTATACTCTGTTTCTGCTTACAGTTAAAGGGGACCTGTGACCTAAATAAATCCACATTTTTTTAAAGTTGCTGCCGCATGAGGAATGCATTATACAAACAATTAAACTGCATTACATTTTTTGTTAATGATCATTCTATTGTGTAGTGCTGTTTTGATTGTGTTAACGCAAGATATTGCACCCTGGTTTTTGTATTTAGAATAACGTGTTATGCTAATAATGTCTTTTGCTTTTAAAATGCAGTGACTGACGTTGAACTGAAAAGGCTGAAAGATGCCTTCAAGAGAACTTGTGGAGGTCCTTCCTACTACATGAATCAGCAGTGTTTTATAAGGGAAGTCCTAGGTGATGGGGTCCCCCCAAAGGTTGCTGAGGTAAGACGCTTAAATGCAGTTTAGAGGTTGAAAACCTCAGTGTTTCTCATTTAAATGGCTGTGTTCATGTAGTAAAGAAATGGTAAATGTGTTGCAGCATTTTATTTGGGTTTAAAGATCCTGACATTTTTTTTTCTTACTCTTAAATAACAATAAAAATATGTCTAAATATTAACACTAAGGAGCTTTTAAAATGGTTTCTCATTGCTGCCAGTGTCCATGGAAATGTAACTGAGGCACAGCACTTTCGTGAGGATGCTTTTGACCAAACCATATGTATTTCTCCTTGTTCTCTGTTTCATCTACATTGGTCCTTCTATAGAAGTAACCGTTAACTATCCTCTCTGTGGTGGTGAACAGACTATAGAAATGTTGAATAAAGTTTATTTTTGCATATAGTAGCTACTTTTATTATTTATATATTGTTAAAGGAACAGTTCAGTATAAAAATAAAAACTGGGTAAATAGGTTGTGCAAAATACAAATTGTTTCTAATATATTTAATTAGTCAAAAATGTATATATCTATAGCAGCTGGAGTGAGCAGATATCTAAAATAACAGAACCCAACTTCCTGCTTTCCAGCTCTCTAACTCTAGTTAGTCAGATATTTGAAGGGGGGCCACATGGGACATAACTGTTCAGTGAGTTTGCAATTTATCCCTATCATGCAGCTCAGTTTCAAAAGCAAACCTTTATGACCCATGTACCCCCCCCCCCAAGTCACTGATTGGTTACTGCCTGGTAACCATCAATAATCAGTGGAAACCAATCAATCAGTGGAAACCAAGAGAGCTGCAAAGCAGGAAGTAGTGTTGTGGCTATTATGTTAGACATCCAGTCACTCCAGCCTTTATAAAATACATTTTTGGCTAACTGTATTGAAAACATTTTTTATCTATTTACCCAGTTTTTATTTTAATACTGAACAATTCATTTAAACCTGGAATGTTTATAGACCCAGTAAGAATAATAGAATCCCTGTGATAAGCTGTAATGTTTAGATGCTGCTTCTGAAACCTGGTATAGTAAAAAACTGCCCCTTATGATTAAAGATTACCATTGAGACCTAGTACAGGGAGTCCTCGGGTTACATAAACCCGACTTACATACACCTCATACTTACATACGAAGACTATTACAGTAACGTAATGTGGTTTGATTGACCTTTATTAGCATTTAGCTTTATTAAACCACCTGCCCCAATCCCCTCTGGCATGTGTTGTCTACTGCAGAGCACAGAAAGGTAAAAATACATATGCACAGAAAGGTTAAAATAAATACTATGTTACGACAAACATCTATCTAAGTTGCAGTTGAATTGTTCAGTATAAAAATAAAAACTGGGGAAATAGATAGGCTGTGCAAAATAAAAAAAGTTTCTAATATAGTTAATTAGGCAAATGTAATGTATAAATGCTGGAGTGATTGTGTGTGTGTAACATAATAGTCATAGTTACATACATAGTTACATAGTTAAATTGGGTTGAAAAAAGACAAAGTCCATCAAGTTCAACCCCTCCAAATGAAAACCCAGCATCCATACACACACCTCTCCCTACTTCCACATAAATTATATATACCCATACCTATTCCAAATATATAACTTAGTATCACAATAGCCTTTTATATTGTCTGTCCAAAAAATCATCCAAGCCATTCTTAAAGGCATTAACTGAATCAGCCATCACAACATCACCCGGCAGTGCATTCCACAACCTCACTGTCCTGACTGTGAAGAACCCCCTACGTTGCTTCAAATGAAAGTTCTTTTCTTCTAGTCTGAAGGGGTGGCCTCTGGTGTGGTGATTATCTTTATGGGTAAAAAGGTCCCCTGCCATTTGTCTATAATGTCCTCTAATGTACTTGTAAAGTGTAATCATGTCCCCTCACAAGCGCCTTTTTTCCAGAGAAAGCAACCCCAACCTTGACAGTCTACCCTCATAATTTAAGTCTTCCATCCCTCTAACCAGTTTAGTTGCACGTCTCTGCACTCTCTCTCCAGCTCATTTATATCCCTCTTAAGGACTGGAGTCCAAAACTGCACTGCATACTCCAGGTGAGGCCTCACCAGCGACCTATAAAGAGGCATAATTATGTTTTCATCCCTTGAGTTGCTGCCCTTTTTTATGCAAGACAGAACTTTATTTGCTTTAGTAGCCACAGAATGACACTGCCCAGAATTAGCAACTTGTTATCTACAAAAACCCCTAGATCCTTCTCATTTAAGGAAACTCCCAACACACTACCATTAATGTGTATAACTTGCATTTATATTATTTTTGCCAAAGTCCATAACCTTGCATTTATCAACATTGATCCTCATTTTCCAGTTTGCTGCCCAATTTTCCAACTTAGACAAATCACACTGCAAAGTGGCAGCATCCTGCATGGAACCTATAATTCTGCACAATTTAGTATCATCTGCAAAGATAGAAACAGTACTTTCAATGCCCACCTCCAGGTCATTAATAAACAAGTTGAAAAGCAAGGGACCTAGTACAGAGCCCTTCGGTACTCCACTACTCATACATAACCCGGGGACTGCCTATAATCTATGTTTGTATGCAAGTGAACAGTAATGTTCGTGTACTACTTGTGAGAACACTTACACTGTGTGTATGTGATCAGATGCTGTGCCTAATGTAAATTGCTGGCTGGCTGTCTTTAGCACAGTGGTTTGGGAACAGATGTCTATATCTCTGTTGTTTGAAAAACTAATCCTGTGTATCATTCATATGTTTCTTTTTTAAATCATGGAGACTCCAAAGTTGAGCCTGGTCAGCAGCTGTATGTTATTCAAACTAAACTATAATTACAAGCCTGTTGGATTTGATTAATGTGTAAATTATTTTTAGTTCCTGTAGTCTTAAGCTATTTCTAAATTATGGAAAGATCCCTTATCCGGAAAAATCCAAGTCTTGAGCATTCTGGATAATAGGTCCCTACACCTGTAATTTAAAAAGTAAGGCTACTTGGAATGGGGTGTGGTGGAAGGATGAGCAAAAATAAAGATGGTCTATTTAAGAGAATAAATATATGGTATGATATTACCAAGAACACCTTTTGCTATCAGCTCTGCAAGCATTATTTATATAAGCTTATTTACAGTGCTGTAATGTTAAGATCTTGCAATCTGCAATAACCACTATTCTTTGTTCTTTTTTTAGGTTATCTACTGCTCATTTGGTGGAACCTCCAAAGGGTTACATTTCAACAACCTAATAGTGGGACTTGTCCTTCTAACAAGAGGTCGAGATGAAGAGAAGGCTAAATGTAAGAGCTTCTAACAACTACTGTTATGTGAAATATTTTCGTTAGTGTTGGCAACTGGATTGCATAGAGCAACTGTAGTTTGAATTTGCAAAGGATTAGAAGGCAGTATCCTAACAAATTAGTTATTTAGATTGTTTTCAGCTACAAAAAGATCATCTGGTATACCTATACTTTTTGTGTAAAATTGTACTGATAAAAACCAAGGCCTTGTAGTCTGTGCTGCAGTACCCTGCTTGCCTTATTGAAATTAAAAGGTGTTTCCCATAGCACCAAACTACCAAGTCCACATTGGCAAAGTTGTTTTCTCTTCATACCAGACATTCTGAAGAATAGAATCCTAAATTGATAGGACACAGATGTACCTCTGCTGCGTACAAAAGTATTTTGTAATAATCCTAGATATTTCTCAAAAGGTTTGTGCAACTTTGTAGTTTCCTGGGCCTCTCCAATTTAGCACTTAGTGTGTAGATTTCTACTTTTCAACAGGATTCAGTAGAGTTGCACAGTTTCCATTATTGATCAGTCACTGTTTTGCAAATCAGGAAGCTTCCTCAGCTTTTACATTAGAAATTAATAAAAGAAAATATGGTTTGTTTTTGTCTGTGTGTGTTAGGCAGGTTTCCAACATTAATATATTACATTAACACTTTTTTCCAGACATTTTTAGCCTCTTTTCAAATGAATCTGGTAGCTGTGTTGTACGAGAGGAAATGGAGAGTATGCTGTGCATGGTGGATGGAGAAGTTCCTTTGTCACTTAAGAAATGTTTTGCTGAGGTACGTTTCTTAACTGCTACTATTTTGTATTTAGAGTTTCTTGTAAACAACAGGACAAAGCTGTGCCAACATTGTATACTGATGCAGCGACTAAAGAAATGAAATCACTTTTGGGGGGTTATCAAGAAAGTATTTGATTAACCTGTCCTATCGTCTTTACATGTGTACTTTTAACTTAAAGGAATACTGTCATGATTTTTATAGTGTAGTTTTTATTTCTAAATTACATTGTTTACACAAATAATTCACTCTACCATATAAAATTTTATTTCTGAACCAACAAGTATATTTTTTTCGTTCTAATATTGGTGTGTAGACAGCCATCTGGGGTCATTTTGCCAGATCCTGTGCTTTCAAATACTTCAGGATGGTATTTCTTTCAGCCAGACTATTGTTCTTCCAACTTAGTGTAACTGAAGGAGTTGCAGTGGGACATGGATTTTTACTACTCAGTGGTATTCTCATATGTACCAAGGAGCGTTTATTTATTTCAATTTTTCTTTTTTTAAATGCTACGTTGCTGCTAAAACCTGTCAAAATCATGTAGAAATCAATAGCAGATGGTCCTTTTAACAATTGGAACATGTTTTTTTTATCTTCAGGGTTCTCGATAGTTTTGGGCAGTTTGCTCTGGTTTTCATTCAATAATCTGATAAATTTGAGTTTTTCGGGCGACAACTCAATAAATTAGAATTTTCGGAGCACCAATTTGAAAAAGTCACATGATTCAAATTAACGATTTTATCGCAACACCGATTTTATTGAGAATAATTATTGATATATTAAGGACATTCGCGTTTGGGAGTTTAGTCGTAAAGTGAGTAAAAAGTCGAGTTTTAGTAAAAATCCCCCTAAATATAATTTTTACTCGTTTTTTTTTTTGTGTAATTTAATTGATATGTATTTTAATAAATATTTTTTTATAATTATGAAAACATTGAAATACCTTTTAAGACTATATTTAACAAGCAGCAGTTGTTTACTTAACGGAGAATTCAACCCTTAACTAAAAAAACCCTACCCTACGTAGACCCCCCCCCCCGGTAAATGCCCCTAACTTTTTACTTACCCCATGGTGTACGTACATTCAGGGAGTGCAGTTCACCACAGTCTTCTTCCGGCGCTTTGGCAATTTCTGTCCATTTCGGTGCATGTGCAGTTGACACAAATAGGTAAATTGCTCCAACTGCGCATGCGCCAATTCGCCGGTCTCAGTCTCAGATTACCGAGGACCCGGAAGATGCTGCGGTGAACTGCGATCTGAATCTACACCGAGGGGTAAGTAAAAAGTTATGGGGGGGGCAGCTAGGCTGGGGGGAGGAGGGGGGGTCTACGTAGGGTAGGGCGATAGGGCTTTTTTTAGTTAAGTGTTGAATTCTCCTTTAATAACATTTCTAGTTTCAGCTAATAATCATTTGCCATTAGTATCTAAACTGCATGCTTCTTTGACCTCCATACTCGGTCAAGTACCTTTGCATCAGCCTCAATTTGTTCTGTCAGATTTGACCTTGCAGGTAATACCTAGTCCCTTTGTAAAATGTATAATGAAGCAATAGAATTCTTAATGAATCAGATAAAATTGAGCATAGGACTGGCCAGATATGGGATGACTTTGACGTAGTTGGCCAGTTTAAATATATTGCAATATATGGACAAACAATCCCTGTTTTGTTTAAAGGGTAAGGCATTTTTTAGTAGCAGTATGCACAAAATGTCGCTGTCTTAAATATATTGATAATGGGTTGAGTGCAGAGGACTCTTGTATTTGACTATATGTATTTTGTGGTCACAGCCTCATTGCACCCCCGCCTAATGGTTTTAAAAAATAGTGGTGAGCACAACTTTCCCTTGTTTGTTATACTTTAATATTATTGCCCACAAACCTAGAGAGATGAGTCATGACACTGATCTGTACTTCAGGACTTTAAAGATGAACCCAAAGGGGAATTACGCAGACAGTGTTACAGTTCATATCATAGATTAAATTCTATACCATTTATAAATAGGATAAACCTTTCAATTGACTATTTATATAGAATTTTATGCAAAAACTTTAGTTAATGCCATAGACTGTTGTTCTGCCATGTTTTCATTACAAACATGAAACCTTTGTGGAAAAATATTTTGGAGGATCACATGAAGCAGTATACCCCAAGACTGTCTGTTGAGCACGAGTGGAGCTCAAGTAGCACTGTCACTAATACCAGCATTAAAGCTATGTATACATGGATTTGTTTGTTTCCTGCTATCCAACCTTGAAACTCTTAAATGCCTTCTTGTACATATATGTCCCATTCACAACCTAGAAAGAATGACCCACAAGCTCATTGTTGTTGGAGTCCACACAATTTCAGCACATTGTGAACAATTTAGTGAATGCTCTGTGCTTTGTCATGTAATCGAATACCCTGGCAATTAATAAAACATTTACAGATCAGTATTAACGTTAAAGGGGTTGTATATCTAGTTGTAGCCCCTGGCACCCTAAAATATAGGACTGGTTATTATTTGCACTTACCCTTCTTGTACAATGTTTCTGATTGGGTCCTGCTGCAGAGAGAAGACAGTGTTGTAGTCATCAAAGTTGGGACTGCCTCATTGGCCAGGGCCAGCACAGACTATAAACTAGGGATAGTTTAAAAAATCCATTTTCAAAGTTGAAAGGGAATCTAACATAATTCCTAAACCTAGTGGGTTGATTTTACAAGGACAATGGTATACAGGGCATTTTGCAACATAGTTGTATTCACACAGCACCAATATTATCCTAATAAGTTGGAGGTGCAATCAGGAACACGACCCCAACCACAACACCCCCTGTAACATAACATGGATGCTGCACCAGACCCTGTAAAAATGCACACTCCTAATTCCAATAGCAAAACTTTATTCCAAATTCAAAAACAAACTGCATGTGAATCTGACTCATAAGTTAAACACATTTAAAAACATCCCGAACATGACCAGCTTAAACAAAATAAATCCCTGATAAACAAACCGGGATCGGTACCTTATGGTTCCCAATCTCCTGTGTACATCCAGATGCAAATACAATGTCAAGAATCTGATTTGACCATATTCACTGAAAATCCCCACATCAATTCAGAAGTACAAGTCCCTCAATTTAAAATAGCCACTATATAACTACCGGTTTAAGTCCATAGAGTGCAGTCAGGAGGAGGTCCCAGGTGAGGCTGCTGAAAAAGCCTTTGACTGGCGATACCCGGAGAGTGGAGCATAGTGTCCCCCTCAACATGGACCTCCTCCTTTATTGTATTTGCATCTGGATGCGCCCATGATATTGGTAACCATAAAGTTCGATCCAGGTTTGTTTTGGTTTTTAACTTATGAGTCACACAGTAATTTTTGTTTTTGAATAAAGTTTTGGAGTGTGCATTTTATCCATTTTATTTTACAAGGGAAGGTTGTGGTTTTTTTTATAATACAGTGCATTTGCCACCTGCATGAAATTACATTTAAAGGGGTAATTTCACCACTGTTGGACTGGGTTGCCAGGGGCCCACCAGAAAACCTTACTTTCCAAACTATTATTCCTCCTCCTCTCCTCACTTAACTTCTTTATTCTCCTAGTCTTTTATATCTACTTACTATATTCTTCCATTATTAAGCATTTTTCCCCATAACGAAATAGGGAATGACCATGAAATAAGCTAAATGCTTAGAAGCAGGAGGGCCCACTGACACCTGGGCCCACCAGGAGTTTTCCTGGTATCCTAGTCGGCCAGTCAGACACTGCCTTTCACCCTAAGAAATAATTCAAACGTATTTTCTATTGTGTTCGTTAAGCAAAATAAACTTTACGTAACTATATATATTATTTAAACCTTTGCTGCCCTCAAGCAAGCAGCAGCCATTTTGTGGACACCTTTGTAAAGGCAAGGTTCGTATCACCCCAAAATCTTGTTTATGTTCCCGGAATGGGGGACCATTGCCTACACCCATCATGCACAATAAGACAGTGAGGAGGGATGGGGAATTAGGGGAGTGCAGTGGCATCTAGGAAATGTGGAAAGGAAAGTGAAAGTAGCTGTCTGCTGTCAATGATTGACTGCTGAGATTTTTAAATGTCTTCATAACAGGTATGGATGTTTTAATTAAAATAAAATAATTGGGTTTCATGTTTAATTTGACAATGACGTTTATTATACATCTTTTATGTCTGGGTGACAGGTCCCCTCTAACAAAAGCCCTGTGTGCCATTGTAGAAAACAAACAGTTGCTCAAATATCTGTGACACATTCCTATCTTAATTTTCTTCAGGTTTCCACTTCAAAGATGGAAACTAAATGAAAACCACTGGCAGTATCCAGAATTACAATTTACTATATGCCACAAGTATAACATTGTTGCTAAAACAAATAATATTAAATGCACCATGTTCACATACAAAGTCTGCATAATCATTATTTTTAAATGTGACTTTGTCCCATAACACATTTTCATTTGAACTTTTCAGGGTGAAAAGGTGAACTATGAGAAATTTCGAAATTGGCTTCTGCAGAATAAGGATGCTTTCACGTTTTCTCGATGGTTGCTCTCTGGAGGAGTGTTTGTTACCCTTACAGATGATAGTGACACTCCAACCTTTTATCAGACTTTAGCTGGAGTTACACACTGTAAGTAATCTGAAATGTTACAGATATTTTTTTGTAGAAAGAGGCAGAGGCAGAATATATTTTTGAAGTATATATTTACTGCAAATATACTTAGTTGAAGAAGGTTGTTTTAAAAGTTTCTTAAATCTAGATCCGAAGGTCCATTTTGACTAACTCTTGTCTAGGACTATCTTTTTTTTTTTTTTTTAGAATAAAAGCAAGATAAATAGCAAAATAAATGGGCAATATCCAATCAGATCATAGAATGGAAATGTTCAGGGACTTGACTGTATAAGGACAAAACAATGCATTTTATTCATCCCGAAAGCTAGGGATATGCTGTAAAATCTGCTCCTTTGACAAGGTTTCTTTACACTATTTGGCCACTAACATGCTGTGTCAAAGTGGGATTATACATTCTGTAGGGCTGTCTATGGAGACCCATTTAGAGGAACTCATTAATGTGCTAATATGTTCTTTGCCAAATGGCATTTTCACACTTGATGAATCGATATCTGACCAATTTTCATCTGACTTACTTATAATGCATCATTTTGGTCACTGTATTGTACCTCAGTATTTCCAAAATGTGCATAGAAGAACTGGTGTTTGACATTATAAAATACCAAAGGGAAATAATGTTCTTGCAGTGGCTTGAAGCAATATGTGTATAGCCATCGGAGTAGGAGGTATAGAATCTTGGAGGCTTTTGGGGGGGGGCAATTAAGATTTTAGGTGTTTACTTGTCCTTCAAATCTGTAAAGTATTAAAGCATGGGGATTGCTAACAGCATTTTTCAGGTTCTTAATTCTACTTTGCTTCTAACATATACTCGTGCCTTGTAATATACATGTTATGCAGGACTTAATGTTGGCTTTAAATTAAAAATATTACAAAACTAAATTTCACTGTAGGTTTTATTAACAATGAAAGCCCTCAATTTCAAAGTGTCCCTATCTTGACAGAACTTTACCACATGGGTCGGCTCCGTTTTAGCAATTTTATTTTATTTTGTATGTTTACATCCTGAATAGTTCTGAGCACATTTTAAGCAGCCATCTGCTGAGATTAAAAATGAGTGCAAATGAAAATTGCAACCAGCAGCTCTGCATTTTTAAAATTATTTCAAGCTGAATGAAGGTATGAAAACCTAACAAAATTATATTTCAATGAAGAATAATTTTCTATAGAATGAGATTACTAGTTTAGCTATAGTTATCCACTGCAAATACAAGCTGATTACGAACGCTGGAGTTTTTTTTTCGGGTTATTCTATTCTAAGGTTACTTTGTGACTTTTAATTGGAAAAGACACTTGGCCATATTCTGTATGTCACATGTATTACTGAGCCAGAAATGGCACAGAAAGCTCTTCAATTCTTGCTAACTGTGCCAACAGAATCAAAGATTAAACAGAGTCCTTGTAGTTCTTTCCATTTGCCATTTCAGTCAATTCTCCAACTGGTGAAATGCGTGCAAAAATCTAAAGAAGTGAAGCTTACAAAAGAAGTGCAGGAAAAAAAAAACAGCAACAGATGTTATTTTTTCAAAATTTGTCACACCCTTTTCTGTGTTTTCACACTCCTTTTATAGATCACACATGTTGTCCATAACACATTTACTAGGTAAAGTTACCTCTTACCTTTCCACACTAAAACATACCATGTGCCAAGATTGTAACTCTCTATACTTCTAAAAAGTGCTGCAAACCTAAACACAGACGAACGATGAGTACTTACAAATGTTTAATTTTAACTGTATGCTTCTCAAAGTAATCGTTCATATACCATCTCCCGATTCCGGGTTTTCTAGATCAAAAAAAGAGGGTTATTTACTTAAACTTGACTTTTTTCTCATCTTATTAAAAAAAAAATTTGACCAAATTCCCAAACCCGAATGCCCTAAATTTACCAATAATATTTTTTGAAAATATCAGTGCAACATAATCGAGTTTCAGTTTGAATTGTGCAATTTTTTAAAATTGATGCTCTGAAAACTCAACTTTTTCGAGTTGTCGTCCTGATGCTCGAATTTATCAGATTATTGAACAAAAACCAGCATAAACATCCCGGGATAATCGAGAATCCTAGGTAAAAAACATGTTCCCATTGTTAAAGGGTTTTATCTGGAGTATTTTCGGATTTAAATTCGTAGTAGCTTTCGGAGCATAAAAGGGACATTTAAAGATTTTTTTTATACTATATGAAGCACATTTATTGTAGAAAACTCAAATTGGGAGCTGGCATAAGTAATAAAAGTTTCCTTTGAGAAGTATACAGTTAATATTAAACATTTGTAAATACCCTTCATTCCTCTGTGCTAAGGTATGCAGCACTTATTGGCAGTATATAGCAACTTAAAGCTTGGCACACTGTATCTTTTGATGTGGAAAAGAAAGGGGAAACTTTACTTTGCAAATGTGGTATGAACAACGTGTTATTTATAAAATGAATGTGATAACACGGAAAGTGTGTGACAAATTTTGAACAAATACTGTTGGTGACTTTGCCTGAGCTTCTTTTGTAACCACTGTTTCACATAATTTTTGCACTAACTGTGCCAACAAAGCATAAAAAGTACACTTTTTTTCTAACTACAGGTATGGAATCCGTTATCCAGAAAAATGTCGTGGAAAGGCCTTCTGCCATAAACTGCGTTTTATCAAAATAATCCAAATTTTTAAAAATGATTTCCTTTTTCTCTGTTATAATAAAACAGTACTTTGTACTTGATCCAAACTAAGATATAACAATCCTTATCAGTAGTAAAACAAACTTATTGTTTTTTTTTATTGTTTACATGATTTTCTAGTAGATTTAAGGTATGGAGATCCAAATCATGGAAAGATCTGTTATCTGGAAAACCCCAGGTCCTAAACATTGTGGATTACAAGTCCCAAACCTTTACCACAATTTGATATGATAGATTCTCCTTAGCAGAACACCTTCTACACTGGCTTATGTTGATTCTATCCACTCTTATCTTCTTACGTTCTCAGTCTTTTCACGTCACCTTAAGAAGATCTGTAATATCCTTAGGTGATTACTTGCCTCACTGCATTATCTCTACTCCGTGTTGTTGAAGAGAATGTATCATGAATCTGGTGATGTGAAATGCACTGGTGAACATCCTTATATCATGGCAAATACCAAAAACCCCTTCTCAGTAAAATGTGAGAAGTATGGTATGTTTTTTCTGTTGCAAGCCAGCACAAGTCATCCCTATAGGTAGGTCCCCACTGTTTTATCCTAACAGCATAGGTTCATTGAAATGTGTAAAGGTAACATTGTACCAATGTGAATGATGTGTTTTTAGTGGTTATGTTTATTTTTTATCAGACCATTAGTTCTGTGTTCTGTTCAGGTTTTAGGTGAATATATGTTGTTGTTCAGAGCAGTGTATTTTGAATTGTTAGCTGGTTTTCTTCAGTTTGGCTTAAATTTATAATGTGAGGTTATTTTATGTAGCACATGTCAAGGCTTTGTTAATAAGACTTAAGTATTTCTTTTGCATTTGTGTTTTTTTTTTTTGCTTGTGATTCTTCTTGATAGTTGTTTTGGTTATGTCTGAATTTTGCAGACCTGTAATGTTACATAGTTTCATAGTTAAATTAGGTTGAAAAAAGTCCATCAAGTTCAACCCCTCCAAATAAAAAACCCGGCATCCGTACGCACACCCTGCCATACCTTCATATAAATTATATATACCGATATCTATACTAACTATAGAGTTTAGTATAACAATAGCCTTGTTGTCATTAAAAGGAGCAAGGATTATAATCACATTATATTCCAAATCAAAATATGAATAAAATTGTATCATATTTGTGTTATTCCTTTACAGACAGTGAAGAAAAGGGAAAATTAGGCTGTTCCAAAAAATAGCAGTGTCTGCATTCTTCTTTACAAACTCAATGTTTCACGGAAAACTGTTTCAAGATTTTGCTTTCCTTTGAATCACTGAACTAATATTTAGTTGTATAACCAGGGTTTCTGAGAACTGCTGCATATCTGTGTTGTATGGAGTCCACCAAATTCTGGCACCTGTTACATTCCACAATTCTTTTGCATTTCATGGTTTTGCATCAGTTTTCTTTTGGATTAAAGGAATTGTTCAGTATGAAAATAAAAACTGGCTAAATAGCCCATGCAAAATAAAAATGTTTCTAATATAGTTAGCCAAAAATGTAATGTATAAAGGCTGGAGTGACTGGATGTCTTACATAATAGTCAGAACACTACTTCTTGCTTTGCAACTTCCTTGGTTTCCACTGATTGGTTACCAGGCAGTAACCAATCAGTGACTTAAGGGGGGCACATGAGTCATAACTAGCTTTTGAATCTAAGCTGCATGCTAAGGATCAATTGCAAACTTACTGTTATGTTATGACCCATGTTGCCCCCCCCCCCCTTTTCAAGTCGCTGACTTACTCAGAGTTAGAGAGCTGAAAAGCAGGAAGTAGTGTTCTGCTCTTTTATGTTAGACATCCAGTCACAGCTTTTATAGATTACATTTTTGGCTAACTATATTAGAAACTTTTTTTTTATTATTTTGCACAGCCTTTAACCCAGTTTTTGGTTTTATACTGAACTGTTCCTTTAAGGTCATCTGAGTGGGCTGGCCACTCCAGAACATCAATCTTGTTGGTCTGGAACTAAGATGTTGGCGATAAAAAGAGTATTTATCAATGGGTAAAAGTGAAAGTTTATCCTTTGATAAATACACCTTTCAAAATCCCATAGAAATGAATGGAGAGTGGCGGAATTTCACTCCATCGGCCTGTGGCGATCTCTAACTTCACTATTTGATAAATATACCCCAATGTGTTCTTTGGCAAATTGTAACCGCTGCAGCACGTCTTTTGTTCAACAATTGGACTTTGCTGGGGCTTCTTGCCGATAGCTTGGCTTAGCTTGGGGTAGATGCTATCTATATAGTAAGAGCTTTAATACATAAATTAAAGACATGCAAAGATTCTCACTTAAAAATGTATTTGTGCATTTTAACCACAGCAGAATTGCATATTCACACATTTACAAACACACCACAGTGCATTGTCTCCCCCCCCCCAGTCTGCCTAGCTTGTATTAGCCACACCCTCCTGACGCATTTCGCACTATTGGGCGCTTCATCAGAGGAGGTGTGGCTGGTACTGGTCATGTCCCTTAAATACCTGTGATTTTGTTTTATACAGGTTCCGGGGCTACCCATATAGCTATCATCATTAACTCTTACCACTTAGCTTATAACCTATTCTATTCCATTCTGAGCTGTTGGCCTCTACAGTTCCCCATAGTGAATTCTAGAAAAATCATTTTCCATCCTCAAGATACGGAACATGACCATTAAAAAGATTACCATAGTTGCAATAAAATAAATCGGTGCATAATAATAAAAGTGCTTGAGTGCCTATTATTCTATAAATTACATAATTTACTTCCATAAAAATCAGTGTGTTATCAAATTCATAAATAGTCCAAACTACCAAATTTCATGAGACATTAAAAACAATATTATTAACTCCATAATGATGTAAGAAATGGGTTTTAGTTCAAAATGACTGTTTATTCCCTCAGGTATAATTGTCCCTAATTTAAAAATCTAATTTGACTCTAGTCTTAATAATTTAGTGGTTATATTGCCCCCACTGTTTTCATTTATACTGTCAATGCCAAACATTTTAATTTTTTGAGTTAATCTTTGGCCTGTTGATAAAAAACTCTCTCATCTGTACAGTTCCGATATATTCTCACTAGTTGGGCATATGGGATAGAATTTACTGTAGGTGGTGAAAAGAGTCTTTTCTCAGAATAGTATTCCCAGCTATTTCTTTCCTGTACAATTTAGACATCACTACATTATTTTCCACATAAAAAGTCAAATCAAGAAAATCAATATTGTTAACATGATGTTGCATGGAAAACTTAATATCATAGGGATTTTCATTCACATAATTTAGAAATCCCCTCAGGTCATCTTCCAGGCTACTCCATACCATGATGACATCGTCTATATAACCATACCATCCCACTATGTCATCATCATATGGATTGGCTGCCCCAAAGATGTACTCATCTTCCCACATTGCCATAAACAGGCCGGCATATGAGGGCGCAAATTTTGTCCCCATAGCAGTACCTGTTATCTGGTGGTATATTTGGCCATTAAAGGACATGGTTATGTGACAAAATAAATTCAATTGCTTCCAACAAAAAATCAATTTGTATTTCGGATTGCAAAATTTTTTTTAAAAATGTATTCACTGCCCTTAACCCATCTACATGAATTATTCGGGAATACAAGGATTGTACATCCAAGGTTACCCAGACATATTGTTTTTTCTATGCTAAAGTGCTGATTTTGTGCATAGCATCTTGGCTATCTCTCAAATATGCTGGCATAGTAACCACCATTTCTTTTAAGAAACAGTCAAAATACTCACTCAGACATTCGCTCAAACTCCCAATTCCGGAGACTATCGGTCTGCCGGGTGGTTTAAACGCATCTTTGTGCACCTTTGGTAATGCATATATATGTGCCATAACTGGATATTCACGCTATATGAAATTGTTTTCTGTTTCATCTAAAACCCCACATTCTTTTGCATATAGTAACATTTCTTTCATTTCTTTTTTTATGTGCGTCTAATGGGTTTTTCTTTAAGCATTCATAGGTATTTTCATCTTTCAAGATCTCTTCAACCATATTTATATAGTAATTTTTATCTAAAATGACCACTTTGCCACCTTTATCTGCCCTTTTTATACAGATTTGGTCATTTTTCTGTAATTTACTTAACGCCTTTTTTTGCTTATAAGAAATGTTACCCGTATATATGTAATTCAACGATCTATGAGAGAAAATCTTAGCTTAATCTTGTTCTGCTGCTTTTCTATACATTAGAATACCACTTCCTGGGGGGGACATTTGGTTGAAAATTTTAATTTGGTTTTAAACCACTATGCATAATTGAAATATTTTTATCTTCTCTCTCTGTTTAATTTACTTCTCCTTCTTTCTGACATTGCTCCGTAAATTTAATAATTTCTATTTCCTGTGCATTAAAATCTGACTCCATAATATTATCCTCAAATGAAACATCTGAATTCAATCTCTCTTTTTTTTATCTGAAGTTTTTTTTTTTTAGAACAATTTTTCTAATAAATTTCTGCACATCAATATAAGCATTAAATTGTCTCATTTCAGCAAAAGGGCAGAAATTTAATCCCTTTTGTGCCATACAATAAATCAATGTTGCTAAATAAATCTTGAGATTCAGCATCTTGTTGTTCACCTTAAATTCGTGTCTTGACTTGTTGTTCGGATTAAATTATCTTTGTTGCTTAGGACTGGGCTGTCCCAGCTCATATATCATAAAGACAGGCATGCTATTATCATCCTCATCGTGCCCTGTTGACAACCAAGTCATTATGTTGACAAGACCTGTCTGAACCGATGTTGGAACAACCAGTATTTCATGTAAAGGTACTTTGAAAGCTGCACCAATTGTGAGGATTATGACTTGACATAGCATACAAATTATGATCTTTACAGTGATTTAAAAAAAAAAGTGCCATCATTTTAATTTGTTTACAACAGCTTTATTTGCTATAGAACACCATTTACAATATATTATTTTCACTTTGCATTGTGTAGACTGGATGCTTATGCATATTTATTAGAACACACACACACCCATACCTCCGAACTGTCCCTTTTTCGGAGGGACAGTCTCTCTTTTGACAGCTGAACATGCAGTCCCTCATTTGTACTGGAAAGTCCCTGTTTTCTCTGCAACTAAGATACTTTGTAACAATTTTGAGACAAAAAAAAACAGCTTAGATAAGGAGAAATATTTTCAAACTTATATAACCTGCCAAATTTTGTAAAATGTACATGATAATTAGGGGGTGTGACCACATAAAGGGGCGTGGTCAAAAAATTTGCTGTGCTATGTGCCAAAAAAATTTGTGTCCCTCTTTTTACTTCCAAAATGTTTGGAGATATTGGAGATATGCACACACCATCCTTTCTCTGCATTTCTCTATACCCCATACCTCGGAAGAATTATTCCTTCTAGATGCAGAGAATACTAACCCACTCCAATATAAAAATGATGTGTATCACTGGTTGTGTGTGAAGGGTTTATTAGTTTAGGAAAGGGATGTCTCGTGGTCCTCTGAGCTGAGCTCTCCTCCTGTCTTTGACTGTGAATGCCTGATTGATTTACATTGGAGCAGAGGCAGCAACCACGCACAGTAGACACATCTTTGACTGTCTTCCCTGTCAAAGAGAGGAGAGCTCAGAAAAGGGGGTAGCTGAAAAGAGTTGCTGTTTTAGCTTGTGATCTAGAAACTACGTGATACTCAAAGCAGGGGAAATGTATGTTATTCTGGGGCCTTATAATTAAAAGCATAATTATAATGTAACAAAAAAAAGAACAGAACTCTGTAACTCATGGCACACAAGGCATATTGTCTACCAGCATTTTTCGCCTGGTTAAGAATCGTTCAAACCTGCCTTTGAAGCCGGTCTTTTTTGTTTTCTGTCATGTCGTTTCCATTAAAGCAAATGACTGGCTACTTTACTGTGTTCTGGCACTTCTCTGAGATTTACGCCATACATGCAATGAGTCCTAGGGGCAGATTTATCAAGGGTCAAATTTCGAAGTAGTGGGAGTTTTTCACATAACTTCGAGATTTGAGTAAAAAAAAAAGACCAACTGAAAGTAAAAAAAAAAAAAATCAAAGTTTTCTTTCCTGGTGAATAGGCTGTATTCAATCGTTCGAACCAAAGTAAGATTGTATTCGATCTAATTTGATTCAAATTATTTAAAAAAATAAAAAAAAAAGTTTGATTCCACCAATTGACTCCAAATAGGTTCTAGGAGGTCCCCTATAGGCTAAAACAATTCTGCAGGTTTTAGATGGCAAATGGTTGAAGTTTTAAAGAGAAGCGTATATAATAAATCTCAATATTTGAATTTTTAAATTTTTTTCAAATCGAATTTGGACTATTCCCTAGTCAAAGTACACAAAAATAGCTTGAAATTCAAATTTTCAATTAGACCCTTGATAAATCTGCCCCGTTGTTTGTGTAAAGAAGTACTTGCAGATCAAATCCCCTGTGCTTCTCATTGTTGTAAATAGTAGAAAATATTTGATGAATAAAGTCTCTTGAAGTTTTACCCGTGAGTGTTCCTAACCCTGTGAGTGCCGCATCCTGCTTTATGTTCTATATATCCTTTATGCTGGCACCTGGGCAAAAACCTAGTCAACGGGTGTGCATCTTGGATTTGGGAATATATATATCACCACAGCAATAACTCAGAACTTACAGGACTTGCTTAAAAAATGAAAAAATCCCTTTTCATATGCAAAATCAACATTTCGGTCACATATTCAGACCTTTATCAGGCTGTGATTATCTTGATAAAGATCTGAATATGGGACCGAAAAACATAGATTTTGCACAATATTTTTTTTTTAAGCAAGTCCTGTGAGTGCTGAGTTATTGCTGTGAATGTGCTTGCTGAACTATCCCTTGGCACCTAGGCAGTTGGTGGATTCTTTTTGTGTCTACCCTCCCCCTACCTGACTGTGACAATCACAAGTGTGTGTGCAAATGCGTGTTATTCAGTATTTGCATTAGCCTGA
The DNA here is from genome assembly GCF_017654675.1 of Xenopus laevis. Taxonomy (NCBI): domain Eukaryota; kingdom Metazoa; phylum Chordata; class Amphibia; order Anura; family Pipidae; genus Xenopus; species Xenopus laevis. The sequence continues at coordinate 85,104,431 of NC_054374.1, forward strand.
TCAGGACTTGTAGGTGGTGTTGATTCAGGCGAATTGGGAGACATTTTTTTCAGTGTCCCAATAATATATGTTTGTGTTTTTGCATAGAACAATGGACGTCTTGGAGAAAAGTGATCCGTTTTTGTTTAATGTGTAGTATTTTATAGGCTTAGGGCTATGGCACATGGTGTTTTCTCTGCCAGTGTGAAAATGTTGGCAGAGAAAAGGCCAATCTGCATCTGTCCTGTATACAGTGTCAGGAATAAATAAGATTTACTGTCATGAGGTTTATGTAACCTAGTAATTGCTTAGGTTTACATTTTTTATTCTTTGGCCAAAATCTGCCTTGTGTGTGCAGTGACAGGCATGTCTCATTCGTTCTTTTCCCTTCACTGGATAGATGCAAGGTATATTGGCCATAGTTTAACTCAGTATTCCATTTACCTTATAAAATGAAGTGTAAGAAAAAAATAGAAATAATATCACAGTGGGCATCATGCCTATTCTATTTATAGCTCAGCAGATTTTGTAATATTGTAAAGTGTCTGTTTGTCTGAGCCATATATATGCATGCATCTGTTCATTCTATATTCACTTGCTTTCTAGCTATAAGAAAATTATGCAGCAGGGAAAAGACTGAAGATGTATAACAACTGTAAAACATTAAAAAGAGATTTCTGCTGGCCTGTAATATTGGAGGTTGATGTGCTTGGGGTTCCTGTAATTAAGGTGTTTATATAGTATATATTTCTCTTCTGGTGGAAAAACAAAAGGGTTTGCTATCGGTTCTTTCAAACTCTGACCCATAATTATTGGCCCATGCATATTGAACATTTCACTGCACTGCCCAAAGCAATTGATATTACAGGGAAAGTTTGTTTTCTTTGGGAGCATGTGTCTCCTTTGTCTAGATATAGCTTGCATAATAAGGTTTGTGTAAAAATAAATTTTGCCTTTAAAGAGTGTACTATGCAGCCTGCATTTCTCAAAAGAGATAGCTCGTCCGTGTTGGCTGATAATGTGCATTTATATTATTACACAGCATTTCTTTTAATATTTATCTTCAAGAATTTGCATTTCATATATCCTGCTTCTATCATATCATTAGGGAGGGAGTATACTTCTATGAAAAACAAAACATTTATATCTCTAAAACCATAGAAAAATAATAAACTTGTTTGGAAATTACATGTACAGTATTTAACATTTGCTTTAAAAAAAAAATTAGGGTTTTTTCTTTAATTTGATTTTCAGGGTAGAAATAAAAGTGTACAGAATATTTAACATGACCGTTTTCTGTACACAATTGCCAAATGGACGTTGGGCTTCATGTATTGAATGCCAAACTGACCATCGCTGGGCTAGTGCTTAACAATTGGCAATAACCTGAAATGAGCAGGGTTCTGTTTCTTCATTCACCCAGTAATCATGAACGGACACCAGTATGATTATAGGATAAGTGGATTTGTCCATGCGTCTCACTGGAATTAAACAGATAGAGACCTATTGTGAGTAAAAGATAACTTGGCCTATTTCAAGGCACACACATCACTAGAAACTAGACTATATAGTCAATAAAAAGACAAGTTAGCTGCATATGTCTTACCTCTTGTTTTCTTCACACTAATACAACAATATTGGGGAGGCAGCATGTATAAGAATTAGAGCTGCTCCCATTATCAGAGTCTGCCATCCGAAGTAAGCCAACATTTTTGCTTTATATCTGCACAATATGGACATTTTTGTATAACTGGATACAATACTGGATTGTTTTAATTGCTTTGCTTTTGCATTTGGGGCACTTTGAAAGATAGAGACAGTTGCTAATGGATAATCCTGCTTCTTCACCGACTATAATATATTACCTAATCTATTCTCTCTTTGCTAAACTCCCCTGCTCTTTACAAATATTGAATTCAAGTATCTGCTCCTAGGCCAAATCCATCTTGTCCATTTTGCTTCCAGCCTTGTTAAATTGGGATTCTCTTTATGATATGATATGAGACATTTTACACCTTGCCTTAGCTAGACTTTCAGTTTTTGTTAGTTTATTCATTTAAGCACCTTGTATTATATAGGGAAACCAGTAACTGCAAGAAGACACAGTACTGGTTCCCAATTAGTTGGTTAAATAACTCTGCCCTTTGTAAAGAATATGAACGGCTCCAGCCCTTCATTCATTTGCATTACACACACATAGTCCTACTCCCACTGCTTGGAAAGCTTTAAAAGAGACAGATTTTCTTAGCCAGCAAATTATTTCATCAGTGAAAAATCATTTTCTCTAAATACACTGAAGTAGAGACATTGTTTAATTGATCTATAATGGGACTCTAAAAATGTATTATTTCGAATTTAAGCAACATTGATATTATAAGTCATTGCCTCTTTTAGAGGGATCAAAGCTTTATCTCTCTCTGTATCAAAATACAAAATGTAGTGATCCTTATCTGTACAACATTTTGCCAGTGTTCTTTATTATTTAAGTGACATTTTATATATTCTACTTTTTGAAGTTGGTCTAATTACTGTTTGAATATTTTAAAACCTGAAAGTGATCTTGCATTTTGTATATCGTTTTTCTAGAAAGCAGAATGTTTATATGTGAAATAAACAAGTGTTTATATGAATTGGCTGCAGTGTAGCCATGGGGACAGCCTTCAGTCAAAAAAAAATAAAAAATAAAATGTCACAGGTTACATACAAGGGTGTTTGTCCTTTAGTGTTAGTCCTTTAGATTTGAATAAAATGGTATGATGGGTATAGTACCATGGTAACGTGTAAAAAGTGACACATACAGTGTATGAATGTATATTATATGATAAGACCTTTATCAAAAGAGGTGGCTTTCACAAAACCGCAATCGGAGCCAATGATCATCTGCAGATGACATAAAGCTATACCTGAAGTATGTGTTATTGTATATAGCATAATATATGCTTATTATATCCGGCGCTGCACATTTTTACATAATAAAAATATTAAAATATATAAATTATTATTAAATCAATAACAAAGGTCACAACATTTAAGTTGCTATTACATGGTAATTTAATTAAGTAAACTCAAACAGTGTTAACTGTTTTTTGTAGTGTTACATTTTAAATGAAAGGGCTGTTTAAATGAACATTGTCACAAGGTGCAGATACAGATTGCTAGTGCCAGGCAACAGTGACTGCAATACAAGTAAACCTGCATGATCCCTACACTCCTCAAAAGCAGCAAATAAATTAATGCTATGTCTATCCCAGTTTCCAGGTATTAAATCTATAGTAAACCTGTTGTTTCAGAGACAGACCAAGGACTATTCCAATTACAGGAAAGCAATTATGTTGTTACCCATAAAGGATAAGTAACCTTAAATAACCTTAAAGAAGCAGTAACACCAAAAACCGAAAGTGTATAAAAGTAATTAAAATATAATATACTGTTGCTGTGAACTGGTAAAAGCTGTGTGTTTGCTTCAGAAAGACCACTATAGTTTATATAAACAATCTGCTGTGTAGCCATGGGGGCAGCCATTCAAGCTGGAAAAAAGGAGAAAGGGCACAGTTTACATAGCAGATAACAGATAAAACACCATTGTATTGGACAGGACACTGTTATCTGCTATGTAAACCTTTTCTCCTTTTTCCCAGCTTCAATGGCTGCCCCTATGGCTACATAGAAGCTTGTTTATATAAACTATAATAGTCTTTCTGAAGTAAACACAGCTTTTACCAGTGCATGCTAACATTATATTGTATGTTAAATACTTTAAAACACTTTAAAATGCAGCGTTACTGTTTCTTTAAAAAAAATATTTATGTAAAATTGCTCAGGGTGCTTTTAGTAAGAGTCATTTTTGAGTTTCACAGCTATGTAAGTTTTCTTTAACTGCCAATATAATGCATTTTTTAACATTGTTACCTGCTGGTCAGAGAGATTTGCCTTCAGAAGGAAAACAGAGGTGCATTCTGATGTTGCTCTGCGAAGGAAGGTCTTCCGAGGCTTCTGATGTCTTTCCTGAGCAGAACAATGTAAAAAACACTTCTCTGTTTTCTGACTGTAAAGAAATGACCAGCACGTGGCATTGTTGTTATTAAATGCAGTATATTGACAGTTGATTTACAAACGTATAGTTAATTGTTAATTGCGAAAGTGTTTAGAATAGCACTAAGAACAATTTTGCAGTATTTTTTTTAAGGTTTAAAAAAAAAACAAACAAAAAAAAAACCTTAAACCAAATACAAAACTGGCATACTAATTTATAGTACAGGTATGGGACCTGTTATCCAGAATGCTTGGGACCTGGGTTTGTCGGATAACTGATCTTTCTGTAATTTGGATCATCATACCTTAAGTTTATTAAACAATTACTTATAAAACCAAAAGAGGGTTTTTGCTTCCTATAAGGATTAATTATATCTTGGTTAAGGATAAAGTACAAGGTACTATTTTATTATTACAGAAAAAAAATTTAATCAAAAATATTTTATTATTTGGATAAAATGGAGTCTATGGGAGATGGCCTTACTATAATGATTAATTAGAAATTAGTTTGGATCAAGTACAATGTACCATTTTGTTATTACAGAGAAAAAGCTTGGGTTTCTGCTTCTGCAATTTTCTAATAGAAGGTTAACGTGAGCATACTAAATCATTATTCTTTGCTCTTTTAATTTCATGGGTCAGTAGAGATGGTAGCATAACCAATTGACCATTGTCCGTTGAAAGCACAGATTTTTGTACTTATCTACCTATACATATAATTAACCTCATTGATTGCCATTTTTTATTCTTCCTTATCCTTGATTTGTAGATTGTTTGTTATTGTTATAAAAATGTTGAAGTCTAGAAGCAACATGTCATGTTTTGAAGATAGGATTAATAATTTCTGAATGTTGCAGACATACATCCGGACTCCCCTTAGAGAATACTTTTATGACATTGGGCCCTGGTTTTGGCAGTTTGCTCAAAATGCCAGCATCTTTTGGCTACAGATCCCTAAGTTGCTAGACCCGAGTGACTACAGAACACTATTATTTGAGTTCTGCCTCATTTTTCTCTTGGGGGAAAACAGATGCATGACATCCTAAGTACCACCTTAGTGATTTGTGTTAGGGTTTTTAGGGCGGTGAAGCACAACATTTAGGGAGATTAAAGCTCTGAATAAGTTCAAGGATGGCATTTTAAAAAAACAAAGTCTGAGAACAAATGAACCATCACACTTGCTACCTCTCATTTGTTGTATGCGCAGTGCGTGATTTAAAGGTTCAGTCGCCTCAAAGTCAAGGTAATACAAATATAAAACTAGCTCAGCAGCGTGATTTCAAGCGAGTTAATACCCTGCTTGGTTAATTAGTAAAATGCATTGTTTTGCACACCCCTTTGTCAAGCATGCAGTTCAGTGTGCAGTAAAAGAAGGACAAAGAATTATCATAATTCATATATTTCTAGTAAGTATCATTTTTTGTTTTTATTAAGTCTTCAGAAAATAACATTTGGAGGTTTTGTTCATGGAACTTGTATTTGAGAGTGAACCCTATCATGTATCATTTTCTTATCTTCTTTACAGTGGAAGAGTCCGACATCATTGATCTGGAGAAAAGATACTGGTTATTGAAGGCACAGTCACGGACTGGACGGTTTGATTTAGAAACGTTTGTCCCCTTGATTTCACCTCCTATTCATCAGTCCTTGAGTGAAGGTATAAAATAAGAGTACATAAGTATTCAGTCATTAATGCAGATAAACTATAGTTACCAATTAATGGATTATAAGAAGGAAAAATAAAATGTATTCTTCTTCCCTGAGATATTGCTGATCATTTACTTACATTGGGCAGCTATGCATCAGTGCAGTAACCCATAACAAACTATCATAAATCAGACCCAAGTTGTTAGCAAAAATGTATTCAGTTATATATATAAACTGGCATTTTCGTTGGATGGTATTTTTCTTTTCGCCAGGTTACTGTGTTTTATTTAGGGGAATAAAGCATCCTTTCTCTTAGTTGGTCAGACATTAATGGAAAATTATACCCCCAAAATGAATACTTAAGCAACATATTTCGTTTATATCATATTAAGTGGCATATTAAATAATCTTACCAAACTGGAATATATATATTTAAGTAAATATTGCCCTTTTACATCTTTTCCCTTGAGCCCCCATTTTTTAATATTTTCTATGTTGCCTCAGAGCTGCAGAATTTCTGGGCAGGTCATCTCTAACTGTGACCGGTAGAAGTATGGAAGCAAAAGACAGAACTTTGTCCATTAATTGACTCTGTGAATCGTAGGATCCCAGGTGGTCGCCCTTGCTTCTTAAAATGACAATTTTCTATTTCAGATTACCCAATGACATATACTACTAAAAAAGTATATTATTATTATTAAAATGGTTTATTTACATGAAGCAGTATTTTACAAATGAGCTGTTTTATGTAATATAATTTCAAAGGGACCTGCATTGTTTTGGGGTATAGCTTTCCTTTAAGGGGCAGATTTACAAGTTCTATTGTTCTAGCAGCCTGTTGCTAAAACAAATGTGAGCTTTTAATTTTTTTGCTTAAAACCTGCTCGTGGAAAATCCCATTTGGCAGCAAACCAGAGAAATTAATTGTAGAAATAATTGAGTGCCCAAAGGCTTGTAATTCTGGCTCATAATGGCTTGGGATCTGTTATTAGGCTTGGAACCTGGATTTTTTCAGATATAGGTCTTGTATGTATGTACCTGAAGCATTGTACCTCAAAGCTACTCAAACTATTTAAAAAAAGTGGTGTAGTTCTCCCATCAGTATGGGCTATACTTGGTTATGATCCCAGTATTGTAGAGCAGAAATCGCTTACAAATGTAGAATTGCTTGTTCATATACAACTTCTTTCTAGAAAACAGATTCCATGTGTGTATATGTGTGAAACCTGTCTGTTCAATACATTGTTTATTGACGGTTAAAACTTGCTAGGAATACAAGATATACCTGGTACAAAAAATTGTACCATTTGGTACAATTGGACAATGTGCAAAGATTTCTAATGTCTCTAACATACTGTCAATTCATTCCTGGGTATACACTTTAGTGATGGTCATAATTTATATTATTACACTGGGATACAGAAAGCTATAACGGATAGCCAAGAGACCACGTGCACCAGGTATGCACTGTTCTAATTATGATATTATAGTCATAGATCTAGGGTATACTGTAGTACAAATAAAGACATTTGTGTATAACCAAACTCTTACACCTATGTAATTGCTATTTATTTACACTGAATTCCCGCTTTAGGTTGATACCTTATTGATGATCTGCATTTCTTTTTTCATATTTTAATTTGTAGGGTTGTTTAATGCATTTGATGAAAACCGGGACAATCACATAGACTTCAAAGAAATTTCATGTGGACTGTCTGCATGTTGCAGGGGACCCCTGGCTGAGAGACAAAAATGTAAATATGCTTGTTTTACTGGTAGAGATCTTAATCTAATTTTTTTCTTTTATTTATTTATTTATTTTTTTACAGTTTCTTTTCCGCCACAAATGTTCTTTGAAATCTACAGTTTTTAAAACAAATTGTGGAAAAGCAAAATAAAAAATTATAGTGGGGGAAAAAAAGAAATTGATGAAAGGAAACGCAAGTGACCTTACACGCTCTCTCATGTTTACTTACATTATATAGCCTGAACCTCCTGGTACCACCAATATTAAATATGCCTCATTTGACTATTTGCATCTAATTACTAAATGGGCCTTTGATGAAATTACTAGGTGTTTTGATATAAATGATCCGACCTGCCAGTTGTATATTTTACTATTTGGTTGTAATTAGTAAAGTGGAACCATGGGGCAAATTCACTAACCTCTGAAAATTCGTCAGCGACGGCATTCACTCACAGCGCAACACTTCGCCAAGCGTAGATTTGCCAGGACAAAGCTAAATCCGAAGTTGTCCAGGGCGCGAACGCTGACGAAGTTGCGCTAGCGTTACTGTGCGAAGCGAAGTTGCGATAGCATTGGCTAATTTGTATACAGCGGGAAGTTAAAGTTCAATGGATGTATATGTTGCAGCAAATACATTACACTACACAAGCCCGGGAAACTTTAATAAAATTTAAAAAAAGTTGTTATATTGCCCTACACATAAGCCCAGTGTATAGTTTATGTGCCATATGTTAGGAAATGTAGGGGGGAAGACGGTTACCCCAAAAAAAATTGCGCTATTTTTCAGCCTATCATCCTGAAAAAGGAAAAACACTAGCGTTTTTTGGGACTTAGAAAAATTTTCAACTTTTTTGAAGAAGTCCTATCTACTCTATTGCACTTTGCCTGGTCTGAGGTGGCGAAGGCAAGTCTGGCGCAAGAGGTAACGTTCATTAAAATCCACATCTTGGTGAATTTGCACAGTTACGTCCATTCGCCAGAGAGCAAATTCACCAGGCGTTAGGGAGTGAAGTAACGCTAGAGTCTATCTCCTTCACTAGCGAAATTACGCCAGCGAATTTTCGCCTGTGTTAGTCAGTTCACCTTTTAGTAAATTTGCCCCCATGTGTTGCAGAAGATTTTACCTACTATATCCAGCTGGGTTTGCCTGATTATACTTTAAAATTGGTACCCTTAAAAGCTGAATACTTTTTCCCTCTGACAATATGTAAATTAGTTACTTATTCAGTTAGCCAATAAAAGGTATCACCAAACTTTACATTTTCTGAATATGTAAATTAGGTACTTCTGAACAAGCATTTAGTAAATCATATTTTATAAGTGCCCACATTTTAAAGGGTTGTTTATTTTTATCTACTTGTTTGTGTAATTAGATAACTGATAATAATTATTACAATAATTAGTATTCACACTGTTGCATACAAACAAACATATTATTCCAATGGCAGGAGCCCAGACCGCATGGTCTGCTTCCTCTGTAATTCTAAGAAATCCCCTCTCCAGCCGCTTTTTTTTTTTCTTTTTTTTTTTTGATTAACCTTTTTCTGTAGCAAAGCACTAATGGGTTATTGTTTTGTTTTTATCCATACTACATCCTCTTCTAATAATCAGCATAGTGTAAAGAGGAGTCCGTTTTTTAGGGACTTATTTGTGATATGAGAACTAAACCCTAAAAATTAATATGGCAAAAATTTTTATATTTTATATACTGAACTTCTTGCTCCAGCAGCTGTTGAGAAGCTAAGTTTAAGGGTTGTCGGAAATTACCAAGCAGAAAATGAGGTTGGCCTGTGATATAAGATGATGCTACAGGGCTGATTATTAAATTCTGATGCTAGTTGCACTGGTTTCTGTGCTGCCATGTAGTAATTATCTGTATTAATTACTAATCAGCCTTATATTGTGACATTTCTATTCTATGTGTATATTGTGTGTATAAACTGCCCCTTTTAAAACAATTTATTTCTTGTCTGGTGCTAATTTGGTTTTCATGCAATTAGTTTGTTTCAAGGTATTTGACATAGATCGTGATGGTGTTTTGTCTCGCACGGAGCTTGCAGAGATGGTCCTTGCTCTTTTGGAGGTTTGGAAAGATAATCGGACTGATGCCATACCTGTAAGACTCAGGGTTTACAACATTAAAGTATTATTAGAAGGGTGGTTCACCTTTAAGTTAGTTATAGAACAGCCAATTTTTCAATTGGTCTTCACTATTTATTTTGTTTTTTTTAATTATTTGCCTTCTACTGACTCTTTCCAGTGTTCAAATGGGGATCACTGACCCCATCTAAAAACCAAATGCTCTGTAAGGCTATGAATTTATTGTTTTTGCTACTTTTATTACTTATGTTTCTATTCAGGCCCTCTATTCATATTCTAGTTTCTTACGCAAATCAATGCATGGTTGCTAAGTAAATTTTGACCCTAGCAACCAGACTGCTGAAATTGCTAATTTCTGAGCTGCTGAATAAAAAGCTAAATAACTCAAAAACCACAAATAATAAAAAATGAAAGCCCGTTGCAAATTGTCTCAGAATATCACACCCTACATCATACTAAGTTAATTCAAAGGTGAACTACCCCTTCACGGACTGATATTATGTTCAAGTGCATATAATTAAAATAATATGTTAACTATTTTAACAAAGTACCCACATGAGTAGTCTCACAGAAACTATATTTTGAGTTATTTTATATCTACTATTGTAGTATGGCTTACTTGTTATAATAAAAGTAAAGCATTTCTAAACTTTACATTCTAGCAAAGTTTGCAGTAGAAATAAAGGAATGTTTAAGTAAATACCAGTTTGGGGCTTACAAAATACATTTTTATCTTGGATGATAGCAGTTGACGTAGTTTAATTAATTCATAGTTAATTAATTATTATTTTTTTATATAAATTGTACTCATTTGTTTCACTTCTGTTTTTGAAGGAATTGCACTTAGATCTGTCTAACATCACAGATAATATACTGCAGTCCCACGATACAACAAAGGTAATGCACATGCATTATTTAAGGTTCCATACGTTTTTGTTTTTTTGTAAATGTTCTCACATTGTAGCAAATTCAAATTTGAAAGCTACTTATATATACTCAAAGGGCACATTTATTATAGATAAAGATAAAAGTTTTATCTTTCATAGAAGGTTTTGTTGCCAGTTGATAACATTTTGTTGAAACTGTCAGGAATACCCAGATGGGATTTTATTCAATATATCCCATAGTAATTAGTGAATCTGACAAGTTTATGTTACCTATCAGTATTACACTAAAACCACCACTGTACAAATTATATTGGAGCAGAATTTGATTCTAAAATAAGGATTTATCTATTACTAAAAACAAATTCCATAATACATTTTTCTTTTGTACTCTTTTTACTTTATAGAGTGGACATTTGACACTGGAGGATTACCAGATATGGAGTGTTAAAAGTGCCCTTGCCAATGAGTTTTTAAATCTTCTTTTTCAGGTAAGGTATTTTATGCAAGATGTATGATAACATCACTAACCGCTATTATATTTCTGGAGTCTCTGGATCTGTTTACTGCTTGGTAATCTCTTCCTTTATTAGCTTGCCATTATTTCCCGTGGGGCAAAACAGCCTTTAATAGAAAACCTTATGCAGGTGGTAGAGATGGCTGGGAAGCCTATAACACAGCAAGCATGCTTCTCCTCTGTCTTTTGTAAATTGAGGTAAAATACGAATGTCAATTTTAGAACAAATGAAAGATTGGTTTAGATCAAATGAAATCCATGTGACAGATTGTTGTTATCCTTTCAGGCTAAGACCACATAGATGAGGTCCGATGAATACAAAGTAAATCTTAATAGACATGAGTGGTTTGATCATCACTGTGGACTATGTTGGTGCTTTATAAATACATGTTGTTAATAGACCACTAACCGCAAAAAATTGTGTTTTAAAGGAATGGCAACATAATGTACTGTTGCCATGCACTGGTAAAACTGGCAAGTTTGCTTCAGAAACACTACTATAGTTTATGAAAACAAACTGCTGTGTAGCCATGGGGGCAGCCATTCGAGCACAGGATATTCATTAGATTTATATAAACTATAATAGAGTTTATGAAGCAAAAACACCAGTTGAACCAGTGCAGCACATAGTATATTGTATTTTCATGCCTAAAACACTTTTTTGGTGTTCCTTTAATAATAATCACCATAGTACTCCTAAGAGAATGAAGGTGGTATGAAAAAATTAGATCTTCTCTTGAATTCTTGGGTTACTTGATAAAAATAAGGCTTGTGTTCATTACTGATGATTGCATATTCTATATGTCCACTGAGGCCCATGCAATAAAATTTGCATTTCTGTATTATATTGCCAATGTTTTATCACAGTAATGTATGGTTCAACACATTCCTTGACTACAGTACAACCTTTAGAGAATTTGTTATTGCAGAACCTTCCACCTACAGTTCTGTTCAGAATAATAGCATTCCGACATCAATAACCTGATCAATCACTGTTTTTGGTCGAAATTATATTTCTACATGGCAAATAATTTAGTAGAAGGTGTAGTAGAGTAATAGAAAACCAACAGACCCAACAGTTATGACATGCATGCTGCTGATTCTGTATAATTGAATCATTAATTGAGGCTAATTCAAAATAATAGCTTGTTCCAAATAATAGCAGTGTGTAGTTCAATTAGTGAGGTCATTAATTCTGTAAAAAAACAGGTGTTAATTACGGCCCTTATTTAAGGAGGCAAGGCAGCAAATATTATGCATGCTGGTTATAGTGCATTTCTCTCTGAAAATGGGTCGTTCCAGACATTGTTCAGAACAGCTTACTGTGATTAAAAAGTTGATAAGAGCTAAATTGCAACCAAAACCTGAAAGACGGGAAGAAAACTGAAAACTACCATTCGATTGAATAGAAGAATAGCGAAGACTCAAAGAAGGTGTAAAGTTACCTGTGAGTACTGTTACAACTAGAAGACGCCTGTGTGAAGCCAAGCTATCAGCAAGAAGCCGCAGACAGTTTCTCAGATGATCCCAAACACTGAATTCAAGCCACAGTACACTGTGAAGACAGTGAAGCATAGCAGTGCAAGCATCATGATATGGGGATATTTTGTATCTATTTATTGCATACCAGGGATCATGGATCCGTTTCAATACATCAAAAAGAGGTCTTCTGCTGAAGAGGAACTGTCCTTGAAATGGGCAGACCAACAAGAGTGACGTTATGGAGTGACCAGCCCAATCTCCAGACCTTAATCCAATAGAAAACCTGTGGGGAGACATCAAAATGCTGTTTCTGAGGCAAAACCCAAGAATTGTGGGATGTAAGAGGTGCCAGAAGTTGGTGGACTCCATACAACACAGATGTCCAGCAGTTCTCAGAAACACTGCTTATACAACTAAATATTAGTTCAGTGATTCAAACGAAAGCAAAATCTTGAAACATTTTTCAGTTTATACAGTGAACATTTGAGTTTGTAAAGAAGAATGCAGACACTGCTATTGTTTTGGAACATCCTAATATTCCCTTTTCTTTACTTTCTGTAAAGGAATAACACATTTGATAAATTTATCTTCATGTTCTGATTTGGAATAGAATGTTCAGTTTTCCCAATGCGTTTGTGTGTATGGAAATTAAAGCCATTATAAGGATTTTGAGTTTAATTCACTTTTTTAAACACAACAAAATTGTATATGGCACTGTTTGGAATTACAAAAATTGTTTGCAACACATGAGGTTGCTTATATATGTTTGATCTGTATTACTAGTGTATTAGTTGACAGCTTAAGCTGTGTTTAAAGGAGAGTTTTTATAATGCATTATTGATTAAAGTCTGGACACATCAGTAGTCTTAAAAATGTGAAAATTATTTATAAATGGTCAAATCAAAATATGCATCAGACACCCTGTAATTTGTGTAAGTATGCGCCTGCCTTAAGACTATACGATGTCCTTTTAGATCAGTCAACAGACCAACAAAAAAGTAAAAGGAGATTATGCTGGAACACAATACCGGTACTGCAACTGTTTCCACAGGGGTGCATACACACCAAAGAGCTGTAGTGTTATGATGATTTGTTAATCAGTCTTTTCAACCTCTGGATGTTTTTTTGTCTGATGAAATATGAGCTCAAATCAATCAGTCATAAAATTGCACAGGCATATATATCAAGCAGACCTTTATATTGTGTATGTGTATCCTAGAAATAGCAGTAAAAATAAGTAATGTATTCATGGCCTAATTGGAAAATCCCCAAGATTTGAACACCATATTTAAAATTTTTATGTTTCAAGGGTTCTGCTATTCAGTGTTTTCCAATCATCTAAAAATAATAAGATTATGTCAGAGTGCAGGTAGCTCAGTGTTTAATCTTATTACATGCCTTGCATTTTTTTTTGGTATAGTTCTATAACTTTTGAATTTGCCTTAGATATATTTCTGCTTTTGTTGTAAGAGAATGCTGACCTTAAAAAAAAAAAAAATAAATAAAAAAAAAATAAAGATTTTGCGAATTCAAGTGCATTAGTTACATTCTTGTTTTATTTGATTTTTCAATGTTTCCATGACATTTCCTTTACCTCTTGTATTACTTCTACAGTTCAAGCTCCAGTTGCTGAGTGTCCATTCTTGCTTTTAATGTTCTCTCAGCTCCTCTCCTCTCTCCCCAGCTCTGTATGTGTCCTGTTCAGTAGTGCCCGCGAAAAAAATCCAATTTAAACATGCCAGCACTGAAGTAAAGTAGATTATGCTTTTGTGGCCATTCTATGTGCCTCTTTCAGTGCTGCTGAAATTAGAAATGAATTTCCCAGTCAGGTATCCCTATGCTGTGTTTAGAGGAGAGAAAATAAATACAGTGAAACCTCTATTTTAATAAATACAGCGAACCCTCTATTTTAAGTTCCTGCATTTTATATTTTTTATTTGTGGTCCCACCAATTTAAAATGCATTTCATTGGGTGCTTTTCCCTGATTTTAAGTAATGTTTTCCCAGATTTTGCATCAAACTTTTTTCCTGATGTACCCAAAAACTGCTTTTATTCCCTCTATGAATGTTACTATTTGTGAAATAAAGAGGTTTAAAATACTAACCAGATGTATATTTTGCCAAGGTTCTGCCTGTAAATGGTCATTTCCAATTAGTCTGCCCCTTATACAGTCCTGCACAAATCACTTATTGCTTTAGGTTGTGTATGTGATTGACAGAGAGTCCCTGCACATGTCCCCCATAGTGTAACATTAACACTGCAATGTTTAACCCTTAAAAGAAATTCCTTTATCCAAAGATAACTGTCCCAAGGCTTTTTTCAGTAAAAAAATGTCATTTTATTTATATTATCATTAAAACTCAGATACAAACGAACCCCACCAGGCCCGCCTTACGCGTTTCGCACCCTCCAGCGCTTAGTCATAGGTGTAAGATAATCGCCGGAGGGTGCGAAACGCGTAAGGTGGGCCTGGTGGGGTTCGTTTGTATCTGAGTTTTAATGCTAATTTTAAATAAAATGACTTTTTTTTTACTGAAAAAAGCCTTGGGACAGTTATCTTTGGATAAAGGAATTTCTTGTATGTTATTGCCTGAGAACTGGGGCGAGTCCCTTGGGTTTAATTAGATCGAAATCAGATGTGGACTCCCAATTGATGTATTATATAATGTTTAACCCTTGTTATTAACACAGTAAATATTGTATCTCAAAATAAAACAGACTCCTGTGCTTATATCCTTCCAGTACTTGAAGAAAAAGTTATTTTAACACATTTCTCTGATTTTACATTTTCCCGGATTTTACATAATTTTTTCTTGGTCCCCTGAAAAACAAATAAAATAAGATCAACATCTGGCGGAAATGGTATTGGAAGCATATTGTAATTGTGCTTGATTTAGAACATACTTTGCAAAATATAGTGAATAAAGTACCCCTTCTTGTAAATTATAAGGATATTATAAGTTACCGAGGAGTTTCATGACCATATAAAAACACAAGGCTGAAGGCCGAGTATTTTTATACAGGTAATGGAACTCCGAGGTAACTTCTAATATCCTCATATTTTGCAACAGGGGGTACTTTATTTATTATAACACACAAATTTCAGTGAGTCATGTGACAGAAATGACATCAGAACTCACCGTTTATAAGGATATAATTTACAGGATATTCATGGCTTTTGTGTATTATAAGTGTTTATGGGCTGGAAGCATCATTATCACCACAGCATTTGCTAAAAACTTAAATCTAATTCAATAAAATATAAACTGTTACTGTTTAATTGTGGTGTCTTTATCTTAGGTGAGTCATATAGTCTTGGGTTTAAAACCAGGCACCCCTGAGGAGGAAGGACACATTATTAGGTATGAATTCATATATAATAACAAACCATCCTATTTTTACCTTCATGTTGTACATCGATCCTCCTTCATTATATATCTCTTACCACATGACACACACACACACATATATATATTTATATATGACATTTGTCCACCCTGTCTGTATTGTAAAAATGTACATTGCTGTGTATTTTCGTAGCACTATATAAATACTTATTCATACGTACAATGCAGTATTGGACTGATGTTATTTTTGTTTACGTGGTTTCAGAGGCTGGCTAGAAAGAGAAAGTCGGTATGGACTACAGAATGGTCACAACTGGTTTCTTATCTCTATGCAGTGGTGGCAGCAGTGGAAGGAATATGTCAGATATGTAAGTGTACTATTTTTTGTTAGAAAGGGCACATATACCTCAAATCTCAAGAACTAACTAAATGTCCCTTTAGCTCTATAGTGTCACAATAATGAAAGCTATAAAACATGTAGAATGTTTTATGATATATTATTTTTTACAGGTCCATTGTTCCTTTCTTCATTCCATGATCATCCTTAATACCTTCCCAAGCCTTCATGTCAACCCTCTAATTATGCATATTATGTGGGTTGCCTCCCGTCCGGTTTTGACCCGGACAGCCCGGTTTTCAGAAGCTATTCCCTACCACGTCATTGCCCCACCCCTGCGGCATCATAGACAAGCCCCCTGTGACATCAGTTCCTGTCCTGATGTGGCCCCCCTTCAAGTCGCTGACTAGCTCTGAGTTATAGAGCTGAAAAGCAGGAAGTTGTGTTTTGGCTATTATCTTACACATCCAGTCACTCCAGCCTGTAGACATTACCTTCTTGTCTAACTATATTAGAAACATTTTTAATTTTGCACAGCCTATCTATTTACACAGTTTTTATTTTCACACTGAACTGTTCCTTTAAAGGCATTTTTAAAGTTATACACACTCATTAAATCTCCAATATTATACATATTAGTAATTGCTGTAAAAAAAATTTTCACCTAAAAGTACACTTGGAATATCACAGGTTTGCTTTATCTTTGTAAATTAAAAGGAATTGCAAATATTTATAATATTAGAGATTTAATGAGTGTGTATTATTTTTGTGTATAATTTTTAATTTTAAGAAATTTCCTTAAAATGGTGTTTGTTGTTATTTATAAAGTTGTGATTTTTGTAAACTGAGGTTATACTCTGAGGAAGTGACCACTGTGGGTCAATAAAAGAAGATAATTTCCCACACCAACCAATTACTTTTGCAAGCACACAACCATATCTGCTGCCTGCTAATTGGTTGCTCTGGGCAACTAGAACTGGAGCAATCTTTGCACTTTTGTTACATTGCTATTTCAAAACAATTTCTGTTGAACAATATTCGTTTTGTTTCATTTACCATAACATAAATACCATCATTCATGAATAAACTCTTGTGCTCTGTATTTCTCAGGATTCTAAGCTAACTGTTGTTGGACCATTTTCTACATTAAGCGGGGAAAGGAATTTATCGGCTACATCCTCACCAGATCAAAAGGAAGATGACAGGAATGGGTCAAACTTCCAGAATTATACAGATGAAAAATCTTCAGATAACATATCATCTGCTTCAGAAGCTTCAGAATCAACTATCACCGGTAAGAATAAAGTCTACTTCCAAGCAGAGCTTTTAACTCTGGTTTAATATGAGGTGAGGTCCACAGGGAAACCATAATGCTTCCTGTTATAGAGCGCTGCCGTAAGGTTGGCTGAAAATCAAATAGGATGGCAAGAGATTTTTGTTTTTGTTTGGATGCAGTAGTAGGTCCCTGAAGTTTGAATCCATTAGCTTGCCAGAGAAGCAAGTAACAGAGTTATTATTTTGTGATATTTGTGTTCTATATTTCCAGTTACATAGTAAAGCTGTGGCTTCTGAAAGTGACTTATTGTTGGGGGGATACAGAGATAAAAATATTATGTGCAAGCCTGAAAACAAATGTACATATGCAATTGCAATGAGTTCAAATTTCAAGTGATATCTAAGCACAACTATATGGAAGTGCAAAGGGTGCATTTTGGAGCAAGTACCTTTAATGAGTGGGGCACAACTGTGTTTGCAAATGTAAATGAGCCCTGCTATCTCTTAGAAAGAAAATATAGCAATGGTGCTTTCAGATTTAAAACAATACTGACATGTTCCTATAAACATCATAGGAACGTGTCCATATCTAGGAGCTGCTGCACGCCGAATAGTTTCCACAAAAAGCCCCACGCAAAATCGCCCCCAGCCCTGTGAACTTTTGTGAAGCCGACCCTCCAACACTGCTAACGGATCTTCTGCATTGCTTCAGTGACACTGGGCTGGGGGCAGCACAATCCTTCCATAGGCTAATTATAAATGAAAACAGGACTTCAGCCTATGGAAGGATCGCTCCATCCCCAGCCCAGCGTTTTTTTAAAATGTGCATTTAAATCATTCCTAGTCATCAATAGTATTCACCTTTTAATGCTATTGCCCTGATTACAAAGCTACAGTATCTGCTGGCATGTACATTCCACCATATAAGGATGTTTTTCTATAATTTGTTGACAGGCATTGATTTGTACAGGAATTTATGACTGTGTGGAAAAATATTTTTTGTAGTATTGTAAACACAACAAATGTTTATAGATAGTTGCACAGTATTATTTTATAGTAAATAGTACTATTTTGGGGGAGGGTATATTATGGTTGAATTGTTACACAGATTTCAGAGTTAAATTAATATTCTACAACATTTTCTTATTTTTCTAGGTTTTAATTATTCTAGCAATACAACCTCAGACATGTGCTTTGCACATCAGCATAACGCTTCAGATAATAATAACCAGTGTATGCTCAGTGCCAATGGGAATGCATTATTGCAGCTTAATCCACAGAAACCAGGTGCTATTGACAACCAGCCTCTAGTAACACAAGAAACTGTAAAGGTAAATTATGCGTCTATCCTGCCATTGCTCTGTTTAGAAAAGTCATCCTGTAGTTTTTGGGTTACATCTGCAGTGCTGAAAAGAAAATAAGACTTGAAATGAGGGATATTACATGCCCTTAATGCCTCATTTATTACAAGCATATGTGAATGACCCAAAAATAGTTTAAAAAGTCAGACTGTTAACAATAAGATAGCCCATTGTTAATTAAATTCTTAGAGACTGGGCCTTGAAATGCATACAGCACGGTTTATTGTTTGCAGTGTCATTGTTTCGATATATACACAGATTTTTTTATGGATTTAATTACAAAGTAGGGGTTGAGTTCTGAAAGGTTCCGTATACTTCACTTTATTTCCTCACACACACCAAGTTTTTGAATCTAATTATCTAACTTGCAAAACAATGTTCACACCACACTCTTAAGTAAACACTGAAGGTTGTAGCTTTGTTCTTCAACTTATATTCTTTATTGCATGACTATGCTTCAAATGGAAGGAAGAAGTGGATTTAATATATTTTATTGTTAAAAAGGGGTATACTGTTTCTATGAGACCATATTTCTCTGCACATTTGTCATTATTTTAATAAAATTAGTGATTCTGTTTTCAAATATAGAGTTTCCTAAATCTTATATTGCACAGTTTCAAATGCTGCAGCGTTGATCTTTTTTTTTTCTCAGCATTTGTGCTAACCTACATCGAATAATAAAAAACAATATTACATAATCATATAATCATTAACAAACAAGTTGAAATGCATAGTGTGAACTTAAATTCTGGCTGATCTATATTTTTTCTTTAGCTGTCTTTATTTTTAACTTGATCTTGTATTTTAAGGTTCCTTCCCTAACACTTGAAGGGGGGCGACTCAAACAGAGTCCAACTCTTGTCTGCACTAAAGACTTTGAGGTTGTTCCAGAGCCTGTGTGGAGAGCCCTGTATCACTGGTATGGGGCGAACCTTTCCTTACCACGTCCAGTAAGTAGCTAAATGCCAAATTTAGAACATAACCAGAACTTCAACTACTTGCCATATTTCCTTAACAAATCTGAATGACACAATAGTACAACATGCCACTTTATATGGGCACAAATATTAACTGTTACCTTTCAAATTTTCCAGGTTATCAAAAACAGCAAAACAGATCTTCCAGAACTTGAGCTTTTCCCACGCTATTTGCTTTTCTTGAGACAGCAGCCCGTAACTCGTCAACAACAGTCAAACATCTGGGTGAATATGGGTATGATGAGCCTCAGAATGTTTCCTCAGCATTTACCCAGAGGTAATGTAAGAATGCAGCAAGAATCAAACAGCATAGTGTTTGTGCCAAAAGAAATCTATACAGCTAGGCTGTGGCATTTTCAAACAATGGGGCTTTTATCTAAGGTCATGCACAAGAAACATGAGAAAAATCTGAATAATAAAATACTTTATATTGGATGAGAAGTTATTAAACATATGTTTAGGAGCATTCATGAAAAATAATAGGTAGAATGGCAGCTTCTCCATGAGAGTATAGCTAAGCATTTGCAAATATATGTATAAATCCTTTATCAAATTAACTGAACTTAATTCAAATGACGAACAAATATTCAGGCTGTATGAGTATAGTGGAGTTCACCATTAGCCATGCAGTCTCTCCATGTGGATCGCTGCTCTCGCGGGACCCGGCCACTTCCGTCCGGTATACCTGTATTGAGATGAAACCCGCTATCCGGCGCTGATCCAAGTATCATGGAGAACCGCTTTTTGAAAAGATCCTCTGAGGAAGTACCACACGGGCAAGAAACGCTTTAGTTTCTGCACATACCCACTGCCATGTACCTCGCACTGTGTTTTTGAATAAAGCCACATTTTTCAAAAAGCGATTCTCCATGATACTTGGATCAGCGCCGGATAGCGGGTTTCATCTTAATTCAAATGACCACTGTCAAGTGTAGCTTGTTTCAGTGAGTACTAAACTATATGAGCAGTGCACTGTTCAGACAGCTCAAAAAAGCAGTAGGGTTTCTTTTTGAAGGCTACCCACTGCCTTTATAGCCAGTGTCCAGATTAGATCCATGGCTAGCAAGAATTTTTGTTTCTTTAGCAACAAGCAAATGTTGGGGCCGATTCACTAAGGGTCGAATATCGAGGGTTAATTAACCCTCGATATTCGACTAGGAATTAAAATCCTTCGACTTCGAATATCGAAGTCGTAGGATTTAGCACAGATAGTTCGATCGAACGATCGAAGGATAATTCCTTCGATCGAACGATAAAATACAACGATCGAAGGAATATCCTTCGATCAAAAAAAGTTAGCCAAGCCTATGGTCGAACGATTTTTAGTTCGAATCCTTCGATTCGAAGTCGTAGTCGAAGGTCGAAGTAGCCCAAAAAAAACTTCGAAATTCGAAGTTTTAAACCTTCGAATCCTTCACTCGAATTTAGTGAATCGGCCCCGTTGTGTCTTAGTTGGCTTGTAACCAGCTAGTGCATGATGCCATTTTGCTGACAATTTTGTTAATTGTGTATGGCCAGGCCATATTAGACTGGATATTGTTTGTGTAGCGGGTTTTTAAATCGGTTATACAGTACAGTAATGTACTGTTCTGAGACATCAAGAAATCGCAGTTGTCTAAAAGACATTCCAATTCAATCCGTGAAATCAACACTTGCATTGTTCTATGATAACAGTGTTATTTAGCCGTCCTTTAAAGATGTCCGGTTTTCTTGTAGGGATATGTTAGAATGATATAGTAAAGGACCAAGTCTTGGAAATAATATGAAGACATCCATATAATGAATGTGTGCCCTTTCTTACTGATGTACAATCAGAGCATGATAAAGTAATCTAATTATGGTCATCATTTAGAACTAAGGGGCCGATTCATCAAGGGTCGAATATCGAGGGTTAATTAACCCTCGATATTCGACTAGGAATTGAAATCCTTCGACTTCGAATATTGAAGTCGAAGGATTTAGCGCAAATTCTGCGATCGTACGATCGAAGGATTATTCCTTCGATCGAACGATTAAATCCTTCGAATCGAACGATTCGAAGGATTTAAATCCAACGATCGAAGGAATATCCTTCGATCAAAAAAACTTAGGCAAGCCTATGGGGACCTTCCCCATAGGCTAACATTGACTTCGGTAGCTTTTAGCTGCCGAACTAGGGGGTCGAAGTTTTTTTTAAAGAGACAGTACTTCGACTATCGAATGGTCGAATAGTCGAGCGATTTTTAGTTCGAATCCTTCGATTCGAAGTCGTAGTCGAAGGTTGAAGTAGCCCATTCGATGGTCGAAGTAGCCCAAAAAACACTTCGAAATTCGAAGTTTTTTTACTTCGATTCCTTCACTCGAGCTTGATGAATCGGCCCCTAAATGTACTGGTAGCACATGCTTTCTGCTACATCAAGATTCTAATCACAAGTGATTATAATGACTAGGTTAAAATAGAATTAGGTATAGTTTTAATGACATCAGCTGGCTTTATTTTAGACATATTGATGTCGGATAACATAATTGGAGGATTTTTATACTGGAGATGTTAAAAATTAAAGGAGCACGTTTATTTTATACTGAGACTATAAATTGTGTTCTTGTGCACACCCTAGGTCTTTGCTACTATTGCTCTGTTCCATTGGATCACAATATATTGGCAAATCATTGGCTGCTAAAAGTAATAAATCTTTCTTCAAAAAGAGAGATTTTAATGACAATGGACTGTTCAGCCTCTCCTGAATATTTGCTAGAGGTTAACCCAAATGAATGCCCAACGCTTGACTTTAAGTTTAAAGTGTGTGTTATTTTTGCTATGCACTAATTAATGTAAAATCAACAATTAATCTTTTTTTTTTTTTTTTTTATGAAGTGTGCTTTCTTGCTGTGATCTTACAACTAATCCTCTTATCTGTAATTGCTGAAAATTTGCTTTTTCTTTTGAAGGATTGTTGTGGTACAGTGTGTGATATGTGATACAGTTAAGGTAACCGTGTTGCTTTGCTACTTGGTGAAATTGTTTTGCATGAAACTAAATGATATAACGAAATATGTGATCAGATAACCTGTTTAAAGATAAGATCCAAATCTCATCCATACGACTTGTAATTTTATTATAGTTTTAAAGCATGTAATATTAATTGTATTGTGCAACCAAGTGTTTCAAACAAATATCTTCCTTTGCTCCTTTGGCACTGAAATGTGCTGCTGTTGCTTAATCAGCTTGACAATAGCTACCAAAGCCTATAAAACTCCTTAGATCTCTCTTCTGCAAAGCCTTGCTAATGTAAGGATTTCAGAGGTTTAACGACTAATACAGCAGTATAGAATGTTAGAAGTAAATAGCCGAACAACATCCTAATAAATAATTGTTTTGCATCTGAATGTAGTTCTAGCCAATTTTATTTTTAGCTGTGTGAATGCACTTTAAAATAAATATATATATATATATATATATATATATATATATATATATATATATATATATATATATATATAAAAATCATGATGAAGGATCAGCACACTTTTTGATTCTTGTGAATGCAGTATTTTTTATTCGTAACACAGCTCTTGAGAAAGGCTTCAGTAGAGAAGCCGAAACGTCGAAATAAAATTTTTGGTTTTTTGGACACCCTTGCAAAGACCTGGTTGTGCGTTTTTTGTACAGCATTTTGGTTTACATAATTTTTTGAATTCTGCACCCAGGCAGTTGTTGTTATATAACGAGTGCTCCAGTTTTGTGTGTATATATATATATATATATATATATATATATATATATATATATATATATATATATATATATATATATATATATAAAATCATGATGAAGGATCAGCACACTTTTTGATTCTTGTGAATGCAGTATTTTTTATTCGTAACACAGCATTGTATCCAATGTTTTGGTCCCTCCTTGATAAAGGAAATAAAGAATCAAAGAGTGTGCTCATCCTTCATCATTATATATCAAACATATTGATTGTGCACCTCTGTCTCATAAAGAGTTGCTAGATTCCCACTTAGCTTTGCCGCACTATTTTTGAAAGTAAGGAAAACATTTTTTAACGTTTTTCTTTGTGTACTGGTGGTTGTATGTGAAAATGAAAGGCTTTCCTGAGATATATAATATACACACATATAATTCGAAAAATGTGTTGTTTTTTTTTTGTTTTTTTTTTGTCATTTAAACAGGTAACGTTCCGTCTCCAAATGCTCCACTGAAACGTGTGCTGGCATACACTGGCTGTTTCAGCCGTATGCAGACAATAAAAGAAATTCATGAATATCTTTCTCAGCGGCTACGTATTAAGGAAGAAGATATGAGATTGTGGTTGTATAATAGTGAGGTAAATGTTCCTGCTGTAATTGCAATTGATGAGGATTGTGAATTATACCCATATGTCATATGTTCTTCACATAGTGTTAATTTATTAATTTAGTTGTGCGTTTTGGCGAGATTTAGTTTTACAATATGGGATTATAATCTACAAATAGGTTCTAACAATGCTGTTAGCGCAGTCACTGTTTTTGATATGTAGTGATCTAATTATAGTCAAGCAACGCGGAAAAGTCGCCTAAAAATAAAAATTATATGCGCAGCAGTGCTAAATTGTCCTTAAAGTGGTACTCCAATCTTGGAGAACATTCCAACCTAATTTTATAGGTTTTAATTTGTGTTTTCATTTAAAATGGGCATGTCCATTTTTTTGAGAAAACAACACTGAAAAGGTTTGTCTCTTATTCAGAATTACCTTACTTTACTTGATGATGAAGACCACACATTAGAGGGCCTGAAAATACAAGATGAGCAGCACTTGGTAATAGAAGGTACAATAAATTATTTTATCTTGTTTTATGCAGTATACACATTTTATCTTTTTCTATTGATGTGTTAAATACTAATGTGATGGAGACAGTAATTTTGCTTTGTATGCTAGTGTTGCTTTAATAGAATCAATAAGTCATGCATAATGGAAGAGCAGCCTATACAAATGATAGATATGGGTAATGATATTCTTACAGTGTGTAGCCGTTTGCTGGGAGCAATTTCAGGAAATCTAAATATAAAAACACATATATAAGAACATTCATAGCATAATATTTATAACGCTTTGAAAGAGTTACTTAAAGGAAAACTATATCCCCAAAATGAATTTTTAAGCAACAGATAGTTTATATCATATTAAGTGGCATATTAAACAATCTTACCAAACTGGAATATATATTTAAGTAAATATTGCCCTTTTACATCTCTTGCCTTGAACCACCATTTTGTGATGGTCTGTGTGTTGCCTCAGAGATCACCTGACCAGAAATACTACAACTCTAACTGTAACAGGAAGAAGTGTTGAAGCAAAAGACACACCTCTGTCTGTTAATTGGCTCATGTGACCTAAGAAGTATAGTTTGTTTGGTATGATTCTTTGCACAGTGAATAGTATGATCCCAGGGGGTGGCCCATATTTTTTAAAATGGCAATTTTCTATTTATGATTATCCAATGGCACATACTACTAGAAAAGTATATTATTATAAAAATGGTTTATTTACACGAAGCAGGGTTTTACATATGAGCTGTTTTATGCAATATCTTTTTATAGAGACCTACATTGTTTGGGGGGTATAGTTTTCCTTTAAGAAAGCAATTTTTTCTGTGTTATGCTGCAACTTAATCAGTACAATTAATTCAAGATAACATATTAAGTAAGGACAAGTAAAACCTATATGGGGGAATGTAATAAAAGTCGCAAAACAATTAGCACCAATAAGAACAAAAAGTCTAATTTTGCAATGTAATACTCTTCCTTAAACTGTTATGACATTACGAATTTTAATTGCGCATTGCCCACTTTTAAGAAGTGTTTGAAGGCGTCGTAATCTTTTGGAGCAAACGTAACAACTTTTTCAGTAAGAAGTTTTATTACATTCACTGCACACTGGTGCTAACTATAAAATTTGCAAACCTTCTTCCACTGTCGGAAGTGGTCGCTAAACAGTTTCTGGGTACGCAAAAGCTATATTAAATCCTCACAAATCTGTTTGCAAAGAGGCATAACTTTTCACATTGCAAATATTTTTTCCGTTACCGTCTTTTATTTCATTCCCCACATAATCTATATAGTGACACCAATGTATGATTTGTTTTAAATATAATAAATACATGTGCTCCAGTATGTAACATTAAGCAGGTATTGTAATGCTAAGCTTTGCAGTGCAGAAATGCCACACGATTTTATGCAAAAATTATAGAAAGTACTGCAATGGCAAAAGAAACTTTTTATTCTCATAAACCAACTAGATTTTTACAGTTTGTTTATGTGCTTATTTATACAAAATCTAATTTTTGTGAGTTTTTTTTTTACTCAATAAACTCACAATTTAAAAAAACTCATTTTTGATTATTTATGATAAAATCATTGTACTGAATTCAATTGTGAAAAAAATGGAATCATCCAAATTTTCAAGTTTATAGGATTTACAAAAACAAAACTCTAACTTGAATTAAAACTCAATGCTAGCAAACAGAATACACCACTGCTGCCCCTAATATACATTTTTGTACAAGTCTAATTATCATTTTGGTTTATTTTTATTACTTTAGTCAGGAATAAAGACATGAGCTGGCCAGAAGAGATGTCATTTATTGCAAACAGCAGTAAAATTGATAGACATAAAGGTAAGTGTGAGTGATAGATTTTTACAGTAGTGGTAAAGAAAAGGACAAAAGGTTGCTGTTAGAAACAGAGTGGCTACTAAGAATGTATGACTTCCCTAAATCTGTCTGTACATGTATCAATACTCTGTTTTGTACAGTTATTTGTATGGTCCACCAATTGCAACCAATATCTGCCAATACACCGTGTTACACAGTGCATGGTACATCACAAGCTGTTAAGTGATGTTGCATTTGTTCATATTATTTGCACAAATGATCAGAACAATAAGGGTCAGACTGGAGCCTTGAGCATCCACCGGGGCTACAAAATGAAGGGCCCTCCTGGCAGTCCCCAGGGGCTTCCTCTCTACTCAAAACCGTCTGCCTTCCAATGGTTGCCTTCAAAGAAATACTGTAATCCCATTATATCCTTATCTCAATATCTGACTTTATGCACAAAATTACATCATTCATTTGCACTTAATAAAGACAAACGTTAATCAATTTCAACCCCTTTAATTAGCCAGTGATGTGTTTTTTTGTATTAACTGTAACTCTAATGAGCTTTGCAAACAATAGAGGCAGTAGATTCAGGGATGGGGCAGAAGTATAGGGGGCTTTTGGGGTTTCCTGATCTTTGTTAAAACAGGAGATTTGCTTCTATATTGTGACGCTGAATGTTCAGCTTGCTACTTACCTGTTGATCAGCAATTCGTTCTAAGGAAAACACCCCAAATTCTCACTGGGGATTCTTAAGGTTGATGCTAATGTAAATGTTATAGCACTTTTTGTGTTCCTAAAAAGTGCTGTTATCCTAGATATATGAAAAGGCATCACTGTGGAGTTTTACATTTGATGGCAGACATTTTTTTTTATTTTCCAGTTCCTACAGAAAAAGGTGCCACGGGTCTGAGCAACTTAGGAAACACATGCTTCATGAATTCAAGTATCCAGTGTGTCAGTAACACACAGCCTCTAACAAAATATTTTATCTCCGGAAGGCATTTGTATGAGCTGAACAGGTAATGAAAAGGTCCTAAAGGCAAACTTAAACTTCATTTTTACATTAATAAATCTTTGATTTCAAGTGTACATGAGCCTATTTGGAAATACCTTAGAACAAAATGTTGCCTTTGTCATGGGTTGATAATACACTATACTTGATGTTTGTAGACTTAACTATAATAGAAATGATAGCACATTCAGAAAAGTGAATTGATGATGGTTGATACCAATGGAATATGGTTAAAAAGTGGTCCATTTTTAATCATATATTCTGCATTTTAGAGCAAATCCTATTGGAATGAAAGGACACATGGCAAAATGCTATGGCGATTTGGTTCAAGAGCTGTGGAATGGAACCCAGAAAAATGTGGCACCTCTTAAATTACGAGTAAGGAACAGCAATGTGTATGTTGCTAAGCATACTTCATGTCACATGTTGTATTAAGTGTAAGAAATCAAGTAAAACATGATGCCAATCATAAGACTTATGTGTCATTATTAACTAAAATGTTGTTGGCACTAAAACCGTGAAGCTGTCCACGTAGATATTTCTCTGTACTAAGCAATATCTCTGCATATAAGCCGCAAACATTTGGAATTGCAACAACAAAGGAGAGCAGAAAAGGAGCATGGTGCCTACTCTAGAGTGTCTGAGAACAATAGACTGTGCCAGTAACACCTTTGCCACAGCCAAGCAAAAAAGTATGACCGCAAACTATGTACTAAGCATTTTAGATTAATACAGCTATATAGTGTCCCTATGTTCCTACTGTCCTCACAACGATCTCCCTTATACATTCTGTCACAAGCAAAGCTGCTATATTATAATAAGTCCACTACTGTTAAATTGTAAACATTGTTAACATATTCATCTAATAATGTTTTTTTTAATTAATTTTAAATTTTTTACAGTGGACTATCGCAAAATATGCACCAAGGTTCAATGGCTTTCAACAGCAAGATTCCCAGGAGCTGCTAGCTTTCCTTTTAGATGGTCTCCATGAAGATCTCAACAGAGTCCATGACAAACCATATGTTGAACTCAAAGACAGTGATGGGCGCCCAGACTGGGAAGTTGCTGCAGAGGTGAATATAAACACATATAGTATAGTTATGGATGTTTGCAACGCAGACAATATTAAGTCCTTTTCAAATAAAAAGTTGTTTATTTTCAACATAAAATAGGTGACAAAACATGCTTTATTTTACATTTGGATTATTTTGCTAAAAGTAGGCAATGTTAGCATTTTGAATATATATATATATAGTTTTTGTACCAGTACACAGCCCATCATGCCCAGAACTACAGAGCTTTCCAGCAGTGTTGGTCCCACTTTTAGCTGTGTCACTTCTGGTTCCAGCAGCCATTATGCTAAATAGTAAGCAGGTGCATACACACTGGAAGCTAAACTGAAATCTTGTGTTACTGCACATGTTCCTATGTGAGATAAATAATGGGAATAGTGATAAAGTGTGTGTTCTGCTATATTGGGATTTTAAAGTGGCAGAGAATTTCTTCTTTGAAGGACACAATCATTAGTATGTACCAAATATACAGCTGAGAGTGA
This sequence comes from Xenopus laevis, assembly GCF_017654675.1. Lineage (NCBI taxonomy): Eukaryota > Metazoa > Chordata > Amphibia > Anura > Pipidae > Xenopus > Xenopus laevis. Next base: position 85,133,326 of record NC_054374.1, read on the forward strand.
CCAAATGACAGGCTGACTGGGGTAGCTAGATGAGGGAAAGTGTAAAACTTTCTATGTGCCAGTTCAGTTTTTCTGCATTACAGTGCATGTGAATTCATTTTCTATTTTTAGAGGTTTCTGACATTTGTGGCTTTAGACCGTTTTATATTACTAGGCAGGCTTCATCTCAGAAACTTTGTAAAGGCCCAGACTGCCAGTGACCCTAAAGGTGGCCATACACAGTCAGATTTAAGATGCCAATTTGGCAGCTTATTTGCCAGTATATGGGGCCTTCGACAGGCCTCCCTGACCGATATCCAGCCAAAAATCTGTGATCGAGGACCATATTAGCCAGTTGATATAGTCCTTGTGTGGTTGGCACCTATTTCCATCCTTAGCCAGATATCGCACTGCCTTTGGTGGGCGTGTTGGCTGCAGCTATAGCTATCCACTTCATAATGTTGGCATTGTATATTTGCCTTGTGTAGGCCTAATGTGCACACTTGAATCTTTACTATTATGTAGTTGGCATTCTGTGAAAAAACAAAAGAAATTACAAAGCAATGGCAGTAGACATCTTAATATAATGAAACAAATTGTCCTGGACATTCCTTTCAGGAACGCATAGTCCTTTCCTGTTGTATATTTTACTTTCCCATTAAAACAAGAATAGTTTTTTATTGATTTATTGATTGGTAGCTTGTAATTGTGTGATTTGTTTTTCATTTGCATTGTGCTGTCTTTCTTCAGGCATGGGATAATCATTTAAGAAGAAACAAGTCAATAGTTGTGGATTTGTTTCATGGACAGTTGCGATCCCAAGTGAAATGTAAAACATGTGGACACATAAGCGTTAGATTTGATCCTTTCAACTTTCTTTCTCTTCCTCTTCCCATGGACAGCTATATGCACTTGGAAATTACAGGTTTGTGATGTTTTCATTTGATTCATTTTAAGTGGTATATACATATTTTTAATTTTGCTGCCTGTTACAATTCTTTAACCTAGCAGTAATCATATTAGCAATAAACACACCTATTTTATATAGTCTATAAAACAATATATTATATGTAAAGAAAAGTATAGCCTGAGACTGAATATTTTTAAGTTTAACAAAAGTAAACATCATACTAAATATAACGTGAAATATCTTTGAAGCGGATGTAAAGAGTTGATTCAGGTTTAGAGATAATTGTTTACAGAAATGCTCAATAAAATAATTGTTTAGGTTATCTAAACCCCACAAAAAATATATATTGGAGTACACTTATTCACAGTGCAGTTTTGCACGTTCATTTTGTATTCTAAGTGCTTTATGAGATATTAGCAGTTACAAATAACAGGCTTTCAGCTCATTAGCTTTTTGAAGGTTCATAATCTCAATGATTCTATGCACTTCCTGTATTCTGTTAACCCTTGGGATGCTGAGTGTCATATCATATTGGTAGACTACAAATGCAAATATCTTAGAAAACATTAATAGTGTATGCAAATTGCAGAACAGCTTAGAGGTGCGCCCTGAGTAATTTTGCGGGATTTCCGTTTTTTCGGGTTTAGATCCCCTTTAATTACTGTACATAAATGCTTCTCATTAACAATGTTGGATGGATAGTGTACCACACTAGGGCTGTATGTTCTGCTTTCTGTAACACATTCAATTTTAATGCATTGTGAAAGGTCTTTCCACAGGCATTTGCTACAATGCCATAAAGATCATTTCCAAGTATATAAGGTACTGTGACTTCTAACATATATTGGAGATTGTGTTTTCTCATATTTGAAGGATAGCTCCTTAGTTGCCTACTTGTTGAGAAGTTGCGGGTCACATGCAATGCACACAAAAATTGTGGGTCACTCACAACGCCTTTATGGCCCACACACACTGTCAACATTAAAAGATATGGGATACACAGGGAATTGGGTGGGTCTTTGCTGCTACTAAGCCTGTAAATCAACACTATAAACTCTTTCTGTGGGAAAATAAAGACATGCCCAACTCATCCTACAAACTCGGTCCACCAATGCCCAGTCCTATTTGGGCATAAGTGGTGATCATGCTCCATTTTGTCCTTTTCAGACCTTTTCTGCTGTGGATGTCCTGTATCTGACATCACTTCCAACCAGAATATTTTTGCGCATTCTCACGGGTGCTTGATTTAGCTTGTTCATGGAATATCTACGTTCAGACCAGTTCTTCAGTTTTGCCATTTACTGTATAATAATCACTTCTGCATTGGTGTTTGCTGTTAAAACACTTGTTTAGGTATTTGTTTTCTTGTTACCATTGCAACCCATACATCCTTTTGATTAAGCTTGCTCACATCACTTCTTGGAACAACTCCATTCAGGCCAACACTTGCCAGTTTTTCAGTTTTGCCATTTACCGTACCATAATCACTTATGCGTTTGCTTTTAAAACACTTATATATATATTTTTTTCCTTTCTTCGTTACCATGGCAACCCACATATCCTTTAATAAAAACTCATAGAGGGTACTATCCATAAATCTAGTTTTACATATTAATGATTAGTTAGCTTAACAAAAAAAAACACATAATGTAATATTCAGTGATTGCTATTTTTTTCAGTTATCAAACTAGATGGTACAACCCCTGTGCGATACGGCCTCCGGCTGAACATGGATGAGAAATACACAGGCTTGAAAAAACAGCTAAGCGACCTGTGTGGATTAAAACCTGAGCAGATACTCCTTGCAGAGGTTCATGGATCCAACATAAAGGTTTGTGTGATGGCTTAATTCCGCTTTAAATTCTGTATCCAGAATAATGAAACACTCTACTTTTACTTTTTGAAATATTATTTTAAAAGCCAGAAAAACTACTTGCATTATTTTGTTCTATTTCATTATCACTATGCATTTGGAGTTGAGCTTTCCAAACTATTGTAGTATCACAAGTCACTTTTGAAGTCCCTTTTTAGACTGTCACAGGCAGGTCCGGACTGAGAATTAAAATAGGCCCTGGCATTTCAGGTACACAGAGGCCAAATCAGCCCACATAGAGGCCCAAACCGCTCCCACCAGCCCACTAAATACTGACTTTCTGTGGCAACTTATAGCAGCCCCTCTGGCATTTGCCAGAACCCACAGATTGCCAGTCCGGGCCTGGTCCCAGGAAATCTAACAAGCATTCACCCCAAATTTTACCATAACCATTCTTTAGAATCCTCCCCATCCAGTGCTTTTCGTAGTTCTAGGGGTTAGAGACTGGTAATTTGACTTTGAGACAAATCAGAGGATTACTACATATCATTTAAAGGTGGTGTTGTAAATAATTGTTTGTTTTACTATATATATATATATATATATATATATATATATATATATATATATATATATATATATATATATATATATATATATATATATATATATATATATATATATATATTTAGATATTTCTATATCTAAATATATTTTGCATATGCAAATTAGGATTTGATTCGGTATTCACAAAGGATTCGGTGGTTCGATTGAATCCAAAATAGTGGATTCTGTGTATCCCTAGTAAAAAAAAGAGCTGTTTCCCCTTGCATCTTTTTCTTAACCAAGGCAACTAATAATCTAGTATATGTTTTTCATGGTTGAATTAATGACTAATAGATGAAACAACTATCAAATGAAATAAACTTATGATTTGAGGGTATTGACATGATAGCACAATAATCAACCAAATATTGCAGAATTAGAGTTTGTAGATCATGTAGTTCATGAAATACAAAAAATACATGCACACATACACATATATACACAAACAACTTGTAGTCATGTACATACACACACATATTTTGTTACTTCTATCTATGTACTTCCCTTCTGAAAGATCGGGAAAAATCCCCACACTGAAACCAAATTTGGTCATAAGCAAGCCATTTAACAGAGGAAGATAGGATTAACTTGGAACACAATGTTGTGTCTTGCATATCATTTAGGTTTCACTAGTCTCCTTAGGGAGTAGCACCACAACTAAAGGCTTCTGCAAAGGGTAGCAACTTGTATGTTAGCTTTAGCACAGAATGAGTGTATATCATGACTGAATCCTCAATTCTATCACAGAAATCATTTTCTGCTCACCACTGCAGGTGGTTTGTTTGCTTCCAGTTGGACAGTACTGACGATTAGTGACAAGAATGTTGAGAGGGCTGACTTTAGTGGTATTTGGAGCTCTTTCAGCACCATAATTTTTCAAAAATTTTGATTAGAGATTAGAGAGTATTCTCTGCTGTTGGTTTTGACTGCATGTTTAAGATAGTGCGATAATACATAATCTTTTGATAAACAAGTATCTGTAAATTATGGTTTTGGTTAAAATATATTGGATTAAGTTACTCAAAAGTATAAATTACAATTATTATTGATAAAAAAAATTATTGATAATGATGCAAAAAAATCTTCTCTTTTTTGCTTGCAGCATTTCCCCCAGGATAACCAAAAAGTTCGCCTTTCTGTAAGTGGTTTTCTATGTGCTTTTGAAATACCCATTCCAGGATCTCCAACATCTGCCACAAGCCCCACACAAACAGGTGAGTTGTGGTATTTTATAAAATGGTTTGAACTGTTCTTATAACACGGCCTTACCTTTGGCCAAGTCCCCTCTTGATTGTCCTGCTTTTGGTCAGGGCCCTCCTTATTTCAATGAGCATAGATACAGTTATATCAGTGCTTAAGTCATATTTTCAAGAATTTTTAGCACCATATATATATATATATATGTACCCTTATCTCGTAACTTGACTTAAGATGGGTTTTCTGGTATCTAGGACAGCAAATGTCATTATTCATATAAAGGAAAATGCAGAAGATATAAGTTGAAGGCAGAAATGAAAAAGTACTGTTGTATGTAAAACAATGTCATATTAAAATAAATAGCAAATGGATTGTTGAAAGTTATTTGTAAATAATGCGGCGGGAGAGCAAATATGGGTGTTCAAGAGAGTGAAAGTTATTAAATTCACTGAATCTGTTTGCATTGGAAAACTACACATGCTATTACAGAATCACAAATTGAGATATTACATTGGGATTTGTATTTAAACATATGCATATACATAGTCAATTTGAGTTCTAGATTTTATAATAAATTTGTAACGGTCTTATTTATATGCTTTATATTTTTTGGTCAATAAGAGCCCATCTGTTGCTTGCATCTTAATTTGCTTTGATGAGCTTAAGAAATGCATGGCCAAAGATTTTTAGATCTTAATACATACTAATTGCAATGTAATAATGAGTAAACAACATGGATAATATTTTTCAATTTACAGATCCCAGCCCAGTGCCATCATCAAATGGGCCGCACAGTCTGTCAAACGGAGGACTGAATCGACCAACACTAATCCCTAATGGGCTGCCAAATACAGTAGTGCCATGTGGAACAGAAAAAAATGTAGGGAATGGAGTTCTTAATGGTCATGTCTCCATGCACCCAGGAGGTCCCTTCATAGGCTATATTATTGCAATCCACAGAAAGATGGTAAGAAAGGTTGCACTGGTCCACAGGAAATATGTTAAAAATATATGTTCAGTGCCTTTCCTTTGGACAAATTCATTTAGTATTTAGTGTGCTTCTGGCAGTGGAGGAAAAAATACCAAATGAATAGTTTTCCACAGTGCGCAGTGTATGCAATAATTATAATGTGTTTGGGATGGGCGGTTGCAGGATAGGGGTTGTTCACCTTCCAAAACAACTTTTTTTTCAGTTCAGTTGTTTTCAGATGAAATATACACTTTTGAAATGACTTACTATTTGTGACATTTGTATGTTTCATTTAAGGCAGCTGTTATAGTTGATACCTCAGTTGCTAATATTCCACAAATGCTCCTGAAAAAAATGAATCAACTAATGTAGCAAATTGTAACAGTTCAGAATCTGCACCTGGATCACTGACCTGCCAGACAAACACCAGAATGTAAAAATGTAAACTTAATTTTGGAAAAAGGGTAATAAATAAAATATGAAAAGCAATTGAAAAAAGCCATTATTTTTGGTGAACTATCTGAAAACAACTAAACTGAAGAAGCAAGCAGCTATTTTAAAAACATTTTATTTTTCTTTCCGCAACAAAATAAAGGGAGTCTCACAGCAATAGGTTTAAATACCAAAATATATATTGTTATATTATTTTAGAACAGTGATGTCCAACTACTGTGGTAGCGAAGGACGTAATTTTTCTGGCCTACGCGGTGGAGGGTCGATAATTGAAGCCAATGTTGATCACACCATTTAAACCACACCTATTTTTTTTCCTCAAGAACTTTTAAGACCATGTCATGTTTTCCCAGCAGGCTGCCTATATGTTCTAAAAATATCCAAGCCTTTTATTTCCCAGCCATGGGATAAATGCTTAAATGTGCTCTCCACTTTCCTACAGGTACAGGTAACAGCTAGTCTTCAGACCGGTTATGCACCTCTATTTATAGCCTGTTTTCCCACCACTCGCTCTTCACTACTTCCAGGCCAATCAGGGACCTTGGGTTTTACATTTACTTTAAGACCCTGACACCACCATAGTACCCCAATAACAACCCCCTTCTCATGTGGTTGAAGGATCCTTCACCCTTCATAAACATACCCCTCTGACGGAGTAGTACCATCTAAATTCACTTCTTCAGATCCTTTTTACTTTGTGCTGAACTTAGCAATCTGGCTACGGTTGTATGGTAAAAGCAAGAGGAAAAGGGTTATTAGTTTTTAAATTGCAATTGAAATATGTGTGTGCTGTTGATCAATTTAGGTTTGATATTTTTAGAAAATCCTTTTTCAGAATTATTTCAGTCAGTAAGTCTTTATTCTGCATATACATTTTCCTTATTGTTTTAATTAGCAGATATGTATGGTTGTATGATATTCTAATTTTAAAAGTAAAATCACATTCTACTACCAGAGAATCCCTTTGTAATAATGGGCTACTCTTTATCTAAAAAAAGGCTACCTATGAGTGTTTGTAACACAAAACGCGTAAGGCTGTGGACACAATAAATCTTTTTTTAAACTATTTCAACAACTTAGAAGATTGCCTGCTCCATAGTATTTCTCAGAAAGTAAAATGTGACTTGAATTTCAGTGTCAGAGTTTTTAATGCTTAGTGCAAGAAATAACGAAAAACATACATATTCCTTACTTTATGCCTGTCTTCATTGTGTTCAGCACAATCTCTAAACTAATGTTGAAAAAGGGCACGTACTGCACCATTACGGTCTCCCTTTAGGCTTCTGTACTTAATGATATTTTGCAAATAACAGGGCATGTGAGTTGTAAATAGAAATGAAAAGCACTGCGATATGAATTTTTATATGTGATTTGAGAGGCAGTTTTTAATGTACTAATATCTATTTAGCGTTGATGCAAAAAATACTACTGATGTGTCCATCAACCTTATGTACTAATTTAACTGCTGAATGATTCTAACTAAGTGGTGAATTCCAGTGCTGGCTAGGCCAGTAAAATACTACAAGATCGAATGATTAGAACTTATTACAATTCCAATATAATTTGCTTGCTCTTAGGTCCAAAGTGTCTTTGCATATATGCACATTACTGCATACAAATAACTTTGTATATCACTAATAAAATGTTCCCTGGGCCTGTAAATGTGAAAAACTGTGTTTATATTTAAAACAAATCCATACTTCTGTCATAATACTCAGCCAACTACATTTTCTGTCGTTCTAGATGAGGACTGAGTTGTACTTTTTGTCATTTCAAAAAAATCGCCCCAGCCTCTTCGGAATGCCATTAATTGTTCCTTGCACAGTACACACAAGAAAGAAAGACTTGTACGATGCCGTTTGGATTCAGGTTTCCAGGCTTGCAAGTCCACTTCCTCCACAGGAATCAAGTAACCATGCACAAGACTGGCAAGTATCATCATACACTTATGAATAACTGTTCTATCATTTTATCTTTAGCAAGCCACATGTGGACCAACCAGTCCTCCCCATCAAGTCACATGTATTTGTGGTGTTTGGCCAAGCAGAGATAATATGGTGACAAAGAAATAAATGCACCGCTCTTAATTTTGAATCTGCAGTGTGGCAATTCCCATTTGTATCTAGAATGCACAATAAGTCAGTCAGAGAGTTAGCATTAAAACATAGTTATAGTAGGGACACACAGTCACATATGTTGCTATGAACAATTAACATCTCTATATATTAAATGTATAGATGGGAGAAAGCCATCATTTATTGGATGCATACAAATCACCATAAACAAAAGTTCATATCATACCAAAAACATGGTCCTGTAACGCTACTCCGTGATCTAGTGGGGCGGTGGGGACGGCCATGCTCCCTGCAGGGACAACCTCTTCAGTCTGACTTGCGCATCCTTTTTATCAGCGATGTGTGTGACGCCATCTTGCTCAGCTGAAATTCAAATATTTAAAGGGGCCTTAACCAAGCAGTCACTGTCCAATGCAGGTCTATTTCCTGGTAGTTCTTGGGTGCACTTCTAGTCTGTTTTTCTGTTCTTTGAACCCTGACTTTCCCTGACTTCTGCTAATTCGCCACCTGTACGGGACTTTGCCTGTAACTGACCTTTTGGATCCTGACTAATGATTTGTTTTTAACTCGGCCTGGGACCTCGACTACACCTCTGGCTCCTGATTCCGTACTGCACTGCCTGATTGGTATTGACCTTGACCTGTCCCTCGACTATGCTTCCTTTTCCCCTTCCTTCCTGTCATACATTACAGTTCCCTTGCCTGCCCAGAACTCTTGCCTTGGTTCTCTCACATTAATACCTGGAACATCCAAGTAGCGCAGGGCTCCTCTCCAAGCGAAAGGCGGCTGTTATAGGCAGAAGCGTGAGCCTAGACCAGGCCCTTGTTGTTTGTTCTGGGATACCATAAGTAAAAGGTCCTAAAGCTCCTCCCTCAAGTTTAAGGATTATGGAGCTTTAAGATACCTCTGTTGTTTGGTATGGTAAGAAGTAAAAAAAACGTTAAACCTGTATGTCTTTAAAAAAATACAGGTATGGTATATTTTATACAGAATGCTTGAGACCTGGGGTTTTCCAGATGAGATCTTTCCATCATTTTGCCCAACATTCTTTTGTCTGCTAAAAAATCATTTAAACATGAATTAAGCCCATTACAATTGCCAATTCCATATTAGATTTAATGTACACATGTCTGTTTGATAACCAATAACTGAATATAAGTGACTGGATTCACATTACATAGAAAATGTATTTATAATGAATTAAACAGTTTTAGTTGTCCCCTGAAATACTAAACCAGATTGTGTAAGGAAAGATGTCATGCAATCATTTGACCAGTTAGCTGACTGAAAATCATGATATCCGAATCTGAGTCTCATGTATCCATATTTTGTTATTGCTTTTTTTTTTTTTTTATTGAAGAATCTGATGATTTCAAATTTTAATATTTATTTATCCCCATATTTAGCGATGATAGCATGGGCTATCAGTATCCTTTCACTCTGCGAGTGGTTCAGAAAGATGGTAATTCCTGTGCTTCTTGCCCTTGGTACAGGTAAATATTATGTTTGAACGGTGCTTAGTGCTTTTCTGACCTTAACAATTTTTTCATTTTGTTGTAGTGGATGGGGTGAAATTTAGAAGGACTCAATTATTCCCTTAAAGGAGTGATTCACCTTCAAACAACTTGTTGGTTTCAGATAGATCACCAGAAATAATGACTTTTTCCAGTAACTTTCTATTTTCTATGTGTCACCGTTTATCTAATATTGAAGTGTAAAGAGTCATGTTTCACCTTCTGAAGCAGCTCTGGGAGGAGGGGGGTCGCCGATCCTGTAAACTGTTGTAAATGGATACATTAAGTTGATACATATCTTTGTCCCTGCTGAGCAGAATCTCTGAGGCAGCTGTTAGAACTGATACAATAGTTGCTAATACTCCAGAGATGTTGCTGAGAAATGTATCAACTAAACAGTTTAGAGTCTGCACCTGAATTACTGAGCTGCCAGACTCAAACACCACAGACACAAACATTCACCTTTAAACTTAGATTTTGGAAAAAACGTAAAAGATAAATAATGGAAAGTATATGAAAAAAGTCTTTATTTCTGGGGAACAATCTAAAAACAACTAAATTGGAAAAAAATTGTTTGGAAGGTGAACAACCCCTTTAAAGATAATACCGTGAGAACATGCATTTTTCTATGTAGGGTCTGATACATTGGTTATGTCTGGAGTAGTTCATTGTCTATGTAAGCTCTAATGAGCAGGACCGTCTTTGTCTTGTGTATCTATCAGTATTTGTATGTAATCTGTGTGTTTTATTTTTCCACCTATCTATGCTACAACCTAACATGTTTCTCTCTTCGAATAATGTATTTTTTAATTGGTTTTCATTCAGGTTCTGCAGGGGGTGCAAAATTGATTGTTCTGAGGACCGTGCTTATATTGGCAATGCATACATTGCTGTGGATTGGGACCCCACAGCCCTTCATCTTCGTTACCAGACATCACAAGAACGGGTAAGCAGTTTGAGTGTTTACTAATTTAGTGCAGATTATTGTAAGAAAAACAACATATAAAACAAGATTGAGGGTTGCAAGGTTGCATATAGTAATTAATAAATTGATCTCTACCTGCTTGCTTTGGTGCAGATTGTTGAAGAGCATGAGAGTGTTGAACAGAGTCGTCGAGCACAAGCTGAGCCAATAAACCTTGATAGCTGTCTCAGAGCTTTCACTAGTGAGGAAGAACTTGGAGAAGATGAAATGTATTATTGTTCCAAATGTAAAACTCACTGTTTAGCCACTAAAAAACTTGACCTTTGGAGACTTCCACCAATCTTGGTAAATTCAATTGTTGTTGTTACAGTGTTCCTTGCAAGTTTGTATACCCTTTGGAATGATTATTTTTTCCTAAATATGATATAATGTGATTGTTTTTTCACACAAGTCTTAGGTAAAGAAAACAAAGTTAAACAGAATCAAAAACGTTTAATGCTTGTTAATTTATTTATTAAGGAAAATGATGCAAAGTTCCATATTTGTGTGTTGCAAAAGTATGTAAGAGACAAATTAAGGCAATTCAGCACAATTGATATGTATCTCTGAAAGGAAACACATTTACTTAGCTCGAGTGAAGGAATAGAAGAAAAAAAAACTTCGAATTTCGAATGTTTTTTGTTTGGCTACTCCGACCATCGAATTGGCTACTTCGACCTTCGACTACGACTTAGAATCGAACGATTCGAACTAAAAATCGTTCGACTATTCGACCATTTGATAGTTGAAGAACTGTCTCTTTTAAAAAAAAAAAAAAACCCTACTTCGCCAACTAAAACCTACCGAGGTACAATGTTACCCTATGGGGAAGGTCCCCATAGGCTTTCTAGCAATTTTCTGAATTTCGTTCGAGCGATGGATTAAAATCCTTCGAACCGTTTGATTCGAAGGATTTAATCGATTATTCCTTCGGTCGTTCGATATACGAATAGCGCTAAATCCTTCGACTTCGATATTAACCCTCAATATTCGACCCTAAGTAAATGTGCCCCATAAAGTAATAAAGATAAATTACAAAAATATGTCAAAGGTTGTTAAATTAGCTCTATTGTCTAAAATGTGAACCTCCCCTTTAAGAGGAAGTAGGTTACGCAGCAAGACACACAGGCCGCTCTACTGAAGAATGGTTAAAGCAGAATAAAGTGTTTTTGAATGGAGGTGGTTCACCTTAAAGTTAACTTTTAAGTTCACTTTTACCATACTATAGAATGTCCAATTCTAAGAAACTTTTCAATTGGTCTTCATTATTTTTATAGCTTTTTAACTGTTTGCCCTTTTCTTTTGACTCTTTCCAATTTTCAAATGGGGGTCTAACTGCACCACCTCGTGGTTATTCCAGCGAGGACCATGGATCGATCCTCTTCCTGCTTCTTCTTTCTTCTCGCAGCTGTGCATGCGCCTGCCCCATTAAATTTGAAGAAAGAAGAAGCAGAGGATCGATCAGTGGTGCTTTCTGGAATAACCCTGGCCCGGTGCAGTTTTCTGCTGATAGGAGCACTGGCCCAGGGTTTCATGTAAGTTTAAACAATCAGCTGGGGTGCCTAACTATTGGCACCCCCAAGTAAAAATGCCTTTCATTGTTCTTTAACGAGATTATAAATCCTAGAATCCAGATATATTTGTTAATTATAACATAATTTGTTAAATCTATCCCCTCGTATATTTTTATATAAAATTATCTATTCCATTACAACACAAACTGAAGCCAAGAGAAGCTCATCTTGTCTTGTCATTTTAAGGGCAGCGCAATTCTGTTTATTTCAGCTTTTCATTTCTAAATAGCTCTATGGACACTTGCTGTACTGGTGTAATTCCAATACAGACATGATGATATGCAGAGCAAAACTATTTTGGGGTCTTTATTTTGGCATCCATTACAGTATAAATTATTCAGTAAGTAATTAGATATTAGCAGAAACAATATAGAACATTTGCTAGCTTTATCCTGCAGAGATTAATCTGTAGCCCTGTTGAGATACATCATATGTTTCCAGCATACCAATGTTTGCCATCTTATTTTTATCTCTATTTGTCTTGCTGTGTGGCAAAGATCAAAAAATGATAGGGACATGTTTCTTTGCTTTCCATAGCATTTGTAAAACATAATTTACCTTTTGATTGGATATTTTTTCCTGTGATCATGGTCATAGCCTTAAGGTTATACAGAATGCTAGGGACCTGGGGTTTTTTGAATACGTTGTCTTTCTATAATTTGCATCTCCATATCTTAAAGCATTTAAATATTAAATAAACATTAAATAAACCCAATAGGACTGTTCTGCTTCTAATGAGGATTAATTATATCTTCGCTGGGATCAAGTATATGGTACTGTTTTATTATTACAGAGATTAAGGAAATCCATGTATAAAATTGTAAATAATTTAATTAAAATAGTGTACAGAACAAGGCCTTCCTGTAATATGGAGCTTTATGTATAAAGGGTTTATGGATAATTTACCCCATACCTGAATATCTATATCTCAAAAGGTGTGTGCGCTCTCTTCCAAATATAAACTTGAGGTGCATAGTCAATATGTGCTGGTTCTATTGAAATATAATATATAGGCTTCTGTTTTGTGGATGAACTATTGTAATAGGAAAAGTTATGGCAAGTTAAAAGCCAGTGGACTAGCTTTAGCCTATAAGGTATTCCAACATGAACGGTATTCCTGAAATGATAAAATGCAGTTTTAAAACTGCAGAGGCCATTTTAATTCCAGAAAAAAAATGTGGACTATATTTTCATGATCGCGTTTTTCCTTGATTGCTAACATATGCAGCAGTGGGTTAAATACAATTGAGTTTAATGGCAGTTAAAAAATAGGTGACCACAACCAAAAAAAAAAAAGTCACAACATTAAAGGGATCCTGTCATCGGAAAACATGTTTTTTTTCAAAACGCATCAGTTAATAGTGCTGCTCCAGCAGAATTCTGTACTGAAATCCATTTCTCAAAAGAGCAAACAGATTTTTTTATATTCAATTTTGAAATCTGACATGGGGCTAGACATATTGTCAATTTCCCAGCTGCCCCGGTCATGTGACTTCTGCCTGCACTTTAGGAGAGAAATGCTTTCTGGCAGGCTGCTGTTTTTCTTTCTCAATGTAACTGAACGTGTCTCAGTGGGACATGGGTTTTTACTATTGAGTGTTGTTCTTAGATCTACCAGGCAGCTGTTATCTTGTGTTAGGGAGCTGTTATCTAGTTACATTCCCGTTGTTCTTTTGTTTGTCCAACTTGCAGTACAGCAGTAAAGAGTGATTGAAGTTTACCAGAGCACAAGTCACATGACTTGGGGCAGCTGGGAAATTGACTATGTCTAGCCCCATGTCAGATTTCAAAATTGAATATAAAAAAAATCTGTTTACTCTTTTGAGAAATGGATTTTAGTTTAGAATTCTGCTGGAGCAGCACTATTAACTGATTCATTTTGAAAAAAATTTCCCATGACAGCATCCCTTTAATAGGCAGATTTGGGCCTAACATTCTTCTGTGTTTTAAAGCAAAGGGATGCTTTATCGGAGTTATTAGCAGTGACAGTGACAATTTCTTTTAAAGCTGCACAAGCTATTTCTGGTAGGGAAACTCACTTGTGTGACATTAGTGTCATTTTGATTCTGTCTTTTTGATCTGATATTTCAGGGAATTTTAAAATCACACTATTAAAATAGGTCTGTATATATTTTACTAAGTACATTTCATATCAGGAGCAAATGTAATATAGTCTTGGTATTTTGTTTCTTTTTCTTTTAAATTTCAGATATTCCACTTGAAAAGGTTCCAGTTTGTCAATGGCCGCTGGATAAAGTCTCAGAAAATTGTAAAATTTCCTCAAGAGAGCTTCGATCCGAGTGCCTTTTTTGTTCCTAAAGGACCAACGCTGTACCAGAAAAAGCAAATGGTGCTTCAAACTGAAGATCAGTCGGAGACACGTTTACCCCAGGTAGAAGGGAAGAAGGAGCTTGCAAACTCAATCCTTTCTGGAGATGCTGATGCAGCTTGCCGAAATCAGCCAGTCCTCAACTTTTCAACAGGAAACAATATAAAAGGTTAGTATTTAATGTGTACAATAACAGACTTTCATAGCATTGTTAGAAATCCTTTTCAAGGTATCCACAATAGCGCTGCAGTATGAAACTATTATGTCCATAAGCACTATTGTTTAGATGCCACTGCATAAGGTTCTATGTTTCTGCAAACCAATTAATAGAAAATAATTGTACATTATAGAGGTGCACTATATAGATCTGTCTGTAGATACTATAGTTTTTACCTTGAGACTTTGCGTGCCGACTTTCAGAAAGCCAGGACTTGTGGAGTCTCGTGCACACTTTTAAAACTCTGCATTAGTTACAGTTATTTAGAAAAAGATGGAGGTATGTGAGTATTGTTAACTTTTTAATTACAATCCTCCTGTCAGCAAAAAAGTGAGAGGTTCCCTTTAACTGTGGAATATTGTGGCCAAGTATTAGCTTGTTCCTGTCAACATGTTTTTGTTGAAATGTAATTGCTGGTTAATTTTGGATTCATTGCTTAAAGTGATATTGACACTAAAAAATCTACTTTTTAAAATATGAATGTACATTAAGGGGCAGATTCATTAAGGGTCGAATTTCGAAGTTAAAAATACTTCGAAATTCGACCCTCGAATTGAAATCCTTCGACTTCGAATATCGAAGTCGAAGGATTTAGCGCAAATCCTGCGATCGATCGATCGAAGGATTTTCCGTTCGATCGAACGATTAAATCCTTCGAATCGAACGATTCGAAGGATTTTAATCCAACGATCGAAGGAAAATCCTTCGATCAAAAAATCACAGGCAAGCCTATGGGGACCTTCCCCATAGGCTAACATTGACTTCGGTAGCTTTTAGCTGCCGAAGTAGGGGGTCGAAGTTTTTTTTAAAGGGGAAGTACTTCGACTATCGAATGGTCGAATAGTCGAACGATTTTTCGTTCGATTCGTTCGATTTCGTTCGAATTCGAACGAATTTAACCAATTCGATGGTCGAAGTACCCAAAAAATACTTCGAAATTCGAAGTATTTTTCATTCAAATCCTTCACTCGAGCTTAGTGAATCAGCCCCTAAAAGTTACCTATAGGTCATGTATAGTACATGCATGTACAGTATTAAACCAATTTCAGATAACTATATTTTTGCTTTATATTTGTAAAAAAGTATGATATATATATTTATTTATTTGTATTGAGATTACTGGTGTTCATGTACACAAACAAATTGTTTTGTTTAGTTGCAGCATCACCATCTCAAGGAAGGAAAGTGACTATAAACTGCTCGAGCAAAAATAATAGCCCAACCCATAGCCCGAGAAGCTTAGGAAGGGGTAAAGGTCGTCTTCGTTTGCCTCAAATTGGAGTAAAAAAACTTTCAAGTAGCAAAGAAAATCTGGATCAAAACAAAGAAAATGGCACTGATAATGAAATGAAAGATGGTTCAGATATGGTAGACTCCAGTAAGGGGCTTTGTGGAAGTCAAGGGGAGGTTCCCACTGTTCAGGATACAGAGGTGGTCTTAACCAATGGGCTAAATTATGAACAAAACACATGCAGCAATGGGCAGCTGGAAAACAACACAGGGGAAGAAGAGGGCGGCACTGATGACCAAAGAGATGACATCAGCTGTCAACCTATTTACAACCTTTATGCAATTTCGGTAAGCAGGGCCACTGCCCAACATTTTAACTGCAATTGTATTTTTCTCTATTCTAGTAGTCTGTATTTCTGTATTTCTAGTAATCTGCAGTCAAGTCTTATTATGTTGTGTTTCGATTGCAAAGCCACATCTATGTATATTCCAAGCTTAAAAAGAAAAGGAGTGGGGTGTATAAAATTAGTGGTGGGTTTATGAAATTTCAAATTGTTTTTTTTTTTCTGAAATTAATATAGTAAAGGATATCTATTCATACATTTCCTATATTTAGTTAACCCTAAGATTGGTGACCTAGTATTAGCAGTCTGAAAATGCAAATATCCCGGAAAAGTTTATGTAAATTGTTAGATAAGCATCCAGAGTAAGTTTATATCAGTTAGTTGTTTGGGTTTACATCCCCTTAAAAGGGGTTGTTCACCTTCCAAACACTTGTTTCAGTTGATTTGTTTTCAGATTGTTCCCCGGAAATAAAGACTTTTTTCAATTGATTTTAAATTTTTTTTTATACTTTTCCCAATATGTCTGTCTAAAGTCTGTTTGTGTCTGTAGTGTCTCAGTGTGGCAGCTCAGTGATCCAGGAGCAGATTCAGAATTGTTACAAATTGCTACATTTAGAGGCACATTTATCAAGGGTCGAATTTCACATTTTTTTCCGAGTATTTTTTAACTCGCAAAAATTTGATTTTACTCAAAATTCGATTGGGGGATTATTAAAAAAATCAAATATGTAAAACTCGGACTAATTTTACCGACCCGAAAACTCAAATTCAACCAAACTCGATTCGAGTTCATCTCCGAAAAGAACTTGAATGTCAGGAAGGCTGCAAACATCTTTAAACTGGTCACTGGATCTCTCCTATTGACTTATACAGGAATTCTGCAGGTTTTAGGTGGTGAATAGACACATTTGAATTCTTAAAGGGCCAAACTTAAACAAATCCTGAAAAATGAATTAGAATTTTTAAAAATTCGAGTTGAGTTTGAATAATTCCCGTCTTTTTTTTTTTTTAAAAAATTCTAATTTTCAATTCGACCCTTAATAATTCTGCCCCTTAGTTGATGCAATTTATTGATACATTTATCAGCTGCATCTGTGGAATATTAGCAACTATTGTATCAATTCTAACAGCTGCCTTTAATGGAACTCAGGGACCACTCAAGCGACCGCTTTGCCTGCAATGAAATTATCTAACAAATTAGCTTATGTATCAGTAGTTTTTAAAGATTGAAACTATTTGAAAGATTAAACCTGTCTTTAACCATTATACTCCAAACTGTTGATTAATTGGAAAAGGGTGATGCAATAGTCATAGCGCTTAATATTAAACAAGGCAATCTATTTACACAGTACATAGCTCAAAAAAAAAGTTTCCTGACTTTTTTTTAATCACTTGATAAATGTGCATCAAAGTACAGGTATGGAACTTGTTATCCAAATTTCGCAGGACCTGGGGATTTTTCTGTAATTTGGATCACCATACCTTAAACTGACTGAAAAATAATTTATTGATTAAACTCAATAGGATTGTTTTGCCTCTAGTAATGATTAATTAGATCTTAGTTGGGATAAAGTCCAGGCACTGTTTAATTATTACAGATTGAAAGGAAATCATTTTAAAACATTTGAATTATTTGATTATAATGGAATCTGTGAGAGATTGGAGAGTCTTCCCGTAATTGGGACTTTTATGTATAAGGGGTTTTTGGATAATGGATCCTATACCTGTAATAAATCTGTAAGGGGCTATTATAACTGCACAGTTCAGAAGCTGTAACATTTCTATTTAGAAAGTGAGAAAATAAGAGACTAAGATTGAAGCTATGCATTTCTGGAGGAGTCTCTGGCAATACCAACCACACATTCTCTCTTATTTATTCTAGTGCCATTCAGGAATATTGGGTGGAGGTCATTATGTCACGTATGCCAAAAATCCAAATGCGAAGTGGTACTGCTACAATGACAGCAGCTGCAAGGTATGAAATGTGCCTTCATATGTTCCAGCAGAATTTATTATGCTACTTTTATAAATAAATGACGTGTTGTTATATCCTGTTTTGTGGTGCTTTTTTGATTGACATGAAAGGGCAACTGTAATAAAGTGGATCATATAATTCTGCCCTTCTTTGGGACAACCCCCCCCCTGCCTTTTTTTTCTGGGCCCGGGTTACTTGTTTAATACATTTACTTTTTTGCATTTTAGCATACACCAGATGAACATTTTTCCCATAAAACATAGCTACTATAGGATTACTATCTTGCTTACTAGGTAGGGGCTTTTTATAATTCGGTGGTTGAGTTCTCCTTTAAAAACATGGCAAGCTCCCCACCCAGTCTCGTTAATGTTTTTAACAGTTGATGAATTATTATTGATGAATTTACATCATTGATTGTGATTAACTTCAATCTTCAAGGGTTGTGCAATATATTTAACATTGTAACATGAAATTGATTGAATAGGAAATTAATTTACTAAGGGACTTACTATAAACTAATAGTAGAGATTCTGAAGAAATTAACCAGTTTTACAAGTGCAGGACAACAATACATTATGTTGTCATTCCTTTAATTTTAGAAGTTACTGTTCCTTAAAGGGGAACTATTGAGAAAATGAAAATTTAATATAAGTGTCAGTTTACTGAAATAAGAAACTTTCTAAATACAATCAATTAAAAATTCTGTAAGGTTTCTGAAATAATCAAGTTTATCTTCACTATTCCTCTCTCAGCATCTGTTTCTCTTCATTCTCTCTTCATGCAGGAGTTGGGTGTCAGGTATTCATTGACAGTTATATCCAATATATCTTATATCCTTGTCAAGAAGATGTGTTAGAGCTCATTCTATTAAAATCACCAGACATCATGTCTCTCTACATGCAGAATTTGTGCAAAAGGCAGTTATTGTGTTAGATTTTGTTTGTACTGGAATCAGTTATTTGAGTGAGCTCTAATACATCTGCTAGGGAAGGAAGCCCCCCCTATAAGAAATATTGGCTCTTACTGTCAATGAATATCTGACACCCGACTGCTGCATGAAGACAGAATGAAGAGAAACAGATGCTGAGAGGGGAATAGTGAAGATAAACTTGATTATTTCAGAAATGTTGCAGCATTTTTAATTGATTGTATTTACAAAGTTTCATATTTCAGTATGATGAAGCTTATATTAAAGGGGACCCGTCACCCAAAAAAAATTATTCAAAATCCTATTTTATCACATTAGCCAAGCAAAATGAACTTTAATTACACAATATAAATTATTTGAATCTTGTTTCCTTCAGTCTCGGATTTCGAAATTATAGCAAGCAGGCAGCAGCCATTTTGTGGACATTGTTATTAAGACAAGCCTTGTATCATCTCAGAATCTTGTTTGTGCATCAGAATGGGGGACCTGATGTCCATCCCCATGCACTGGCTACACAATTAAATGGTTAACAGAACAGGGGAATATGTGGAGAGCAGTGACATCTTGAAAGTACTGAATGGAAAGTTAAAGTAATTGTCTGCCCCACCTCTATGCCCATGGCATAGAGGAGTGGCAGACAATATTTGATTGACAGCTGAGATTTTTAAATGAGTTTACAACAGCTATGAATGCTTTAATAAAAAATAGAAATTGGATTTTATGTTTAATTTGAAAAGGACTTTTATTATACAGCTTATTGTGTCTAGGTGACAGGTCCACTTTAAATTTTCATTTACGGATAGTTCTGCTTTAAAAAAACTGTTGATCAGAAAAGTGCTTTTGGGGTTTATGAATATTATTGAAAGGAGTCTTAAAGGGGAAGGAAACCTAGTTGGGGCAAAAACCCTCCCCCCCTCCTGTGTGTTGCCCATCCTCCCCCCTGGCCTACCCGTACCATTTGGCAAATGCCCCTAACTTGTTACTTACCCTTCTGTGCAGGTCCAGTCCAGGGAGTTCACAGACGACATCTTCTTCCACGCAATCTTCTTCCTGCTTTGACTGGCGTTTTGGCGCATGCGCAGTAGGAGCATTTCTCCGGTACGGATCTACTGCACATGCGCCAAAAGTCACGAAGTACTTTTGGCGCATGCGCAGTAGATCGTACCGGCGAAATGCTCCTACTGCGCATTCACCGGTCAAAGCAGGAAGAAGATCGCGTGGAAGATGATGTCATCTGTGAAAAAGGAAAATTAAAATTTGGATAAAATGGAGTCTATGGGAGACTGCCTTTCCGTAGTTTTGAGCCTTCTACAAAACGGGTTTCTGGATAACGGATCCCCATACCTGTATATGTATACCGAATATACATTGTGGAGGTGAATAGATGGAAGAATGTGGCTGTGTGAGAAATATTGTCACGTTAAACGTATTAGTTAGTCACGGCATTCATACTGTCATATACAGATTTTTCAGTTGGCACAGGACATATCCCTAGTGCAGTATCTGTCACCGCAAGACACTTGTTCTGTTAGCAATTCCTGACACTTTAGGCATTGTGGTAAATCAGGTAATGCTTTAAAATTCCTGCCTGAAGGCTGCCCGTGTTTCAGTATCTTTCCAGTAAGAAATTACCTAGGAAACTGAATCATAACCTTCCAAAGCAAGTATATTTAGCTTATGTTATTTGTGAATCACCATATAGAAGAATTGTTCTTTCTCAGACTCACTCATTAGACTCACGTCATCCATTGGAAATTAAAGTGTCAGAACACTTGTATATGTGATGATTACCCACTATTATCTGCAACCCTGCACATGTGCTTGTGTCCTACGTCCTTCAGCCATTCCCAAGACATATAAGAATTGCAGTGTGTGTGTGTGTGTGGGGGAAAATGTAGATGTGGTTTATTAGTTAGTGGTAAATAAAGCCACTAAAACCTTTTTCTACCCATAACTGCCAACTACATCAGTCTAAATTTCCTGCCCACTTACTCCTCTCCATTTCTGTTCAGCGCTTTCTTCTTCTTTTGCAGGAATTGCACCCTGATGAAATTGACACCGACTCTGCATACATCCTTTTCTATGAACAGCAAGGGGTGGACTATGCACAATTTCTGCCAAAGATAGATGGGAAAAAGATGGCAGACACTAGCAGCATGGATGAAGACTTTGAATCCGACTATAAAAAATATTGCGTGCTGCAATAAAGTGACTGCTCTTCCAATACCGCAGTAGGATATCAAGAGGAAAAACCTACTGGAACTGAAGAGAACATGGTTTATTGGTCATTAATTGACTGTAACAATAGCACTGCATGTTGACCGTGTCGCTAATACAAACCTGTTTGATGGAATGCTAAATTATTTTAAATGTTCCTCCGTTTTTTCCCCATTTTGTTGGGATTTGCTTTCTGTCATATAGATTTTGTTTTTAATTTATTTTAATACAACAGTTTCAGCAATCATTGCTGCCTCTTTCCAGCAGTCTTTCATATTGGCACATTATTACATACCCTGCTTTTCTGATTAACTGTTTTTTGTGTATTTTTTTTTTTAATCACTGTGCCAAGACTAGATACCAACTCGCTGTTGGTAGTATAACTGGAGTACTGAATGGCTTCAGATATTTCTCCTTCAGAATTCCTGCATGTTTTCCATTGGGTTTATGCACTTTAGAAACCGCATACACGCGATTGAATGTAATAAGTGCTTAATATCAATAAACTGCTAAAGAGGCGCCTAGAAAATAATCCCATTTTTTAAAATCATCGTGATTTACATGAAAAACAGAGGGACAATTAAAACAATTTTTTTAAAAAAATGTTTCCTATGCTAGTTCCGTTGTTTTGTTTAATTTATTTTCATGCCTAAGCACAAATTAAAAAAAAAAATAGGGAAGGGTTTTATTGTGAAACTGCATACTGAATGTTATTGTAGCATCTTTACAAAAGTGATGCTTGAGTGCTAAAAAATGACCATAACACTTTCACTGCTACCTTGAACTGTGCCATGCCACTGCTATATGGTATTGATTCTCCTATCAGTGACCGTGTTAAATACTCTATAAATTGTTAATCCACAGCAAGAATATTGCTTCTTAATATTATACCACCAGGAAAGAATATGTAGTAATGTACTTGTTCTATGGCACTTCGACGATCTTGCATCTCATTTTCTCGGACATTTTAAAAGATTTTATTTATTTTACCAAAATAGACACATATAAATATGCCTACTAAGAGCACACTGAGAAAGGGAAAACCGAAAATCCCCCATCGATTCGGAATAGAACTAGAGCACAATGAAGTTTAAGCCTGTTGAAAACTAAAGGTGAAAGTCCCACATCAAATCTGTAAGTGAAATTGTTAATAGTTTGTGATTAGTTAGCTGCCATATTATGACATTTGGTATATTGCCCTGTATGCTGGCAGTGTCCAGTTACAGAAATGCAGCTTCATACTGTATGCTACTTCATGAAATTGATGGAATATAGACCTCTACTTGGAAACTTCTTGCTCCAGGCATGGCATACTGCTAAGTCTTGTCATCCATTGTCATGGCCTTTATCATCCAGCCCAAGTGACTCAATGCTTATACTTAAATCTGAATACCGTGCTGGGATTGGACCATTTCTTTACACTGAGCTCCTACAGCCCAGGAAGGTTCCTGACAAGGGTGCTAGGACCATAGCACAAAGGAGGTTGATGTGGTACTGTATGTTTTGAACTGAAGGATTAAGACACCACACAAACTATTCATATTCACTAAAGTCTGTTTTGAAGTTATAGTTTTCTTTTAACGCGGCCAGTTATTTCCTCAGGAATGATGTTTTACTCGTTTATAATCAAAGCCGATTAGAATTGCAATTTATAAAAGTATGGTTGTGTTCATTTCTAGGCTTCACTGGTATATGGTTGGCCGACATGAGGGACATTTCTTCTAAATGATTTTATTGTGAGACTGTACTCCATTGCTAGAAACTAACTGTGATCGTGTTTATGCAGCCACTTAAGAAATACAGGTATGGAATCTTTTATCGGGAATTATTGATGCCTGGGTTTTTTCAGTGAGAGAGTTTCCATAATTTAGAGCACTGGGCTACTAGAAAAAATGGAAATAATGTGGAAAGTCCCAGGATTGTTAATTAACAAGATACTGTCTCATTAATATAAGACCTTAATGTGGCCTGGAGTTTGCCTAGCAGCGTCTAGTCACTTTTAGACTTACAGTATGTCACATAAAGGCAGCCATGGCTGTGACATCAGCCTTATTGATGCTTGTACTTTGCTGTGCATTGCTGAGATTAGCTTCCTAGCCTTTGCCACCTTCATTTCATTATAGGGAAGCCTGATTGTTTTGAAGGGCTCCTGCTTGGGTTGTCCTTCTCTTAACCAATGTAAGGTCAGCATGTATACCTGTTAAGGGCCACCGAACAGTGTAATTTTCTTCTCCTTTTTTTATGTTTTTTTTTTTAATAAACATTTTCTCACCTGTTTGCACTGAAAATGTATATATATATATATATATATATATATATATATATATATATATATATATATATATATATATAAGACAGATTATCTTAACCCCTGATAACCAAAAATAACTGTGCATTCTTCTATGTACTGTATTGCAATACCTTTTTTTTTTTTTTTTGTTTTGGGACAAGGCAATAAGCACAACATTTGAATTCCAGAATTCTCTTTGAATACACTTGGCTTACTTCTCCGTGCTGAGATTTATGCCCAGTTGCCATACATGAGGTTACATCTGGTAACACAGATGAGTAGGTAATGTAAGAGACGGCTGGCTGCCTGCTGTGTTCCTCTGTGGCATTCAGAACTGGTAACAGAATCCTACAAATGGAAAATATTTGAAGAAAAGGAGAAATGAGTAACCCTATGAAGTGTTTCTTTGTGGTTTTTGAAATGTGTTTGCACAGAGTTGTTACAAACTCCCAGTAATATCGTGACCCTGGGATCTGCAACCTGAAGCTCTCCAGCTGCTATTAACTATCATTTCCAGCAGCCACCCACAGAAAGCACCCATTGCAGATTTGTGCTCTTCCAATATTTTGCACTGGTACTGAGCAATCTTCTATTATACTACTAATATCCCTTACATAGTACTTGTTCTGTTTACAAATATCATGCCTAATATTTCTGTTCCCAAATAAACCACAGTCCTGTGCCAGAATACTCATCATGTAGTAATAAGACATCTTGTCCCTGACTTAAATGACTACTATATATGATTTCAAATATGTCACGCTTTAGATAAAAGCAGTGTATAGCTTTGTTTAGAGTATTTAAAGACATGTTTTTTTCTGTTTAATGTAGCAACACCACATATTTCATTTTTAAAGGGTATAGTTCACCTTTAAGTTAATTTGGAATATGTATAGAATGGTATGGTATTCATAACTTTTTAATTGGTATTCATTTTTGTTTTTCAATTTTTCTTTAATATGAAATTTCAATTCTTGACCACCACTTTACATCTCTCACTGACCCCAGCAGCCAGAGAACCATGGCGTTGGTAGCATTTGATTCTATTGTTACTATTACGTTTATGACTTTATCATTTTCTATTCTGTAGTTCAATCCATTGTCCAAGGAGCAGATCTTTCCCTGATATGCCCACTAATGGCAGGGCGATATCGGGTTGATACAAACGTTCGGCCCTAGGGCAAAACAATCAGATTATACCAAAGAAATGGGCCACAACCAACCACGATCAGAGGAAAAATCAAACCTGCCTGATATCGATCAGGGAGGCCCGTTTGAAGCCCCCACACACGGGCAGATAAGCTGCGAATCGGTCTAAAGGACATATATCGCCAGCTTTAATCTGCCCATGTATGGCCACCCTTGAAAAAACACATTAAAATGAAGACCAACTGCACATTGTCCCAGAATGTCCCACTGTCCAAGTTAATTTAAAGGTGAATTATCATTTCTTTAATCTTCTGACTTGTGGAGTTTTTGAGTTGTGAAGAGCGTACAATACAGTGACCCATCTGGCTCCCTGTCTGAACTATTATATATGTGTGATATTTTCATTTAATAAAGACTGGCCTAGGAGACTTAGAATGTTAATATTAACAAAGATTGATTTGCAGGTCAAGCAGTAACAATAGAAAGAGCTTCTGTTTGTCATTCACTCCGGATTTTGTTTTTACCTTTGCCATCCCAATACATGTTTTCCAGTGTTATCACTGATCTTTATTAGATGGTATCAGGGATTTTGACAAAACCAACTCACTAGTCTCTCCAATATGTTTTCCCTTTGAATTTTCTAACATAAAATGTAAAAACAAAAAAATTGGAAAAGAAATCTAGATCTTTAATACCGTGCGTCAATTCCTTATGAACAAACTCTACTGAAGGAACGGCCATTGTCAGGTGAATCGTTTTATTTAAGTTGATCGTACATTTATATTTTTTAATTCTATATGTCTCTTATATTTGGTTGTAATTATTATTATTTTTAAATTATATGACCTGATGAATTAGCAGGACGTTTAATAAATTAACAGTTAACTGTTCACTTTGTAAATTCTTGTATAAAATATATTGACGATGCACTGACTTTAGAAAGATTTTTATGTACATACATGCTCTGTAAATACAATAGTGTTGATGTTATTGAAATATATGATATGTATAAAACAAAGTATTGGTAATTGTACATGGAGTGACCCTGTTTATCTGTAACTATTATTCCAAATGATTAAAAGCTTTGGATGCAGATGTTATCCGTGTAGACTGTGAAGTTTCTCTCTTTCTCCTTTCTTTATTTCATAACAAAATAATGAGAACATCTCTAGTGTTTAAATAATCTAAACCAATAGCAACCAATCAGCAGTTAGAATTTACTGGTCACCTGTTTAAAGGAAAACATCGTATTGGTTACTGTTCTTGGGCAAACTTAGTATAGAGTAGGACTGGGATCAATATATCACCGCACTAGATTGAATAAACGCATCCTTTGCTAAATGATCTTTTACTGACAAAATACACGATGGACAGACCTAAGTGAAACTCATAAACATAGAAACGACAGCGCTGATACTTTTGTGTCAGAGCCATAAACTTTATAGGGTTTATCTCAAACATTTATTTTCTAGCACTTTAATGGTATAAATGTTCACCTATTTTATCCATAGTATTATAAGAGTATTGTATCGGTTCCCCTTCGATGATGGTGTTCTGTGTGGGAGAACCCCAACAGCAGCGTCAGACTACTGATCTTGACACTGTAATAACTTCTGTATCCACCTCATATATTGGGGCTGGCCCCTTGATAAGTTGTCTAGGTAGGGGACTCTGCCAGGTTTGCCAGTAACAGCATAACTTACAAAATTTGAATATTAAAAAGTTGTACAAATAATCATTATCCTGTTCTCTCCAAATATTCCCAGACACTCCCTGGGCCTGCAGGGGGTCAGATACCCGCGGAATACCCTCTGGTCAGATTTTTCTTATGTCCCTACCATGCAGGCAGTCCGCAGGCACCCTTTTGTTGTACCTTGGGGGATGAATAGGTAGTCATCTGGGAGATGAAATCTGAAAATACAATGCTTCCTCCAAGTAATTGGCCGTCGTGTGACATCACTTCCGGTTTTGGTGCCTTCACTAACGTGTTTACGTGGCGTGTGGGTGGGAGGCTGGTCGGACATTCAAGCATAGGCAAAAAAATTTGCTAAGCTGGGTCAGGTTGGGTGTGCGTCTGTTAAAACAGACCCATGCAGGTCTCTCTAGTCTCTCTCTACCCTGAGCCACTGAAGCCTCATAAAGTCCTAAATGAGCCTGCATCTTTCATGGTCTATGAACTGGGACCAATGGAACCAATGTTTCCTTTAATTCCTTCTCAGATATGTGAGAGAAAAAAAAATCTTTTGCACGCACTAGTGCACAGCTTAGAGGGAACATTTATTGGATCCCTTAAGATGCCTGAAATAGCAGTCTGCTAATTGCAGTGGCCTAATTTCAGGGGCAGACCTTGGACCATGCCCAATAAACAACTGATGGAGTTTCCCGTAAAATAACTGCTTATAATGTTCTGGGAACAAGATGCGTGCTCTGTTCTTTTGGAAAAAAAATGTTTTAGTAACACAAATAGATACAACTATAAAAGTATGATTGGCACATGCGTCTACGTTCAAATCAAATAATCATCCTCCAAAACAAATAGTTTAGTTGCTGCAAGCTGTGTAAAATGTCAACACTAGTGTGAAGACAAATACAGTTGTGTTCAGGGCTGGATTTACATAGAGGGCGCCCCTAGGCCCACTGCCGTTTGTCGCCCCTGTTCCTTCCCCTTTATTCGTGCAAATTTTCATCATCTGCATGGAGCAATGGGGATTGGCGCATGGGAAATTTAAAAAATGATTGTATTTCCTGCGCATCCCCAGGGTTTTTGAACCAATGTGGGTGTGGTTAGGCAGCATGCCGCCCCCCTAAAATCCTGCCACCCTAGGCCCAGGCCTAGGTGACCTTTCCACAAATCTGGGCCTGGTTGTGTTCAGGAATAAGAGCAGTTCAACATCTCTAACCTGATCTATCACTGTTTTTGGCAGAAATTATAATTGTTCATGGCAAATAATTTACTAGTAGGAGTAGTAGAGTAATAGAAACCCAACAGTCATGACATGCATGCTGCTGATTCTGTTTAATTGAATTGTTAATTGAGGCTTGTTCCAAATAATAGCAGTGTGGAGTTCAATTAGTGATGTCATTCATTCAGTGAAAAAACAGGTATCGATTACACCGCTTATTTAAAGGGATACTGTCATGGGAATTTCAAAACACATCAGTTAGTAATGCTGCTCCAGCAGAATTCTGCACTGAAATCCATTTGTCAAAAGAGCAAACAGATTTTTTTATATTCAGTTATTCAATTTTGAAGTCTGACATGGGGCTAGACATATTGTCAGTTTCCAAGCTGCCCCCAGTCATGTGAGTTGTAACTTCAGTCACGCTTTACTGCTGTACTGCAAGTTGGAGTGATATCACCCCCTCCCTTCCCCCCACCCTCCAAGCAGCCGAACAAAAGAACAATGGGAAGGTAACCAGATAGCAGCTCCCTAACTCAAGATAACAGCTGCCTGGTAGATCTAAGAACAGCACTAAATAGTAAAAGCCAAGTCCCACTGAGACTGATTCCGTTACATTAAGTAGGAGCGATAACTAGTAGTAGTTCTATCCAAAAGTGCAGGCATAAGTCACATGACTGGGGGCAGCTGGGAAACTGACTATGTCTAGCCCCGTGTCAGATTTCAAAATTGAATATTAAAAAAAAAAATTGTTCTTTTGAGAATTGGATTTAAGTGCAGAAGTCTGCTGGAGCAGCACTATTAACTGATTCATTTTGAAAAAACATGTTTTCCCATGGCAGTATCCCTTTAAGGAAGGAAGGCAGCAGATGTTGTGCCTGCTGGTTATAGTGCATTTCTCTCTCAAAATCTGAGTATAATGGGTCGTTCCAGACATTGTTCAGAACAGTGTACTTTGATTAACAAGTTGATTGGAGAGGCAGGGGAAACATATAAAGAAGTGCAGAAAATGATAGGCTCCTCAGCTAAAATTATCTCAGGTGCAGTAAATTTGTAAACAAAACCTGAAAGATGTGGAAAACTACCATTCAAAATGATAGAAAAATGGCAAAGACTCAGCCAATGATCAGCACCAGGAAGATCAAAGAAGGTGTAAAGTTACAATTAGAAGATGGCTATGTGAAGCCACGCTGTCGCAAAAGAAGCCCTCGCAATGTCCCATTGTTGGGAAAAAAAAAAAAAGCTGAAGAGGTTACAATTTGCCAAAGAACACATTGACTGGCCTATAGAGAAATGGTGCAACATTTTGTAGACTGATCAAAGCAAGATTGTTCTTTGGGGTCTAGCCACAGACAGTTTGTCAGACGACCCCCAAAGACTTAATTCAAATCACAGTACCCTGTAAAGACAGTGAAGCATGGTGGCACAAGCATCATGATATGGGGATGTTTCTCATACAATGGTGATGGGTCTATTTATCACATACTAGGGATCATGGATCAGTTTCAATACATCAAAATACTTGAAGAGGTTATGTTACCTTTTGCCCTTGAAATCGGTATTTCAACAAGACGACCCCAAACACACCAGTATTCCAGACCAACAAGATTGACGTTATGGAATGACCAGCCCAATCCCTGGACCTTAATCCAATAGAAAACTTGTGGGGTGACATCAAAAATGCTGTTATTGAGGCAAAACCAAGAAATGCGGAAGAATTGTGGGATGTAAGAGGTGCCAGGAGTTGGTGGACTCCATACAACACAGATGTGCAGCAGTTCTCAGAAACACTGCTTATACAACTAAATATTAGTTCAGTGATTGAAAGGAAAGTAAAATCTTGAAACATTTTTCAGTTTATACAGTGAGTGTTTGCGTTTGTAAAGAAGAATGCAGACACTGCTATTTTTTTTGGAACAGCCTGATATTCCATTTTCTTCACTTTCTGTATATAAAAAACACAAATTTGATACGTTTCCGTGTGTTTTGATTTGGAATAGAATGTGAAGTGTTCCTATTATAAGGATTTTGAGCGTTATTCACTTTTTTAAACACACTGCTATTACTCTAAACACAACTGTACATTGTCACCAAAATCTTAACCTTTAATAGCACTTAAATGCATTTGTCTTTTATAGCAACCAACTTATCTTAACGTCAATTGCCACAAGAGGGAGATATTGCCTTTAAAAACTCACCCAGCTCAATTTGCAAAAATACTTCTTAATATGCATTTGGTTTTGCTTTTATATCTGTAGCTTGTTCCACCCAGTCTGATCTGCACACCCTACATATTATCCATGCATTAAATACATTTCATAGCAAATCAAAGTGATATGTATTATGAGTAATGCATTTATGGAATAACATTAATATACTGTAGGTCAACACTGTTACTAAACTCTGAGAGATAGGTGTAGACTAGGCTTATTTATTAAAGATTGAATTTTAGTTGTTTGAGAGGTTTTTGAAACCACGACTAAAATCACAAATTCTAAAACCACAATTGTCACTGAATTTATGAAAAGTTCCAATTATAAAAAGTGCAAATGAAAAAAAGAGCTGAACAGTCTGTAAAAATATCTGAATACTTCAAAAACCTCTTAAATCTATTTTTTCTGAAAATTTCGACGAAAACAAATCTGAAAACTTCTCACATTCTGATTGGATTAAAAATGGTCCAATAGGATCAGCTCTGCTCCCACTGACTTCTATAGAACCTTGACCAACTCTTACTTGGCCAAAGGATTTTTTGTAATAAATCTAAACATTTTTTGAGGTTCTTGGAAAAAAATGTAATTTGATTGTTAGTAAATGGGCCCCTTAGAGTTTAGACTTTGTACATGAGAACTGAGTCCAGAACAACCAATCACTTCTTGCATGGATTTAGCTGAACCAAATTCTTACCCGTAAAACAAAGGGGTTTTTTTTAGGATTCATTATTACATTTAATGTAAAATTAATGGATTTGCTGTATTCCTAAACCATAGACTGATACATATTTTGGTTGCTTTTAGGAACGCTGCTTATTATACAGCCCACCCTCCTACCAAGACTCTGGCAGAAGCAACATGTGCGTTGTAAAGTAATTGCCTAATAATCACAGGAGTGTAATATTAGTACAAATTATGTTAACATCTCTGCTACATGAACATTTTGTGGTCCCATGCTTGCACTCAACTTCCTACACTCGCTTAGACCAACTTAGACCAACCCAAGATGGTATTTTTGTCAAAATGAGGTCTAATAGTAAGATTATCGGATATTTTATTCTTCTTTTAAAAATGTCATTGACTAAGCCAGAGCAAAGTGCATGTTGCCCAGCTATACAGTACACAAGAGGCAAAGTGTAACCTTAGACACTGCGCACCACAATTCCCATGACAAAGAAATTATTTTTTAGGACATTATACCATTAAATTCAATATCATTCAAAGAAAATGAGCTTTGGGAGAAATAATCCAGATCAGCCCATGTGCCTTAAAGGGATTCTGTCATGATTTTTGTGGTGTCTTTTTTAGGACTAAATTACACTGCCTATATTGCAAATAATTTATTCTTCTATTTAGGATGTTCTTGAACCAATATTTAAAAATGTATTTTTTAGATGTAATATTGGTGTGTATGCAGCCATCTCAAGTCAATGTGCCTGATCCTGTGTTTTCAGAACTTCACAATGGAACTGCTTTCAGATAAGCTATTGTTTCTCCTACTCAATGTAACTGAAGGAGTCATGGCTTGGGTTAGTCATATTTGAGTGCTGTTCTCATATCTTCCACTGTGGGTCATGGGAGTATTTTTAGCAATGTAGGTGTCAGGGGTCTGGTTATCTGACTACAATCCCATTTTTCTGCTGATCGGCTGCTGGGGGAGGGGGGTGATATCCCTCCAACTTGCAGAGCAGCAGATAAGAGTGCCTAAAGTTTATCAGAGCACAAGTTAAATGGCTGATGGCACCTAAAGGTTCAGCATCTCTATAGTAGTTATGATCCAGGCCTTCACATTTGTCAGAGGAGTTTCCCATTTTGGATTTTGTTAGGAGTGTCAGTGACACGCACATGCTCAGTGTACTCTGAGCGGCTTAGGGGACATCGCTAATCATCAAGCAGAAAATTCGGTTTGTCGGCCATATAAGCTTATGCTACAAGGCTGATTGTTAAATTCTGATGCTGATTGTGCTGGTTTCGGAACTGACGTACCAATAATCTGAATTATTTACTAATCAGCCTTACATTGTGATATTAATATAAAATATATTCAGTATATTGTTTATCAGTCCCTAAGCTCAGTAAGTGACAGCAGCACAGAGCATGTGCAGTGAAGCAGTAGAAAAGAAGATGGGGAGCTACTGGGGCATCTTTGGAGGCACAGATCTTTACTGCTAAAGGGCTATGGTTGCCTTTGGCTGGTACAGAAACACAAAACATAATGTACAACATTTCTAGCTTACTTCTTTAGTTAAGTGTTAGTTCTTCTTTAAAGGCTCCCTTGCCTTATTTTATAGTTCATTTTCATGGACCGAACACTTTAACATTTCATAAAATACCTTTATTGCATTTTACAGGCGTGTTGCCCAAAGGAACAAAGTAAAGCTTGGAAAAGGGTGTATGTATATTTATATATTTTTATCTGATATATCTATTATTTGTTTAGTGATATATGGTTAAATAGACAGAGAGAAACAAGAGACAAGTGGCCAATCGGCCTGGGAACTATCTCTATCTTGTACTCTATCTCCAATAATCATGATAAACATGTCATATTATATCTACTATATCACTTTATAATAAGCTGTATACTAATAAAATGTGTTTGTAAATGGCTTTGTCATGTTGTAAACATGTCAATTGAACGATTTTGCTTGTTCCACACTTATCTTTTTCTACAGCCATATGTTCTACAATGTGGGCTATTTTGAATTCTGCCAAGGAATGAGAACAATATGTGGGAATGGTAAAAAAAAAAAAAAAAAAATTCCCGGTTTGTTCTGTATCATTTTTGGATCTCATAAAGTGATACTGAATTTCTAAGGTCAGAAATTGGTACGGGAAGAAACGTTTTCCAAATTTTCATTTAAAAAAAAAAAAGTTAATCATAGCATTAAAAGTAGCAAAACGTAGCAAATTTTGCGTTTAGGCATGAATAGAAAGGTGGTCAGGTTGCTATGGGCTTAGATTACAAGTTTGGATGATATTAAAGATGGGTTTAAAGTGACTGAAAGGGAACTCTATCAAGTAGGGTTGCCACCTGTCTGGTTTTGATCCAGACAACCCGGTATATTGAAGGGCTATCCGGATCAAAACTGCCTGCCATTTTTCTAAATTAGGAAAACCGCTCAGGATTCCCCACGATTGATGTAGTGATCAATCAACTACCATGTCATAGACCAGCCCCTGACATCATTGGCCCATCCCAACATGTCATTGGTCTGTCCCCGTTACGTCACAGCCCTGCCCTCTGCCCAGAGTTCCTGGAAAGGTGGCAACCCTACTATCAAGGATTAAAAAACAAAAGAAACCCACACACACTAGACACTGTAGGAGCATGGGGCAGGGGCTCACGTGCTGCTAATTTCTGTTTGTCCTCTGATATAAAGGAAGATTTTGACTCCCCAGCCCGTTGTGACGAAGGGACACATGATTTCAGAGTGTTCATTTCTTACTTTTCTCAATCTCTTCTAATCTCACTGGAATTGTAAACATGTGACCTATAAATCATTCTGTACTGCCCAGACATTAAAGCATTATTTTGTAGGACTGAAGCTTAGCAATTCTATAGGGTGTCTCCTAATGATATAACCAGGCTTTCAATACAACTGAGGAGATCACAATCTAAATCTTATTAGTGTCCATGGAAGGAGAGGGAAAATTCTGTAAGATTCAGAAGATACAGGAAGTCTACAGAAAATCAGTATTTATAGCTTCTTATCTATGTACTGCTAAACTAAACTAGTGCTACAGATCATAAATTCTACAGCAATGACACATAAGGGCCTGAATACCAAAGAGAATGGGAATTTTCATATTCATCCACCAAAGGCTTAATTGCTGCTAAGTATAAATTATTAACCTTGGTCTAGAAATAATCACTCATTAGACTGAATTTAAGATTGGAACAACAGTTTAATCAGTATGAGATTGTGAGATTAACCTTGGAGAGCATTATTAAAACACACACAGTAAACAGCAATACAAATAATCTTTCTGCCATTGGGTTTAATTAGTCGTGCATCAAAATATATTTGGTAAATGACTACCTGTGGGGACCAAGTAATTACCTTCAAAATGGACAAGTGAAATCTCTGTAATACATGAACACTCTACGGCGCTCCAGCTGGTGTAGACAATCCATTTAATTGTATGCAAAATGTATGAGATGGAGGGAATATTTTTAAAAAGGATCAGGATCATATGGCTGAAGGTAGGCTATAGACATATTCCAGGATCATCTCTAATAAGTCACTGCAGGTTTCCCTATGACTCTTGCTTGTCACCAGTGCTGAGCACTCTAAAGGTAGATCTTCCCTGAGAAGAGGAACCCGGAGATGATCTCCTGGATGAGGAACAAAAAAAATACTTTTTTTTCTGCTCCTTTGGCTTACCTTGAGGGAGAGATTTTCCTTTTCCAGGGGCTAAATTCTCAATCAATTTTTTCAGAGGAGACCCAAAGTGTTTCCCTGGTTCAAAGAGCATCAAAATTAAATTGTTCTTGGATGCTGACTTTGATATTTTAACCACAGAGCTGTATGACTCACTGTAGAAAGGGCCATTGTTCTTGCTTCAAGTTTCAAAGACTCAATGGAGACATGACAGAGAAAATCTGATGCTAGCTTTATATAATATAACCTATCCAGCAAGGTATCCCTGGAAGTGCCAGAGTCATTCTCCTCTTCCAAAGACTTCAAACAGTACTTCAAAGATCTGGAAACTACAACTGCTGCTGATGGTTTGTAGAGATTCAACCCAGCCATATATGACCTACACAGAGCACACTCTGCTCTGTGGTCCATTTGATCTTTGATGGCCAACTCTTCAACTGGTATTCTTGTTCTCCTAGATAGTCTGGCTATAGGAATATCTACTTTGGGGGAATCTTTCCAAAGCTGGACATCTTGCTGGTCAAAGGGAAACATAACCTGCTCTAATTTTTACTTTTTTTAAAGAGGAATGCACCAGAGTAAATGATATGTTTTTTAGGACAGATGAACAAAAAACATCTTGCTTAGTTGTTTATTAAACGAGAAACCGTCTCAAATGGAAAGAGAAAATATACCTCTTTAGATTTGCTTCACTCATAAACCGAAGAAGAGGAACCGAGGCGAGGATTAATCCGACAACAGACCTGACTCTTGCTCTGAATCCGACTCTGACTCCAGAGTAAGAACCATGAAACAAACTCCTCAGCTTTTGAATGTTGGAGTGAGTCATAAGAAGTCCTGCATCTTGACTGATCCCAGTCCTCAAGAAGAGGCTGGTCACAGGCTGAGCACATATGATTATTATTGATTATTATTATTTCCTCTTCCCAGATTTAGAATCTGCCATCTAGGAAGAGAAATATAGGAAGAAAACATTACTGCTAACGGACCAAGCATTACCTCAACATAACCCCCACACAAACAAATGCAGCCTTGCAGCAAAGCCACAAGAACAAAGTAGACCTGCAGGAAGCAGGTGTGTATATATGCAAAACAGAAACAACTCCCAACAAGAGGTTATAAAGCCCCTGCACTTACCCTACCCCATGTCACAGTATCCGCCACTTGCACACGACCATTCCGTTCTCTACCGGCTGTGTTGCACAGAGAGTGAAACCATCATCCAGCACTCCAGACAGAGTTTGAGCAACCAGAGCCAAAAGATTGCCAGGAACCGAACTCCCCAAAGCCTCTCTGCCAGCCACCACATTTGCAGAACTAGCAAATGCGCTCCACGTAAGGCTAAGGGACTAGGGAATTCCCTGAATAACCCATCCATATGCAGGATTGGACCTGCTCCCCCGGCTGCTCCCTGTGCACATACCTTGACACATGCTTGCGGTGTGACTTTCACGCATGCCCATGACAGGGTGGGAGTTTGGAGGTCTGGAGGGGGCCCCGAGGTCTGCCAGGAGGGCACTTTGTTTTGCATCCCCAATGAGCCCCTAAGACTCCGACCCTGCCCATAAGGCGGTTACTCATGCGGCCTTCAGGTTCACCAAACCTGGGTATTCAAACCAACGGTCCTCTTCCTACCCTGGAGGACAGAAATAAACATTACTGGGCAAGGGCTAAAGGAGGGGTTCTTGTAATATCTTGATTCTGATTGTTTCAATTCGGTTCTGTCAGGGGGATCAGACCAATAAACCTTTGGTGTGCTGTCTTGTGGACGCAAAGGAAATACACTCAATTGTAGGATACAATGAATAATGCCCCCCCCCGCTAAATTTATAAACATATTCAAATAATTGTTGAGTGTAAAAACTGGATAAACAGAAAGAGATAGGCTGTGCAAAATAAAAAAATGTTTCTAATATAGTTAGTTAGCCAAAAATGTAATCTATAAAGGCTGGAGTACCAGGATGTCTAACAAAATATCTAGACCCCAGCTTAGTGCTTTGCAGCTCTCTGATTGGTTACCAGACAGTTACTAATCAGAGACTTGACGGGGGCTTATAGGTCATTGCCATTTGCTTTGGAATCTGAGCTGCATGTTAAGAATCAAAAGTAAACTAACTGAACAGTTAAAAGTTATAAGGTCACATAACTCCTGGGTGACATGTTTATAAATCAAAGTAGGGGGTACATTATCCACTATACAGTATAAACATTGGGCACATTTGCACATGGGCGGTAACCAATAGCAGCGATTAGCTTTTTTTTAGACAGCTGCAGCAATGAAAGCACACATTGGTTGCCATGGGTTACTGCCCATGTACAAACTTACCTAGTGTTTATAAATAAACCCCAGGTTTTTCATACTTTGCACCCTACCCTGCTGCAGGTCTTGAGCCCTAAGGAGGTGCTTAATTTTCTCAGGTTGGCAGAACAAGACTATGGAAACCATACTTGATCCATCAGCAAAAATCAATAATTGTACCAACCCTCAGACACTGTACCTGAATGCCTCTGAGCTCCAGGTGCTATGGCACTGGCACCTCTCTAGGCCATTCCTCCATGCTTTTCTTTTTCTAATCAGCTATACAGTTCAGCAAGGGGTTTTCCTATTGTATTAATAGGAGTTTTTTTTTTTTCAATAATGGCTCATGGTAATACTCTGATTAAACCCAATAGCTCATTGCAATACTTTGATAAAGAACTGTTCTACTGTTGAGCCCAATATAGTGTAAAAAGACAGCTTTATGGCATATAATTGTGTATAACAAAGCTTTGTATCATTGTATACAAGCGGCCTTATAATCCATAATCCTGTATAATGAAGCGTTTGGCAAGAGAAATCATGGGAAGTAATCAACTCGATGACCTAATACTTGTTCATTATTCTCATATGTATTATGTGTTATGATTTCTGCAGCCCTTATCAGACTTTCCTTTCTTATAGCTAGGGGCACAATATGCTATTCTCATTGTTTGCTAAGCCTATATAAACTGGGGGTCTCCATTCGGTCAGTTGAGATTCGCCTGTGGGGTTTACGCGTGCCGGCGCAGGACCTTCCGTGAACCGATTGAGCTTCGATCTGCGGACTGTTTAGGGATCTCCCTCTTGTATAGGCAGAGAGGGTGGCTCGCATACTGTGCTCACTCTGTAATGTATGTCTTTTCTATTCTATGCATGTAATAAAAATCTTTGCTTATACATAGCTGGTGTGTTTGAATTACTTCCGAGAGACTCATAGAACCACAATTAAAACACCTATGAACTGCATGACAACAGCCATTTGTAAATCTCAAGTTTATTTCAAAACAATGAAAATATGGGAAACTGTGATCCATGTCATAACTGTTCATTTGCATACTTTTTCGATAACTCATTTATTTCTGGTATGCTGTGATCAAAGCTTGGCGTTTTATTGCCTTCATAACATCTTTTATCTTTTTTCCTTATTTATACTGTAATGTGTTACCAAGATTTCAGTATTCAGCAGTGTTTACATTAAGCATTGATCTTAACACAAAAATGCGAATTAACACTTCTAAAAACATTTAAACTGTGCAGTTCTGTGATTAATAAACAATCTCTAATTTTTTCTTCATATCCTGCACTTTGCTATTCAATGTCATTCCATGCCAACTGTTATTAAATGCAACGTGTATTGGTGCCACTAAACCAAAGGCTTTTGAAACAGGATTTGTATCCTTATGTAAAGCTTTATATTTTTAAATGTGTTTTTTAGTGTAGCTCTTAATAACTGAGCATAAACTAACCATTTCCAACCTTGTCCCAATTCTAGCAGCTACTGTATATTATACAGCAATATAATGTTTCCTTGGGGACATAGATCATCATAACTCAACTGCAAATACTGTATTTTTGTCTTGATCAGCATCTGTGTTAACATCATATGCATGTTTATTACATATATATATACTGTACATTTATTTTAAGGGTGGGCATCCTACTTAGCAATTTACAGCATCTGGATCATTTAAATAGTCCAGACAGGCAGGCTGTATGTCTTATTTGAAGGTAGTTATACCCAGGATGATATTTGATGCCAACTAACACACTCTAGGCCTAGGGGCTCTTACACACAAGCATTTTTCCTGATTTTTTTATGCATTTGACACGCATTAAAACACAGGTTTGAGTGCTAAAAAACATGTTCGCTAATTGATTCCGTTTTGTTCCGCCAGGCTGTATTTATGAGCATTCTGAGTTGTGTTTTGTTCTGTTTGAGTGCGTTTGTTTAGGGGCAGCATGCTGTCTTGAGCATGACGCACATTCAGCTATCAATAGAATAGAGGATTGCATTTGGAACAGAAAAAATTTACTTACCCGCGTGTTTAAATGCAATATGCTCTTTTTTGCGCTCATTGTGCGTTTGAAAAATGCATAAGCAAACACACGTGTGTAAGAGCCCTTATGGTCAAATAAGTGTATCTGCCTCTGTATGGGCAGCTTTCTGCAGTACAATTCTTAGTAGGCTTTTGTGAGTGATATATAAGGATTTAGTGTAACTGCAAGTCCTCGCCACATATATGGTAATGTCAATTAAACTTGGGGAATATGAATGAGCATTTCCAGCATCTCTGACCTTGACCTCACCTGCATACCTCTTCACCATATCCACAGAAGGAGTTAGCTAGTTTAGAAAGCACTTTGCGCAGTTCAATTGTTAAAGTTACATGCACTACATAAGAGTGCAATTGTGTTGTCCTGTTGGAGCCTATTGGCTACCTTGGTAAGAATGCTACCTGAGTTGAGGTTCTCAAGTCGCCTTATAACTGAAATACCCCTTAATGTTTTTTTTAAAGTGAGATTGATACCATTCCAAGTTGTTACATAAAGCCTGGCTAGTTTAAAGGGATTCTGTCATGGAAACACATGTTTTTTTTCTCTCTTCAAAAGACATCAGTTATTAGTGCTGGTCCAGCAGAATTATGCTTTGAAAGCCATTTTGCAACAAGAGTAAACAAATTTTTTTTTTTATGTTTAATTTTGAAATCTGACATGGGGCTAGACATGTTGTTAGTTTCCCTGGTGCCCCCAGCCATGTGACTTGTACTCTGATAAATTTCAGTCACTCTTTAATGCTGTATAACCCCCCCTCCCTTTTACCCCCAGCAATCCTTCAGCAGAACAATGGGAGGGTAACATGATAATACCCCCCCCCCGACAAGATAACAGCTCCCTGGTAGATATAAGAATAACATTTTATATGGTTAAGTGAATTATTTGTAATATAACAGTGTAAATGAGAAACAAAAACTACACCATAAAATCATGACAGAATACCTTTTTAAGAACTGTCCTGGTACCTCTAGGTGTTATGAAGGCGCCAATATGCAATGGTCTTGAAGGCCCCAACTACTAGTCTGCACAGCATTAACTTCAAATTTGCTAATCTCTTTGAGGCTGAGATTCCCCTGTCATTAGGTGGCCTGTTTCCCCCTCTCCAAACACTCTAGTGGCTGATTTATCCCTGGAATAGCCCTTATATAAGACAATTGGCGTAACCTGCAGATAGATAGATCAAGTCAGCTCAAAGCTTCTTCAGGTTAATAGCTCTGCATATGTACACACAAGTGGGTTACTCTAACCATGATAATAGAAACTATACAGAGAAAAAAAGCCACACACTAGGTTACCAGGACCTAATTTGTCCTCTTTTACTGTACTAAAGTATAAAGCATGAATTATTTTTAAAT
This sequence comes from Xenopus laevis, assembly GCF_017654675.1. Classification (NCBI taxonomy): domain Eukaryota; kingdom Metazoa; phylum Chordata; class Amphibia; order Anura; family Pipidae; genus Xenopus; species Xenopus laevis. Next base: position 85,173,267 of record NC_054374.1, read on the forward strand.
TACAAAGAAAAAATTAAAATAATAACTTAGAAGACAAGCATAATACTGTATGTAGTCTATGAAGTGTAATTCATTAGGCAGATATCTTGCAATGTTCAAAGTTTAATTATGTATCAAATCAGAACTTGTATTTGCTATCAAACTCTAAACACTTGTTATAGATAGTATTTCCAGATTTATTGAGTTGCCAGGTCAAACTACAGTAAAGTGTTTAACCAATTTGTTTCCAAGCAACACATGGAAGTTTAACAAGTAATATTTGCAAAACAAAGCTTTAAAATAATGCAATGACTTTAGAAAATATCTTATAATTATGCTTAGAATCAAAATGAATATGATACAGTATATTACTAAATATTGGCTAAATACCCAGCAGATCAGTACTTTTATCAGTCTTTACCCACATACAGTAAATTTGCATGTCTCTAGCTTAATTACTCATTGTCCTGGCAATTATTCTAGCGTTCACCAACGTGCTACCGTATATCATGCCTAAATTCCTTGCTACTTACTGTGCCATCTCAACTTTTATATGCTGATATGTAGTACTTCCTGTACAGTTATGGGACCTATTATGCATCTTTAAAATAATTAATTTTTTTTAAATGGAGTCTAACCTGCAGAGTTGTGCTAGCGCAAGCTTCACCGCCCTTCGCCAGGCAAAGTTTCGCCAGGGCGCTACTAATTCACTAAAATCCGAAGTTGCACTCAGGGAGGCGAACGGTAGCAAAGTTGCGCTAGCGTTAATTCGTCAAGCAAATCGAAGTTACGCTAGCGATGCTTAATTTGCATACGGGGCCAAGTTAAAGTTGAGTGGACGTATATGTAGCAGCAAATATATTACACCACACAAGCCTGGGAAAGCTTCATAAAATAAAATAGAGTTGTTATTTTGCCCTATACATGTGTCCACTGTATAGTTTAGGTGCCATATGTTAGGAAATGTAGGGGGGAAGGTGGTGCCCCCAAAAAAATATACAATCTTTTTCAGCCTATCACCCTTAAAAAAGGAAAAGACGCCAGCGTTTTTTGGGACTTAGAAAAAATTTCAACTTTTTTTGAAGCAAGTCCTATCCCTTATTGCACTTCGCCTGGTCTGAGGTGGCGAAGGCAAGTCTGGCGCAAGAGCTAACGTTCATTAAAATCCACAAGTTAGTGAATTAGCATAGTCATGTCGTCCCTTTGCCATAGCGCAACTTCGCCTGGCGTAAGTGTGCGAAGTAGCACTAGAGTAGGTCCTCTTCACTAGCGAATTTACGCCAGCACCCGTTAGTAAACCGGCGTAGTAACGAAATGACGTCACGCTGGTGAATTTGCGCTAGTGTTAGCCGCTTCGCGCTTTAGTGAATTTGCCCCTATGGGAGATGGCCTTCCCTTAATTTAAAGCTCAGATGATGTGTTTCTGGATAATGGATGCTATACCTGTACACTAATGGAGCTTTCCTACATCAATCCATCTGTTCCATGATCTTTGATTGTGTTGAGTATTGTACAAACCAATTTAGGAAGATATGACACAGACATTCAGCACAAGTAATTTCTACCTCCAAATGACTCCAGAGAATAGGTTCCATGCTTGTGGGGTGGCATACCTCATGCTGTCAGCAGTGGATGGTGGAACCCAGTCCAAGGCTATTTAGAATGAGATTTTGGTTGAATCCTAATCCCTTATCTATTCCTTTTAGTGCTTTCAAAAACACTGTTGTTTCCACTTTATTTTTATCCATTTTCTTATTGACTGACATAATATCAACCAAAATATGAAGAGAAAAAATGTGAAAGAAGTACACAATTGACTATTGCTCTTTTTTGGATTTTTCTAGTATTTTTATTTTTATACAAGATATACAGGTATGGGATCTGATATCTGGAAACCCCTTATCCAGAAAGCTCAGAATTACAGACTATGGCTATCTGCCATAGACTCCATTTTATCCAAATAATTACATTTTTGAAAAATTATTCTTTTTCTCTGTAAATATTTATCAGTAGCTTGTACTTGATCCAAACTAAGATATAACTAATCTTTATTGGAAGCAAAACCAGCCCATTGGATGCATTTAGGGGCATTTATCAAGGATCAAATTTCAAATTTGGAAAACTTCGAAATTCGAATTTAAAAAGACCAACCGAAATTAAGTAGGTTTTTTTTTTGACCGAATAGGTCAGTTTTCTATCGAATAGGTCCGTATTTGGGCGAATTCGAATTCGGCCGAATAGGGGCATATTTATCAAAGGTCGTGGTGAATTTTCAAATTCAAAAAATTCTAATTTCAAGCAATTTTTTGTGTACTTGCATAGGGAATAGTCCAAATGTGATTCGAATTTGAAATTTGAATTGTACATTTTAGAATTCGACTTTGACCATTCGCCATCTAAAACCTGCTGAATTGCCGTTTTAGAACTTATTTGGAGTCAATTCGATTGAATGCGCTATTAATTTGATTCGTATGTTTCGAATTCGGCCGCATACGGACCTATTCGATCGAAAACGGGCCTATTCGGGCAAAAAAAAGACGTTGCCTTAATTTCAGTTGGTCTTTTTGGATTCGAATTTCGAAGTTTTTCAAATTCGAAATTCGGCTCTTAAAGTTACTTAGGCGACTTTTTCCCGCCCCTGGTAACTGGCCGCTCTGTGAGGCCTGAGGCGAGATTTTCACCTTGCCTCATGGCAGGAGCAGTCCTGCCCATGTTTTTTATTGAAATCTCCATACAATTTGTAGATGGGTATTTTATCTGTTCATGTGTCCCAATAAGATCATTTTTGCTTGAGCTTGATCTATAAAAAAAATGCTATTCCAGTCACAGGCAATGTGTGTTTTTGTACACCAAAAGGAATATCGTACAATGTGCAATAATAAAAGCATTTGTGCTGCTTTATTCCATCCTGCTCCACAAGACATGACTATCAAGTACTGGTGTCTCTAAAAATTGCACAAGAGACCAGAGGTATCTGGAAAATTCTGATATCGATTTACCAGCACAGATTTATGGAATCCTTTTTATAAGGGACAATCACAATTTTAATCTGCAACTTTGATATTAGGTAAGTGGTTGCATGACCAATGTCTATTTAAGAGGCTTTTAAAAAGTTACTGCTTAAAACGGATTTATATTCCGTGTGTTCCCTTCAAACACACTGTAAAAGGCAAGGGCAGAGTTTATTATGTATGTGTTGCATTTAACACTCCATTGGAGTCACTTTGGCTATGTTTATGCAGTCAATAATTCTCCAAAATTGCTGGTAGCAAATAACTACAGTATAACTGTCTCTTAAAAAAGTTGGAATTATTCCAAATATTTGCATGACATTATACTAACTTAAAGGTATTTGTAGTGTATTTAATCCTTTTCATTTTCCATGCACCAGAAATAATACTTATGTTTATTGTTAATGACGTACATGCCACAAAACAAAAAGCCCAGAATTATTCAAAAAGTAACGCTGCTACTTTATTAGTGTCCCTAATACTCTATTCTGTCTGAGCCATGTTTAGTATTCTTTGCAATACTGTACTAGTGTATCTCTCGTTTTGTTTTCCTGTATCAATAGGACTACATGTAACAAACTACTAGAAAGTTTGGTGGGCTTTAAATTACATCAGTGCCTACCAGTGTCACATCAGTCATATCAGTCAGAGTTAATTTTGTCCATACTATTCACAGAGTTACTTGCTCTGCTGTAATTCTTTCTAGCACTAAACATTGGCTGCATCAGCTTTGAAGCATAAAGGGAAGCAAGGAAACATTTGTAGTGCCTGTTTTTAGGGTTGTTACTTCTAGGGCTCCGTTTGCTTGCTGCAACATCACAAACAACTTGCACTTACTATCCTGAATGCTAACACTGCCAAAATAATTATGCAAGTTGCACCCACTTTGACGCAATGAAAATAGCAATGTAACATGCAATTTACCAGTGCAGCCAGTAATTACCTGTAAGTTGAGTTGTACACTATTTACAGGACAGGATTTCCAGTGTGCTGGAATTCTGACAATAAAACATTTAAAAAAAAAAACAAGGAAAAAAAAATCAAACATAATTGATAAGTATCCAATTTTCCAATTTTTGTAACAGTGATGGTTAGCGTTTCAAATGGAATGTTGGCCTAGTACAGTTGTGAAAAGTCTTGCTGATCATTAAAGGAGACATAACGGTTCATTTACATGATTTTGGCACGCAGGTGTTGGAGCATTGAGGGGTATATGAGCTGCACTCTGCTCCTTGTGCTGGGTTGAAAAATGAACACAGACAATGGTGGTGCAATTTATTTGTTGCTGCATCTATGCATAAGATAAGAGCTGAGTACTGGATATTATTCATATTGTATAAGAAAAGTAAACTACCAATATGATAAGCATAATATAGATATTTACAGATGTTGGTTTCCTTTTGGAACAGAAACATTTTGAAGAATAGTTTTATCTCATATGTAAAAAAAAAAAAAAAAAAGGAATTACTCATTGTTATAATGAGACATTTTATGCAGTTAGGGCAGAGGTGTCCAAACTTTTTGCTACGAGGGCCAGATTTGGTGAGTTGAAAATGTGTGGGGGCGACCATTCAGCCTAGCTAGCTTGTGATCAGGATCATTCACTTATGCAGATGGACACGTACACGGCGTTAAAAGTGGAGTCTGTTTGGACTTATTCTCCGCGCCTCATTTAAGCAAGAAATTGCGTAGCCATAGCAGTAATAATTGGGCTAGGGATGCACTGAATCCACTATTTTGGATTCAGCCGAACCCCCAAATCCTTTGCGAAAGATTTGTCCGAATACTGAAACGAATACTAATTTGCATATGCAAATTAGGGGTGGGAAGGAGAAAACATTTTTTACTTCCTTGTTTTGTGACATAAAGTCATGCATATTCCCTCCCCACCCCTAATTTGCATATGCAAATTAGGATTCAGATTTGGTTCGGCCAGGCAGAAGAATTTGGCAGAATCCTGCTGAAAAAGGCAGAATCCTGGCCGAATCCTGAACCGAATCCTGGATTCGATGCATCCCTAATTGGGGCACATGATTAGTGAAATGATCTGCCACTTGGTCTATACTACTGCCTGTGAGCTGAAGGTGTTAGTAATAGACACGTATTGGCACGTAGTGACGCTCTCACATACGTCTTTAGTTTACTGTACTGGCACATCAGTGCGTTTATTGCACCTTCAGCCCTAAAAAAAGTATGTGAGAGCGGTGTGTCACTATGTGCAAGTACGTGTCTATTGCCAACACTTTCAGCACACAGGCAGCAGTATAGACCAAGTGGCAGATCATTTCACTAATGTGCCTTAATATTACTGCTACAGCTACGCAATTCCTGATTGCACTGTGCTGGGGGGTCACATTATTATTAATTTCATGATGGAGGCTGAGGGCCTGTGTAAATTTGAAAACGGGCCGCATTTGGCCCCCGGGCCTGACTTTGGACATGCCAGAGTTATTGTGTCTCATAGTTGAGACATGTATAATTTTGCCTGAGTTCTCTTGACTTGATTCTTCTTTAATATTTTTATTTTAAAAGTTTGTTAACACAGAGCAAGGTTGAGAGAGAAAGACCAAGGAGACCACTGTGACTTCTCTCCCAGGACAATTTAAGGATAAATTCAACCTTGTAATATTTTTAGCTTCTTCCTTTTAGGGTAATGGCACACAGCCACTTGTTTGAACTTTGGTGAACAAAGTGTCCATATACACCCCCTCCAACAGCCTTTAAGTAAACTTTTAGTATGTCATAGAATGTCCAATTCTAAGCAACTTTACGATTGGTTTTCATTATTTATTTTTAATAGTTTTATAATTATTTGCCTTTTTCTTCTGACTCTTTCCGGCTTTCAAATGGGCGTCGCTGACCTCATCTAAAAAACAAATGCTCTGTAAGGCTACAAATGTATTGTTATTGTTACTTTTTATTACTCCTCTTTCTATTCAGGCCTTTCCTACTCATATTCCAGTCTCTTATTCAAATCACTGCATGGTTTCTAGGGTCATTTCGACACTAGCAACCAGATTGTTTGTAATGCAAATTGAAGATTTTGCTGAATAAAAAGCTAAATAGCTCAAAAACCTTAATTAATAAATAATGAAACACAATTGCAAATTGTCTCAGAATATCACTCTCTACATCATACTAAAAGTTAACTCAAAGGTGAACAACCCATTTAAAGGGATCCTGTCATGGGAAAAAAAAATTTTTTCAAAATGAATCAGTTAATAGTGCTACTCCAGCAGAATTCTGCACTGAAATCCATTTGTCAAAAGAGCAACCAGATTTTTTTATATTCAATTTTCAAATCTGACATGGGGCTAGACATATTGTCAATTTCCCAGCTGCCCCTGGTCATGTGACTTGTGCCTGCACTTTAGGAGAGATGCTTTCTGGCAGGCTGCCGTTTTTCCTTCTCAATGTAACTGAATGTGTCTCAGTGGGACATGGGCTTTTACTATTGAGTGTTGTTCTTAGATCTACCAGGCAGCTGTTATCTTGTGTTAGGGAGCTGCTATCTGGTTACCTTTCCATTGTTCTTTTGTTTGGCTGCTGGGGGGGAAAAGGGAGGGGGGTGATATCACTCCAACTTGCAGTACAGCAGTAAAGAGTGATTGAAGTTTATCAGAGCACAAGTCACATGACTTGGGGCAGCTGGGAAATTGACAAAATGTCTAGCCCCATGTCAGATTTCAAAATTGAATATAAAAAAATCTGTTTGCTCTTTTGAGAAATGGATTTCAGTGCAGAATTCTGCTGGAGCAGCACTATTAACTGATTCATTTTGAAAAATTTTTTTTTTCCCATGACAGTATCCCTTTAAGTGACAATTGCCTAGAAATAGGACTGATGTGTTTTCAAGTCACTATCGTGTGCCAAGTGCTGACACAACAGCTTGCACACAAAAACTCCTTAGCTATGAATTGCTTATTTTGAAAAAAATTCCATCATAAATCATCTTGGCAGTAGTCAAGTTTTGGGAGTGATATACACTTTATAAAGGGAAATAGACACCCCCTCGCAAAGTAAATGGATGTTTGAATGTGTCACTGTTGTGTTTTCTGTGCTATTCGGTTTTAAAACAGGATGATAGTACTTGGACTAAAGGTCACTAATTGTTCTTTGAATCTGCAGGGGAGAGGTTTATTCATCTTCCCTCATAAGGCAGATAAGCAGATGTGTAGTCACTAAATGATATCACACACAGTGTGCTGGAAACTCTCCGGGTGTTTGTTTTCTCATTGTCCTTCAATATAACCATTCATTGTTAAAGTTGATGTTTAATCCAATTTTCATTCAAATAGCTCCCATCAGAGATTTAGTTCCACCACACGCGTAGTTATAAATGTGAAGGCGGTGACGATGTAGGATTTGAAATAACCAGATGCATTATTGCTAGTGATGTAGTATAAACCCACATATCCTATCAGTCGGAGTCGTTTATTAACCAGCAGTAATGTTAAGAATGGAAGTAAACGTGTAGTTAAAACTTAAAAATATACTGCCACACAGGTAAAAAGATAATGCATGCTTCGAGGGATATGTAATCCGTTTTTTCCAAGTTTTTTCCCAAGAACAAATTTATTGTAGCCTCTGAAGTCATTAGTCATGTTGACATGCAGAGAGCACCATAAACTGAGCATATAACCTCTTTTATCACCTATATACAGTACATAACAATAAAACTGGGATCTTTCCGGCCTCTACTGGTTTTTTATTTGGTAAAGACTATAGAACTCTTCTCAATAGCAGCAAAAAAACACTAAAAGATAACTGGTGTGATGCTCATGAAAGTGTAGTCAATGTAGACGAAAGGTGATTCTTATGGTAAAATCTGAAGAATGTCAAGGTTATTGTGGATTTCAGCCTGCCTTGAAAACTGACTGAAACTGCCATTCGGTCATATGAATAAGTAGGCTGTAGTGATGAGGTCTCTTGTACAGGAAAGGCCACAAAGGCCCGGGCCGGCAGAAATTAAGGGGGACTGTATGGGGGGCCACATTGGTTTAGAAGCACTAAAGATTTGCAGGAGATACAATACTTTTTGTGATCAAGTACAAGGTATGCTTAGGAGTCTATGTCAGATGGCCTTCCTGTAATTCAGAGCTTTCTGTATAAAGGATTTCCAGATTTCAGGTGCAATACCTGTACTAACGTGTTCAGATTTATGGCCTATGACCATGTTATATACTGTATATATATACAGGGGTGGATCAATGCACAGGCTATAGCCTAGGGACCCAGTGTGATCAGGAGCCCATCTTGATTTTTTTGCAATTACTATTTCTTTTATTATTATTATGTATTTATTTTCTTTTAATATGTATTTTTATTTGCTCTGCTGGGTCCTCTCAGGTACATTTAATAAGAAAATAATCCATATATCCATATATCCCAGATGTTGTGCAGATCCAATGACATCACTGGCGAATGCCAAACCTGACCCATTGTAGAGAGCCTGGGTGCACATGTGAATGGATCTGCACTCATCCGGACCCAGCAGTAAGTATGGACTTGAGTGCTTTTCCAGAATCCTGAACTTGTAGATATCAATTAATTTTCCTGCCTTGAGTGGTTTCCCATCCTTATTCAGCACTAACATCCTGTAGGATCCCAAATATTTGTAACATCTCTTCTGCTCATATCTGCGTTATATAGTATGTCAGAGCTGTTTGCCTTAAAGGGGTGCTTCACTTTTAAGGTAACTTTTAGTATGTTATAGAATGGCCAATTCTAAGCAACTGCCAAAACAAACTTTTAGTATGTTATAGAATGGCCAATTCTAAGCAACTGGCAAAAAAAAAAATTGAAAATCGGATGAAAAATCGGAAAAAAAACTGAAAATCAGATTTTTCACAATTTTTTATAATTTTTTCCTGCAAACAAAATTTACAGGAAAGTGTATTAATAAATAAACCAAAAAAAAATTGTGCAGATTTGGTCTGAGTTTTTTTTCAAAAAATATTGAGATATATTTGGAATTTGAAAAATAACCCCCTAGGTGTTTGAGTCTGCTGTTTGACTCCGGGAGCCTCCTCCAGGCACAATGTTTGCTAGGATCATTCCCCACCAGTGGGGGAAATAGTGAAACAATAGGTTTGGCACTTGGCCAGTTTTTCATTGACCTGGTCAGTGAAATACCAACAAAGACCACTTTTGGTGGACCCACAATTTCAAACTTTAGACAAAATTGCTAGACTCATCATTTTTTACCTCTTTAATGGTGTCAACACTTGTCCATCTTGTGATAATTGCTTATAATACAATCACTGATCAACTCTGTAATCTGACATGTAAATATCACTGCTTAATCCTTAAATTGTCTGCCGAAAGAATGCCAACTTCATTAGCGGTGTACTCTATTGTTAGCAATTTGTTCTCTAAGCCTGTTAATAAATTGGCGATGTCCCTGTGGATTAGGGATAGGCAGAGAAGGCACTTGCCCCTGGCGCCCCCCCCCAGGAAAGTGCCTTCTCTGCCTATCCCTAGTTCCAGCCCTGGGCCCACCCACAAAACACTTTTTACTGGTAGTTCATAGGGAAACAGCAAGTTTTTAGGGCAGAGACACATGGTCAGAATCAGGGAGATTTTTTGGGGTGACTAATATCCCGAAACTGCCTTCCTCTGCCTTCCCGCCAGCTAGAATGTAAATCACCGGCAGAATGGCACTTGGAGCGCTTTGTTTCCAGAAGTCGTTAGAAGTTGCCTAACGAGGAAACTTCGGGCAACTTTGGAAAACAAATCACTCCCAGTGCCATCCTGCTGGCGATTTACATTCTAGCCGGCGGGAAGGCAGTTGGGGGAGATTAGTTGCCCCAAAGAAGAGGAGATTTGTCGCCGGGTGACTAATCTCCCCGAATCTGACCATGTGTCTCTGCCCTTAAAGTAGTTGGTTTTCCCTTTTACTCTCTATTGTTTCCATCTGATTGATGAACAAGATTGGGAGCATTCTGGGAGAGCTCAGGGTGCAAACCATGGGGCTATGTCCAATGGCCCAAAAACAGGCACAAAGTGTTTGCATGTTGAACCATCATTGTTAAATAAGGCCCACTATGGCATCATACTCGATTTAACTGTAGCATTATACTCTATCAGCCAATTGAAATCATTTTAGGCAAGAGCATGTAAAAACTTGCATCTGCTGAGTTATATGTGGCTACAAATGTGCGTGACCTATTCAAATATGGGTTTGAAAGTGTAGCTTTAGCCATTACCCTTGCTCTGTGATTATTTTGGACACTGTCCCTGCATTTGAATATGCCAGCAACATCTGAGTAACCTGTAGACAGACATCATTGTTTACATCCCTTTTAATAAAGCTTGCAGATAATTACAACTTTTAGTACACAATACATAACCACGTATATGGTAATGTTTTAAGAAAGTTTATTGTTTTTTTTAAACTCTATAATAAAAATAAAACAATATTGATTAAGATTTCAGATTCGTTTATACAACAAAAAAGGCAATATGGCATACGTTACAGTAAGTAAATCACCTATAAGATAATATAGTCATTGTAGTTCATTCAGCCAATTTGCTGTTGTTGGCACATTCCTCAAAGGGGTAAAATTTTTCATTTCTGCATTTTGATCCCTTTTGCAATTTGTATTCATTTTCTCTTTCTTTTTAGTAGCAGGGTTGAACTGCTAAGATGCTTCTGGTTAAACCAACCAGCTAGCTGCCTGAATTTGTAGCATCTTGATGCTATTCTGCCTCTCTCTCATTTGATAAAATCAGAAGGAGAAAGGAGAGAAAGGTTAGTAAATCCATTTTTTTAATGTGGTGGTGGCCTGCCACTGCAGCAGTTCCAAAAGCAGTGTACACATACTAATATCTAATGCAAATATCTAAACAAAAAGAAAGAGAAAATACAAATACATGTACAAAAAAAAGTACTTTATTAATTTTGGGGGGTTAGATGCCGCTAAAAATGTGTTTCAGTTTCTAATATATGCCAGACAACTGCAAAGGAAACCTGTCACTTTGATTTTGCTATACATATCTAACAAATGAGGTCATTCAGCAGAGGTAGCAATTCAGATATCAACATCCAAATATTTTATTGCATAAATAGGCAACAGGAGAAGGCACTCCCTAGTTCAAACTGCATATACATAATGTAATACATATTTTAAAATAAGGGCAATGTCAGTGACTATTGGTAAGAAGAGAACCCAAATGAAGTAAACTAAAAGTCACTACAAGCACGTGTTTATACTGTATATGGGGTAGAGTGTATATGGAAATGCTAACATTGCACCGCAGCATTTAATGAATATGAAATTAATTACCAAGGATGTCCCGGGTTTTGCAGCACTGTGCATGTCACCAGGTTCAAAATTGGTGTAAGATGTAGAACTCATCACCCATGTGAACAAGGCAGCTCTCTTCTTAGGTAAGTACAGGGCTCCTTAGCACTTCTACACTTGAAGGAACAGTAACAACAAAAAATTAATGGCAATATAATGTACTGGTGAAACTGTTATTTTTGCTTCATAAAGACAACTATAGTTATGTTTAAACTAGCTGCTGTGTAGCCATGGGGGCAGCCATTCAAGCAAAGGATACACAGTAGATAACAGATAAGTTCTGAAGAATCTCATTGTATACTACAGAGGTTATCTGTTATTTGCTGTTTAACCTTTGCTTTTTCTCCTTTTTCCGCTTTGAATGGCTTCCCCCATGGCTACACGGCAGTTTGTTTACATAAACTAAAGTTGTGTTTCTGAAGCAAATGCACCAGTTGTACCAGTGCAGGGCAACACTACATTATATTCTCATTACTTCAAAACACTTTCATTTTTTGGTGTTACTGTTCCTTTAAGTTAAAGGATACGTATGGTGTGGGAGAGGGAACACATCCATCCGTTATTGATGAATACAGTGCTGACAAATGCAGGCAGCACTATATTAATGCAGAAGCTCGTGCACAGGGAACCGCAACCACTGATGGCTGAGCAGGGTGCAAAAAAAATGGCGGCTTGAATGTGGTTGCACTTTGTACCTTGCCCTTCTGGCAGTACATGAGCCAGCACAACAAGGTGCAATTTTAGCAATGATAGCATTTTCATAGCAATCTATTCTATACATAATGATGATGGTTTTCTTTTTTTTTTAAAACGGAAATTTTTTACAGTTTTAAATAAAATACAATAAGGGGCCGATTCACTAACTTCGAGTGAAGTATTCGAAGTAAAAAAACTTCGAATTTCGAAGTGTTTTTTGGGCTACTTCGACCATCGAATGGGCTACTTCGACCTTCGACTACGACTTCGAATCGAAGGATTCGAACTAGAAATCGTTCGACTATTCGACCATTCGATAATCGAAGTACTGTCTCTTTAAAAAAAACTTCAACCCCCTAGTTCGCCATTTAAAAGCTAACGAACTTAATGTTAGCCTATGGGGAAGGTCCCCGTAGGCTTTCCTAAGTTTTTTTGATCGAAGGATATTCCTTTGATCGTTGGATTAAAATCCTTCGAATTGAATGATTCAAAGGATTTAATCGTTCGATCGAAGGAATAATCCTTCGATCGTTCGATCGTACTATCTGCGCTAAATCCTTCGACTTCGATATTCGAAGTCGAAGGATTTTAATTCCCAGTCGAATATCGAGGGTTAATTAACCCTTGATATTCGGCCCTTGGTGAATTGGCCCCTAAATGTTAATTATATGATATCTGAACACTTTTCATGTAGAAGACAAAATAAATTATAATGCTTAAAGTTGTGTTTGTATTGTTCCTAAGAATCACATCCTAAATGATAAAGATTGAATTTCCATTGTTACAGTAAACCATTTTTATGCAATGGGATAAAATAAAAGATGCTTGTGTGAATTCCAACAGAAATATTTAGTTTATGGACAGTAAGTTCAGTTCGTTGGTTATGACATTATTGTGAGGAGAGAAACTATAAAGCAGATGAACAAAGACCGGAAAGAGGACAAAATCGCTTGGCTGCTTGAAATGTAAACAGTCCTATCGCCCAGTCTCTGCACAGGCCGGAAATTTTCCACCATGCGTTGGTTTTCTGTAAAATTTAGGCTGTTATAGAAAGCCCGAAGCTGCAAAGATAAAATATTCGATGTTTTTACAAAATTAATTTTTTAAGTTCAGTAAATATCTTGAAATCATAGAAGCAAAACTTAATTATAAAGAAAGCAACAATAACATCAGAATGGTATTATCTCAGTTCGGAGTTTCAAAGGCAAGTGAACTGGAAGATTAAAGGCAAATGTAGTAAAATTTGAAACCGCAGGATTTTTTTTCAGTTTGAGGAAAACAGTGAAAACAAATCGACATGAACCAAAATAAATGCGAGAATATTTTTTTTTTTAAACCCAGCAAATTCTCTTGAAGAAACTCGGCGAGTAAAAACTGGTGAGTTTCTGTCAATGGGAATTTGCTTCGAACAACTTTATTATTTTTATTTATATTCCCAGTTTATTGAAACATTTTAGATTCTACTGCTGAATTTCAAAACAAAAGTACATTCTTTAATAGAAGTTAGTGCTCTTCATGCAGTTGTCTTGAATTGACTAAAGACAAATAAGAATGTGTTAGAATATGTATATGTAAAGACAGCAGAACTAGGGAGTCAGAGGAGTCTGAGCTCCTCACAGATGGACTGGGCCGGCAGGATATTGGGAAAAACCTGGTGGGCCACGGAACTCATACCCACTGACCCAAGTCCACTTCACCTGGTCTCTGGAAACCCTTTCCTGACCTTCCCTGCCTTCATTTCCAGGTTACAGACCTCTGCATTTTTTTTACCTTCAGTTATCATTTTAAAAGCCAGTACCACCACACAATCTCTCACTAGGGTTGCCACCCGGCCAGTATTTTACTGGTAAAACACCTGCCAAGGCCAGGGCCAGTATAACAAATTTACCGGCAATGTAGTTGCTGGTAATTTGTAATACTCTTAAGAAAAAGCCCTTGGCCTGCCCCCAATTTGCTCAGTGCGTGTGTTGCTCCACCCCTTTTGCATCACTGTACGTTAGCCCGCCCCTTTTACATCACGGCCCGCCCCTTTTTGTTCCCGCCCCCATTTTTAGAAAAGGTGGCAACCCTACTTTTACCCTGGGTATCACCAAATACCAACAAACTTTACTGCCTATGCTCAAGGTAGAGGTTCATTTACTAGATATAACATTTATTGAGGGCTTTATTTATCCTTTAATAAGTGTTAGATAATGAATTTTGATGCAATAAAATATTTCTATAACCATGCTAAATAATCATAAATATAATAAAATAGTTCTGTCAATCGTAATAGATTGGTAATAAAAGAACTATTTACTGTAACATATATGCCTATAACTAAAATAACTATGCTTACTTGTTGGAAACATGACCTTTTTTAACCTTTAAATCAATTTGAAATTCAGATACATGATAAAATTTGACAAATATTCATTTCAACTCATTTTCAACTTAGTGATGGGCGAATTTATTCGCCAGGCCGGCGAATAAATTTGCGAAATGGCCGCGAAAATTCATATCTCATATATAAAACGTCGTTGGCCTCCAAAAACCATTTCGCAAATGGGCGCAAATTCGCCCATCACTAATAACCATGATTAAAATGGGTACACCTTTCATGAAAATGTAAGCGATTGCTAATTTTAAGACATTTTTGATGAGCTTAGTGATTTTGCACAATGTTCATTCTGTTCAGTGACAGGTCATTTGTTTTACTGAACAAACTCTTATGTCCTTACATAAAAAAAACTGCAATGAAATTGGATATAGTAAGCTGAATTTAAGACAAATGCATAATAAGATGCACACAGCATTCATATTGTATAAATATTGCATATTGTGCTGAGAACAGGCATTATTCAGACTGTGCAAGTTGGGGTTTACTACAGAGGAAGTAACTACAGAGGAAGCAGACCCCGTGGCTGCATGGGGGCCCAGGAGGTTTAGGGGAACCATGAGGCCCTAATATGTATAGAATTTCAATAAGTGTTGGTAAAACAGGTCAACGTCTAGACATTTTAGGGGCATGACAAATTATTTACTGTGGGGCCCAGTAATATCTAATTATGCCATTGCAAGGTCAAGGCTCTTGTGTATTATATACATTATACTGTATATTACTAAAATTACTCTTTAGGGCCAACATTTAAAATGTTATTACCTGTTGTTGACTCAGTTTAATAGTTGTATTGAATAGAGTCCAAGTGACAGTCTCATTGCATGGAGGGGTGGTGAGTGACCCATTGTACCTGTAGTAAACTTTAAGTTCTTCCTTATCTGGAATCAGTTTTGTCAGGTTAGCCGAGAAATTTTTAACTGCACCTGAAATGTATAAAACCCAAAAATTCATAATCTTCACATATTTGATTTGAGACTCTTACAATGGCAACCCCCCTTTTTATTATACTATTGCATTTACTAGAACAGTATAGGAATTTTCATTTGGCAATCATACAAACTGGGTTGTAATTTTTTTTCCCCATCTTTTTCATTTATTTTTCCTTTCTGATTTCCTTATTTGTACTGTATTTCTAGTAAGGTCTTTCCTGGCTGCAGTATTCTAAATAAAACAATTGTGAAAAGAAGTTTAGTTATTTAAACCTTTTTGCTTCTGAAATGTTATCACTTTCTATGCTTGCATGAAACAGTCCCTTTCTTTTTCCTATTCCTTCCTATTTCCTTTCTGGCAAACAACAAGAGCCCTATCTTCTTTGAGTGGCATAATATTCATGTAGATATGTTGTGGACTGTAGGTGGCCATACACGATTTGGGCCCTTTATCTGCCCATGTATGGAGCTTTCCAATGACCAAGGTTTTCATTGTTTGCTTCCTTTTTGACCCCTAAGACTTCCTTACTGTGCAGTGTATGTAATAAAATTTCACAATTGCGAAGCGTTTTTTTGCACCATAATATTTAACGAAACTCCAGAGAAGATGTTAATGCTAACCTTTGCTTTAAGGAGAAGCAAAGGCTTCGTACACAAATGTTAGGCACCCCCAGTGATTATATATACTTACCTGAAACCCCGGGCCATGCAATGCATGTTTAATAAATTATCGATTTTGTGTGTGTGTGTGTGTTTGTACTATATATAATGTTTTTGGCAGTTGAAAAGAGTAAGAGACTTCAATGGAATAGAAAATAATTAAAAGCTGAATGTGTATTAAATATGTATTTAATTTTCAAGTGTTCTGTGAAATTATTACTGGGCAACTTTCAGTTTTAGTCATACAACTGTGTGTCATGTAAACTTATCACATCCCAAACCCCAATATAAAAAGTCAGAAGAAAGCATGGTTTAGACATGTATGGCAAAACATCATTAGAGGCTTGACCAGGTAAATAGAGCCATAAATAATCTCTCCATAGCAGGGTCAACTTTCTATGTTATGTCTCTTGTGAATTTCCCTGTACCTGTAGTAAACACATTCAGAATGAAAATGTGATTGTCATTAGTCTGCATTATGGAATGCCCCTTGCGGCAGAACTGAGTTAAAACGTTAAAGGAGTACACAAATCAAACAATTATTTATAAGAGGATAATAATGCTTACCTGCAAGGCAATTTTATAAGACAGTTTCATTACTTTTATAACTGTGACAAGATTGATGGCTCAGACTTAGTTAAGGATTGCCCGAAACGAATAAAGTGATGGGTTTGAAATACACATAATACAATTTGCCATATTAAGCAACAAGGCATTTGCAAACTCAAGTTCAGATATGAGATAACATCGCTATATTTTTACAGTATTTTTCTTACCTTTAGTTCTAATGGCTTCTAAGGAATTAATTAGTGGTTCATAGTCAGTATTATTAGTCGAAGTTTCCTTTAAATGAGACAAAAACAATAGTAACTTTTTTGCCATTACATGCCTTTGTGTTTAAAAATATTTGAACTTCTCCTAATCTGTACTAATATGCAATTGAAGATAAGAGTTATATATATATATATACACAGCAACTCTAGCAACTAATCAGTCGCTACATTTTACTAAAATGAATGATTGGTTGCTGTGGGATACTGTATCTTTACATACCACAGGCAGGTTTGAAATTAGCTGAGGTCTCAATAAGGCCAAATAGTCCAATAAAATTCTTACATGCAGATTTGGTTGTGTTTTTTTACAATTCATTATTAAAGCACCTAATCCGTTGTGGTGGGGTGAATATTTTGGTGCTACCTATTATTCATACCTCAGACTATTACTTAGGCAGAAGCAACCTCAACCTCCATTTAATTTTACAAACAGATTTCAAGATTCGAAAATCATCATTGGAATGCAAATTTAGGATTAGGATTAGCCAATCCTGCCAACTGCAACTGTTGCTAAATACACAATTCATTTTCCCAAACAATGAATATAAATGAATGTCTCACTTCATAAAAGAATCCAAGAACAGCCAGATCCCTGCTGCCCGTGCCACCGGTATCAGCTTTGGCAGTTTTTCTTCTGTGAACTATGTGAAGCTGTATAATAAAAAAAAGGTAGTTGTATTATTTTATTTGTGTGTGTGTGTGTGTGCAGTGTAATAATTCAGGGCTTATCTGCTATCAGCTATGTCTTCTGTGCCTTTTCTCCTTTTTCAGCTTTGCATGGCTGCCCCCATGGCTACACAGCAGCTTGTTTATATAAACTATAGTTGTGTTTCTAAAGCAAACACACCAGGTTTACCAGCACAGGCAATAGTATATTACATTTTCATTACTTTAAGAC
Source organism: Xenopus laevis (assembly GCF_017654675.1). Classification (NCBI taxonomy): domain Eukaryota; kingdom Metazoa; phylum Chordata; class Amphibia; order Anura; family Pipidae; genus Xenopus; species Xenopus laevis. The sequence continues at coordinate 85,190,959 of NC_054374.1, forward strand.
ACTTGCATTCTTTGGTGTTACTGATCCTTTAAATTTAGCATCCAGGGTTTACTCCACTTGCACACTTTCCAGGGAGTTTTAATATCCCTGTGATACATGTGGATCTGTTGCCCTGGCAGGGAGATTTAGATATATCCCTTTATTGAATATATTTCATATTCTAAAATCAGCCAAGACCATTCCAGGTTATGTACATTTACAGGGAATGACCATAAAATCATCAAATAAATTGCCCTCTCGGGTGTTGTTATAGATGTAATTTTCAATAGTAACACGATAAAATATAGAGGCCTGTAAAGAGATTTAAATATTACCTCCATTGGATATTTTTCACCATCTATGGTATGTTCAGATCCAGGAAATTCTTCACTGCCCCAATGGAAATGAAACTGTATTGCGTCATAAGTTCCTGAAAGTCCACCTCCTGAAATTTCAATACCTGGTGGCAGGTCTACTTGGGCTGGAAATTAATAATACATAAAGAAATCATAATTCATAAAGAAATTATTCAGTGCTCATAGTTATAATTGAAAGACTGGCAAACATTTAGAACAGGGACTACCAACCTTTTCTACCCATGAGCCACAATTAAGTGTAAAACAAATATGAAGAGCAACACAACCATGCAAAATTTTTATGGTCGAGCTGGGGAAAAAATGTAAGCTGCTAAAAATCTGAATCCAAAGCCTGTTAAAGTATGCTGTGTTTTGTAACACAGCAACAACTGAATAAAGTGTGGTTGTGTAAAGATTTAATTTAATGCTAATATATTGTGAAGATCTTGTACCTAATATGCATTTTAGAAATTAATTTAGAATGTAAAATGAACATTTTAGAATCAAGCTCATGTACTAATGCTGAAGAAATTTGTACTAGTAACCCATGGCAACCAATTACATTTTTGTTCCGCCCCCCTGGTTAGCAAAAGGTGCCAACCCTAAGTGGCGGGAGCCCAACTACGCAAAAGTTCAGGAGCGGATTCAGACATGTGAACCCTTAATGAATGGTGTTGATTTGTAGGACTGCTGCAATTTTTGCAGTCTTTTTATTAATTATAAAGTTACATTTTTGTAAAGAGAAAAAAAACATACAAAAGGTTTTGGATACAGAGCATTGGTAAATGCAGAAAACTAATACCTGTAGAGATGTTACTAAATACAATTAGCTATGTATGAAATGCATAAACAGGGGGTGAGAGAGGTTATGTAATAAACAGTGTAAGGTTTGTTATAGGTCTAGTCACTTATAGTAACCTATCCGCAGGCAGCATTTACAGGTCACCTGTTCAAAAGCAAACGTCTTATTGGTTGCTACTGCACCTGGGCAAATGTTGTGCCTTTTTTACATTATTATATTTGTATTCTTTTATAGTTTAATATATCTGCCTCTATGGCCTTTGTTTACTTAGATCTATTTTGCAAGCACACATGTTGGACAAAAGAGCTCTTAACTCGGGTCTCTTTCAACGCTTTTTTAATTAAACCTCTCTAAAGCAGAAATGGTTCTCTTTCCCCCAAATAACACCCTTAACATCCCAGAAGTATTTATCGTAGTAAAACAATTCCACTATCGCCTCATCTCCTGGTCTCTTGGGGTTATCATAGATTTTACCCTATCCTTCATTCCTCATATCCAGTCACTTATTAAATCATGTCAATTTCACCTAAAGAACATATCCAAAATACAATCTTTTATCACCCAAGATGCCACCAAAATTCCTATTCTCTCTCTCATCATATCATGTCTAGACTACGGTAACTCTCTATTAATTGGCCTTCCCCGCCAGCAGAGGTGATCCTGGCTTGGTGCTGCTGCCCCCCCTCCTCCCTGGTGTGCTCACCTTTTTGGTTCGGAGGGTCCACGAGCGGTAGAGAGGGCTAGGACGCTAGCACAGTTATCATAATTGAGCTCTCTGCGCTAGAAGAGAGTAATTTTCAGTTTGAAAACCGGAAATTCGGCTCTTAAAATACCAGGAGCGGAATTTTTGCTGCCCCTGGTACATAGTGGGCCGCTGCTGCCTGAGGCAAGTTACTCAACTTGCCTCATTGGCGGAGCTCACCTCTCCAGTCCATAATGAACACTGCTGACAGGCTTATACACCTGAGCAACTTTTCCTCCTCTGCCATGCCACTCTGCCAATCCCTGCACTGGCTTCCACTACCTTCCAGAATAGATTTCAAATGAATAACCCTGCCATTCAAAGCACTTCATAACTCTGCCCCTCCCTACATCTCTGAACTCATCTCTATATACTCACCCAACCACTTACTATGCTCCTCTACTGATCTGCTCCTCAACTCTTCTCTCATTACCTCCTCACACACTTACATTCAAGATTTTGCAAGGGCTGCCCCCCTCTGGAACTCTCTCCCACAATCTGTTCAACTTTCTCCCAACCTTTCTGCTTTCAAAAGATCTCTTAAAATACACTTTTTGTATAGAAGCCTACCCTCACTCTGTTTAACTACCAAATGCAATACCATATACTACATCTCTCACCTGCTTATTTTTGCCCACTCCCACACCTTGTGTCGCATTCCTTTCCACTTTAGATTGTAAGCTCTTTTGCACAGGGCCTTCCTCACCGTTTGTACTGGTACTGGATGTTATGTACTGTATGTAACTCTGTATGTTATATGTATGTAATTCATGTGATTTCTTTGTATAAGCACATTCATTTTACAGCGCTGTACAATATGCTGGTGCTCTAAAAATACTTGTTGATAATAATAATAATAATAATAATAATGAAAAGGCTAATGACTTCACCTAACCCCAAAAGACTCTGGCACTAAAAAAAAAAACATTTTCTATTTTTTTTTTCTAATTATTGTTGTGTCTTTTATTATGTTATGTTACATAACTTGCCTGGAAGCTTGTAATAGTACTTGAAAAAGTGAAATTCCTGCATACATTTCCTATTTAATGAGTGTGACATATATAGCTCCAGTCACTAATATCTGCCTCTCCTGAATTGTTACCTTCAAAAGGGTATTTAAAAGTTATTTTTATGGATCTTCTTCTGTAAAAGCAGAGCTAGAAATTTGCCTAGGCTTGCATTGCTCAGGCATTGGGAACACCGAAGTTGGCTAAAACTCAGCTCTCAAATTCGTTTTTGGCAGCACCAGGGATTCGTAGTATAGCTTTACTGAGATACTTTAGCAATTACTCACCAGAATGGCCATTATTTGTAACATTCAATTGCCGTATACTGACACCATAGCTTTTAAGGTCAAACTCTTTGAGGGATTCCATAAAAACTGCTTTTTTGGTGAGAATATTTATTGGTGATTGCTCTTTTTCTCCGCAGAATGTATTGGGCTTGTTCCAAAACCTGGGTCCATAGCCTTGGAAAAACAATTAGAAAAATATAAAACCAGAAACATTCATGATAACAGTTTTGATGTTGTGATGTTTGTAAGCGATACTGATTTAGAAAACCATTTAAAAGGGAAAACAGGTAAAAGTATGCTTCATTCTGCCACACACATATACCTTACACATGTATGCAAGCATTTTCTTCCTATTTCTTTAAAACTACACTCGTTGTTGTTTTCTGACTTCAATAAAAAGCTTGAAAACAACACATTAAAAAATCAGCTAAAGAAAAAAAAAAATCACAATATCAGTTTCTATGTGGCACTTTTTAACTCATGGACAATTGTATATTCAGTTACAGTTAGTGCCATAGAACTATAGTTAGTGCCATAGAATGTTTTACACAAATGATACATTTAGTGCAATGCAAAAAGTTACAAAAAATAGTTATTCTGTATGAGAAAATGGCTCTGCTCCAAATGCTCCTGTTTCTAGCTCTATTAAGTAGGGATGGGCGAATTTTTTGCCTTGTTTCACTGCAAAAAATGACGCCCATAGACTTGTATGGCGTTGTGCGTCCAAAAAAAAAGACATGCGCCAGAAAATTTCGCGACTACATTTTTTTGACGCCCAAAGACTTTAATGGGTGTCGCGTCATTTCGCCGGCAGCAAGTTTTTGGATAAAACGGGTCAAATTCACCCATCCCTACTATTAAGGTAAAATTTAGACAAAATGAGGTGCAAATCAAATTAATCAATGATTATTTACATGTATATTCTCGCTTTCTTTTTTCATAGAATACTTGGAATAAATTTGGTAGCATTGTGACCCACAAATGTATTATACTCCTACTTCAATTAAGCCTTTTCTATTGTTGACGGGAACTTCATTGTATTAAAAGGATCATTGAGGCCCATCCTACAAACAAATAGGACCTAAATATTTGATCCAATCCATAGATGAAAGTCTAAGGCTTTACCTGGATCTTGACATGCCTGGATTTCATAGCACCAATGGCCTATTAAAGGGGACAAAAAGAAAAACTGTAAAAAATGTACATTAACATGACAAACAGAATATTTTGTAATTTATATTAACAGTAACAGCTGGAGGTGTTAGCTTCCATGCATCTTCGGTGGTATGTTGCCAATTGCTTTTTAATGTCATGTGACTTTGCTCTTTAACAATATTTGCTCTAAGAAATAATTTTTTGCAAGCTACATTCTCTCAAGCAAGTAAATGTGTGATTTAGGTACCATTCAGTCTAACAAATGATTTAAAAAAATGCTAGAAGTAGATAACTTACTTTTTTTCCCCAAAGTTCAAGTTCAAACTTTAATATTACTGTACTGTCTCTGGTGTTTCAGTCTGGCAGTTCAGTGATCCAGGTGCAGATTCTGAACTGTGATAATTCTACATTAAGGGGCAGATTTATCAAGGGTCGAATTTCGAAGTGATAAATACTCCAAATTCGACCATCAAATACTTCGAATATCGAAGTCAAAGTTTTTTTTCACCGAATTTGACCGTTTTGCAGTCGAAGTAAAATCATTCAAAGGATTTCATCCATCAATTTTTCAAAAAACTTAGAAAACTGCTCTAGAAGGTCCCCATAGGCTAACATAGCACTTCGGCAGGTTTAATCTGGCGAAGTATTGAAGTCAAAGTTTTTTTAAAGAGACAGTACTTCGATTATTGAATGGTCGAATATTCGAATGATTTTACTTTGAATCGAAGTCGAAGTCATAGTATCCTATTCGATGGTCGAAGTATCCAAAAAATTACTTCGAAAATTCCCTCGAATTCACTTTGACCCTTGATACATCTGCCCCTTAGTTGATACAATTTGTTGATACGTTTCTCAGCAGTTTATTGGCAACTATTGTATCAATTATAACGGCTGTCTTTAATGAAACCGAGCTGCTTTAGAAAGACATAAGAAGGTGAAAAATGAAGCGTTACACTTAAATTTTAGAATAATGGTCACAAATAGAAAATAGAAAGCGATTGGAAAGTCTTTATTTCTGGTGAACAGTCTGAAACCAACTGAACTAAAAAAAAGTGTTTAGAGGTGAACAACCTTAGTTATTATTTTATAAAAGAAACAAAAACAGTGTTCCCTGCAAAGAGCATATCAGGAGGTGCACTCCAATCCTGTCCTTACCAACTGCCATAGAGTAGGTAAGGACAATGCCATCTTGTCACCTTGTGGATCTCAACAATGCCCAAGGTCCAGAGCAGATAGGAATTAGAATTGGTTATTACAAGCTGGTGCTATTATTTCAATCATGTTAGTATACTCTCTGCATGCTAAATGGTAATATAAGCCTTCCTTTATATCTTTATTGTTTTTTGCTTATTTAGAGCAACTAATTGTTTTTTTTACAATAAAATGCTTATCTCACTTAGCACTGGACTTGCAGATCAATGGAACAGCACTTTGTTCTAAAAAAACCCACATTCTGCTGCTGAACCCTCTCTGTTACTCAAATCAACTGCAAATGTGCGCCGGCGTAAAAAAAAAAAACGGACGCTGGTGTCAAAAACGGATGTTGTGTCAAAAACGAGACCCCGGCGCCGTTTTGTGAATTTTCCGCCATTTCGCAGGAATTTCACAAATTATTCGGCAAAGCGAAATGCCACAGATTCGCCCATCACTAATAATCCCCTTTCTTACTCATGTTTGACTAACTACCTACTATACTAACTATAATAGCTGGCAGTCACCACCCCATTGATTTACTGAAGGGACCCCTATCCTGTCTTCAAATGATGTACTCAAATTTAGACCTCTTTTAGAAGCAACTTGTAATCAATGCTATTATGGAGATTATGAAGGTTTATGGCACTGAGGTAGTGATGGGCGAATTTGTCCTGTTTTACCAAAAAATTTGTGAAACGGCAAAAAAAAATTGCAAAATAATTTCGACGTGCGCCAATTTTGATGCAAGCGTCATTTTTATATGTGCGACTTTTTTGTCCAAATGCATTAAAATCAATTGGCATCCGAATAATTTTGACACGCCATAATTTTTATGTGCACGGCAGTTTTATTTGCCAGCTAATTTTCACCGCAGTTTCACAAAAACATTTGCCAGCAGCTAAATGCAGAAATTCTCCACAAATCCATGCCTAGCGAATTTATTTGCCCATCACTACACTGAGGTAATTAATAAATAACGACAGGCAGTTCTTTCAGATAGGCCCTTCTAGATCGCTTTGAAAAGTATAAAGAGATGTGAAAAAAACAGAGATTAGTTGATTCATGGACGGGAATCCAGTATATGTGTAAACATATAGCACACAAGCACATTGGATCAAAGCAATTATCTAATAAGTAAAATAATATCAATAATATTTCATAAAAATTTAATTTTAGCAGAACAAACCATTAAGCTCACTCATTATAGCACAGGGAAAATTCAAATTTACATCCCATTAATTCAATTTTCCCTCATTTTATGCCTTTTTTGTGGTCCTACCAATATATAATGTATATATGATTTTACATTTCCCCAAATTCTACACCATTTTATTCGGAACTCCTGAAAAATGTAAAATGGAGGTTCTTCTGTACCTATATATACGTATGAGAAGTAAGGGTAAGAACATTTTGTTGCCACTGCTATTTTGCCTCCAGTGCAGGTGAGAAAACAAGCAATACCACATTATTTGAGTGAATCTGTATCAGCACATGTAACAAAGTCACATGAAAAAGTGCAATAAAGCAGAAATCTGTGGGTAAAAAATGGTGATTTAGATTTGTGCTCATATAAAAGTATTTTTAAACATTTTATCTCCTGCATGGTAGGTGATTTAACATGGGCAACAAAACTTCCCACATAGTATTACCATTAAATGTGAAAAAACAAGGTATACCTAAAACCTATATTAAAAAAAATATCTTAGGAGGCATAAGACTACTGGCTGTAAAATTTGAAAACTGGAAAAGTAGCCCTATGCATTTTTACCTGATAAACCCTCTTAAATTTCACTTTGCCTTTACTGACCCTTAAATTGAGTAAATCTTAAGATGTGGGCCACAAAGAAATTGTGGATATGATTCCTCTACAAAAATTAGTCTCAACAGAAGATTAAAATAAATAATAAAATCTATAGGTAACAAAATCATTCATCGAATATTATGGATGCACCAAATCCAGGATTCTGCCTTTTTCAGCAGGATTCAGATTCGGCAGAATCCTTCTGCCCGGCCGAACCGAACCCAAATCTTTTTGTCACGCAAAACAAGGAAGTAAAAAATGTTTTATCCTTCCAACCCCTAATTTGTATATGCAAATTAGAATTTGGTTCAGTATTTGGCCAAATCTTTCACGAAGGATTCGGGGGTTTGGTCGAATCAGAAATAGTGGATTCAGTGCATCCCTACTATATATATATATATATATATATATATATATATATATATATATATATATATATATATATATATATATATATATATATATATATATATATATAATTCCACATATAACGGCACTCACCAAATAACGTATCACGGCTGGGTGCTAACCGTAATTCACACAAGCCCAAGTGCCTAATGATAGCGTCAATTCGCTAGCGTTGGTCATTTTCGTTACTTCGCAAATTCACTAACGAACGCTGGCGTAAATTCGCTAGTGTTACTTCGCACCCTTACGCCTGGCGAATTTTCGCAAAGGACATAACTACGCAAATTCACTAACGTGCGCATTGTACTGAACGCTACCTTTTACGCTAGACTTCCTTCGCCACCTCAGAGTAGATAGGGATTGCTTCAAAAAAAGTTACAATTTTTTCTAAGTCCCAAAAAACACTGGTGTTTTTTCTATATTATGGGTGATAGGCTGAAAAAGATCGAAAATTTTTTTGGGGCTCCCCTCCTTCCCCCCTACATTTCCTAACTCATGGCAACTTAACTATACAGTGGGCACATGTGTAGGGCAAAAAAAAAATTTTATTTGATGTTTTGAAGGTTTCCCAGGCATTTGTAGTGATTCTACGTATTCCTCCATTGAAATTTGAATTTGGCGCCGTATGCAAATTAACCATCACTAGCGTAACTTCGCTTCGCTTAGCGAATCAATGCTAGCGCAACTTCGCAACCTTACGATACCCCTGAGCGCAACTTCGGATTTTAGTGAATTTGCGGAGTGCTGGCGAAACTACGCCTGGCGAAGTGCGGCAAAGTTACGCCTGGCGCAAATACGAATCTTAGTGAATTTGCCCCTTAGTGTCACAATAGCCTTTGATATTATGTCTGTCCAAAAAATCATCCAAGCCATTCTTAAAGGCATTAACTGAATCAGCCATCACAACATCACCCGGCAGTGCATTCCACAACCTCACTGTCCTGACTGTGAAGAACCCTCTACGTTGCTTCAAATGAAAGTTCTTTTCTTCTAGTCTAAAGGGGTGGCCTCTGGTACGGTGATCCACTTTATGGGTAAAAAGGTCCCCTGCTATTTGTCTATAATGTCCTCTAATGTACTTGTATAGTGTAATCATGTCCACTCGCAAGCGCCTTTTTTCCAGAGAAAACAACCCCAACCTTGACAGTCTACCCTCATAATTTAAGTCTTCCGTCCCTCTAACCAATTTAGTTGCACGTCTCTGCACTCTCTCCAGCTCATTTATATCCCTCTTAAGGACTGGAGTCCAAAACTGCACTGCATACTCCAGGTGAGGCCTTACCAGGGACCTATAAAGAGGCATAATTATGTTTTCATCCCTTCAGTTAATGCCCTTTTTTATGCAACACAGAACTTTATTTGCTTTAGTAGCCACAGAATGACACTGCCCAGAATTAGACAACTTGTTATCTACAAAAACCCCTAGATCCTTCTCATTTAAGGAAACTCCCAACACACTGCCATTTAGTGTATAACTTGCATTTATATTATTTTTGCCAAAGTGCATAACCTTGCATTTATCAACATTGAACCTAATTTTCCAGTTTGCTGCCCAGTTTCCCAACTTAGACAAATCACTCTGCAAAGTGGCAGCATCCTGCATGGAACCTATAGTTCTGCACAATTTAGTATCATCTGCAAAAATAGAAACAGTACTTTCAATGCCCACCTCCAGGTCATTAATAGTTGAAAAGCAAGGGACCTAGTACAGAGCCCTGCGGAACTCCATTAACAACACTGGTCCCATTAGAAAATGTTCAGTTTACCACCACTCTTTGTAGTCTATCTTTTAGCCAGTTCTCTATCCAGGTACAAATACTATGTTCCAGGCCAACATTCCTTAATTTAAGCAGTAACCTTTTGTGTGGCACTGTATCAAATGCTTTAGCAAAGTCTAAGTAAATCACATCCACTGCCATCCCAGAATCGAGGTCCCTGCTTACCTTCTCATAAAAAGAAATTAAGTTAGTCTGGCAAGATCTATTACGCATAAAAACATGCTGGCACACACTCATAATATTATGATTTGCTATAAAGTCCAGTATCTTATCCTTTAATAACCCTTCAAAAAGCTTTCCTACTACTGACATCAGACTAACTGGCCTATAATTTTGATGCTGAGAACGGGATCCTTTTTTAAATAGAGGCACCACATTAGCAATTCGCCAGTCTCTCGGCACTATGCCAGATCTCAATGAATCCTGAAAAATTAAGTAAAGAGGTTTGGCAATCACAGAGCTAAGCTCGCTAAGTACCCTGGGATGAATACCATCTGGACCTTTGTTTATCTTAATATGTTCTATTCTCTTTTGAATTTCCTCATGTGTGAACCATGCATCATTAGTTGTATTACTAGAATTGGGACTATTAAGAAGGAAACCTTTACTTACTGGTTCCTCATTTGTGTAGACAGACGAAAAATATGAATTCAGAATCTGCGCTTTTTTTTTGTGTTCATCAACCAGCTGACCCCCCTCTGATAGTAAGGGTCCCACCCCTTCCTGCTTCATTTTTTTACTATTAACATATTTAAAAAATAATTTTGGATTCTTTTTACTGCTTGCTGCAATATCCTTTTCTATAGCAATTTTAGCTTGCCTTATAGCTTCTTTGCATGATTTATTGGCCTCCTTGTACCTTATAAATGATTCGGCTGTACCAGCTAACTTGAAAGCCTTAAAAGCACGTCTTTTCTTACCCACCTCAACATCAACGCTTCTATTGAACCAAAAAGGTTTTGCTTTGCAACAACGTTCCTTGCTTACAAGGAGACTATACTGACATGTATATTTATTAAGCAGCGTTTTGAAGACTTCCCATCTTTGTTCCGCATTTCCCACTTAATATGTTGCAGAGATGCCCTTATACTGTCAAAATTTGCACATCTGAAATTTAGTGTTTTAGTTACTCCCTTATAGAATTGCTTCTGCAACAGAATCTCAAAGGAGACCATGTTATGATCACTATTCCCTAAATGCTCACCCACACAAATGTTAGAGATGAGTTCAGTATTGTTAGTTATTACAAGGTCCAAAATAGTCTTACAGACTATTACAGAGAAAAAGGCAGATTGTCATTTACATTAGATTATATGTCTATTTTCCCCTCTGTCCCCTTTAAAGTTGTGTATGAAATGAAATGACTGTATCGCAAATGTACAAAATATGTATGGCGTTACTGTGTACAACTGATCCCAAAAGGGGTTCCAAATAGTAATGTCCCAATGATTGGACACCATAAAACAGATTTCTGCAAGAGATCGTATGACGTGTTGAATAGATAGTCATTACATTTAATGATTTCAGTCATTTAGGAAACTTAAGGAAACATGAGGGGGTCTTGAAGGAAGATGGCAGAACTAACAGTACATAACACGTATAGATTAGAAATTATGATTTGCAAGTTTTTGTCATTTGAGAGTGAATCTGCCAGTCTCTCAGTCTATGACAGTTTTACGTATATGCACAAGAGAAACAGATTGATAGAAATTTAGGCTATGAGCGAATGTTTTCTGACATAATGATATCCAAAAAATGTAGACAGCTTTCCAAATAGTAACACAACTTAATTGTCAAAATCTAGAAAGTAAAAGTAAACAGTGGATTCCAGGTTAGATCAACAAACAGTGGGACATATAGATAGTGACTCCGTTTTGTGCAATGAGTTAAAACATAAGCCTAGACATGTATATAAGAGAGGTAAACTGATCAGGGATTAAGTGTACATGCTATTTGGCATATGTGGTAAAAACAAATGTGTAGAATATTTAAAACCTGGTTTACAGGACATAACTCTCATATTAGTTTTTCATTAGGGAAAACGAAAAGGCGCTGGGCATCCGCAATGAAAAATACCAGAATTGCTGTGATTTGAGCAATAGACAATGTATCAGCTATAAAACGTGAAAGTGATACACAAGATAAAACTTTAGTAGCCAAGAGAATATTGTTTAGCCATTCTCCAGTTATTCAGAGGAACCAACGTGGACACACTGGGGTTAAAAGTGACCTCATGTTATGGGCGGGGTTGATGGTTTTGATTGAATTGAACTTTATGGAGGGAATATAATTAAAATCACAAGCGTTATTTAAAATTACGTTTTTTCAAATGTTTAGCGCTGCTCACAATGTAAAATAATTCGCTGACGAATGTTACATTGCTCATTATCGCTAAGCAAAGGTTAACGTTACCACCTGCTCTGAAGTTTTGTCGCAAAAAACGCTTTACAATTGCAAAATGTTATTACATACATTGCGCATGTTCGCAAAAGCCATTTGTTCACAAACAGTGTAAGGACGTCGTCAAGGTCTGTAATTGGCCACAAAGGAAGCAAACATGGTCGCCAGCTTTTGCAGAGGTGTTTGGGAACATTTTTTGCGCTAACGAAACATATTACATTCCCCCATATGTGTGCAATTGTGCTTTGAAAAAGGAACGTGTGTCCTGAAACATCAGCAAAAATACAAGAAAGACTTTTTTAAATCTCACATGCTCTGGAATATAAAAAAGTATTTTATTTTCTGCCATAAAACAATATAATAAGAATTTGAGGTTTCAGTTCTTTGAACTAAAAATGACAGAGCACACCATTTCTTGTGTAGGCTTTATAAAATGAAAGAACTGGTTGGGTTCTGTATATTTTTGCAAGGGAATGCATATACACAAACATGTATACAGCAATGCAGCAAATGCAATGTGAAAAATGCACTATTCCAGGATTTTACCACTACAGTTCATCAAAAGGTACATATTATTTGAACATAAACAAGGTCCTGATGTGACAGTAATCAAGCAAACGCTTCCTGTCCTGGGAATATCCATAGCCTTGAAACCAACATAAAACAGCTTTTTATTCCTATTTCAAGCTGAGCAAGCAGAGATTATTATTCCAACACCTGTAATTGCATTCCACCCTGCACTTGCCGCATGTTTGTAGCTGACTCAGATGAGCTGTTAAACCTCCCCTTTGCTGTCCAAGCATTTCTTCTATTTCTAAGTTAGAAATTGCTCAAATCACAGCAATTTTCTATTCTTTACAGGTATGATACTTCGATATCATCTGTCCTGAAAGAAAATGAACTACTTTAAAATAAACATGCATGGCTGTGTCCGAGCCCCATCATGTAGAAAAGAAAACTAAATTGCAATTATATCACTTCAGTGTCAAGGTGCAGAGTGTGAACTCTTATCACTCTTATCAGACTGCATGTGTGATGTGTCCCTACGCTTTTCAGGCTAAAAGAAAGGATTTTTAAATTACTGAAAAGTAACAATTAACAATTAGTGGCAACATACACTTTACTATCTTCATATTCTTCAGCCAAGTATTCTTCATCTCTGTTATTGCAGAGTTAAATGAGTAATAACCCTCATAGAGTCTTCTATACACGAGCAACTGTCCCTGTCCTGTCCTTATTGTGACCCAGAGAGCAGAGCACATAGAGGAAGGAAAATAGACTCACCTTCTGCTGCTGCTGCTGCTGCTGCTGCTGAATTCTTGATAAATGACAGGCTAACAAGCAAAGTGAGGGAGAAGCATTTCATCATTGCTGCTACAGGCTGAGCTGTGCTCTGTGCCAGAACTAATCAGAATCTTTAGACTGTGATCACATTTCTGTTGTGACTTTTTATATCGGACAGGAACAAGTAGCCAGATACAGTAGGTGAACTCCTCCTTTCTATCCACCCTCAGCAGAAAATTCTTTAACTGCACCAATAAATGTCAATGCAATTCCTTATCCCAAAATGTATTATAGGTATGGAAATATCTCATCCAGAAACCCATTGTAAAGAAACACTGTAACACTGTGATACGTTTTCCCTTAGCATCTGATTTAAACAAATAACTGAAATGTTTTGTACTTGATGTTAAATCGCATCTTTTCCAAGAAAGATTGTAATTGTTACGTCTGTGGCCACCTTAAGAGTTGTGGATTTTAGAGTAAAGGAGCTCTGGTAAGATGATTGGAAGGTACAGGCATGGTACCTGTTATCCAACATGCCCGGGACCTGGGGTTTTCTGGATAACGGATCTTTCCGTAATCTGGATCTTTATACCTTAAAGATTTATGAAAAAATCTTTAAGGTATGAAACTCCGAATTTATCTTAATATTTTCTGCTACAAACTCCAGTCAAATCTGCTCAGGTTTTTTATGCTTATTTATTATTACATTTTCCTGAAAATTTGCTTTGCGGGAAAAAAAATCAGATTTTCAAGGTTTTTTTTTTTTTTGATTTTTTATCCTATTTTCACAATTTCTTCAGGATTTTTTATCCGAAAACTCCGAAAACTTCAGGGTATTGCACGAAACCCAGCACACATCAAAAAATCATTGGGACTTCCCCCAATGACTTATATGCAACCTTGACAGGTCTGAGATGCCAGATTTTCCATCCTCAGGGTTTAATAAATTCCAAAAAAAAAAAATTACGAATTTTTCGTGCTGTTTACATCAGAGTTTAGTCTACTGGAAAATCATTTAAACATTAAAAATACCCTATAGGCTGGGCTTGCTTCCAGTAAGGATTAATTATATCTTAATTTGGATCAAGTACATAGTACTGTTTAATTACTATAGAGAAAATGGAAATAATTGTTAAATATTTGGATTATTTGGATAAGATGGAGTCAATGGGAGATGGCCTTTCCATAATTCAGAGCTTTCTGGATAATGGGTTTCCAGATAACGGATCCTATACCTGTACCAGGATTTTTTCAATTAAAGGTGGTAGTCATGGTGGGAAGCATAAATTTAGAAAATCAGTAGGAGGAGTCATAAGAAAAGGGCAGTGGTTGAGTTTTTGGATATGCTTTGTACACAACTACAGATCAATGATTTACAATAGATGTAAAATTGCTTTGAATGTACTCATTGTCTTTGATTTGCATTGTCTTTGATCTGCAAATTGATTTTGTTCATAGAAGTTTGAGATAAAAGTATACTGATCCAAAAAATGTGGATAACAGTTTGTCTCCAAACGATGACAGCGACCCAATCATTAAAATATATATAAACCCATTTTATAAAAAGCAGAACAACCATATGAGCGTTGTAAACTTGTGAAACCAGTCCTTTTTGTTGTACCTTAAAAGGTAGAAAATGCAGACCACACTCACTGAAGGTTTTTGGCCAGGGAGCATACCCCATTTATTATGCCAGATCTGTGTGTTTACACAGGTATAAAAAATGGGGTATACCCCGGCCAAAAATCTTTGGCCTCTATTTTCTGTTATGTGCATACCTTGGGTCATTGCCATATGTCTAGGGGACCTTTCATCACTGTATAATTTAAGGGTTTATGCAGCTGTGAATCCAGAGGTGCACTGGTGTGGTGGGTGCAGGGTGCAAAGGAGCATTGAGCAGAATTTTCGCACGATATTCGGTGCGTGTATGGTGGGAAAAGAACCGACCAATGTCAGCAGAAGACTTGTCAGCTCGATCGGGCTGGACAGAAAATTTTGCTTGGGCGCCTTTGAAGGCACCCAAACATCATCCATTGTTTAGTAGTGCTGAATCATCAGATACAGGTAGAATTCTATTGTTTCTACCTGTATATCTGCCTGTATATCTGACGATTCAGCTCTGTGTATTGAAACGAACAATCTTTCTTGGAAAGATCTTTTGTAAACAAGATGAGAGCATATTAGTGATGAGCAAATTTTTTCACCAGGCATTGATTTGAGCCAATTCTGATTTTTTTAGCAAAAACATTTGCAGTGACAAAAAAAGTCACCAAGACAAAATTGCTGCCGAGACAAAAAAGTTGCCATAAAAAGAAATTCCCATTGACTTTAATGCATTTGGGATAAAAAGTTTCTGAGACCAAAAAGTCACCAAGACAAAAAGTAGTCCGATGAAGAAAAATGCCCATTGACTTTAATGCATTTAAAGTGAGAAATAATTGTCGCACGTAAAACAAGTTTGACACCTACTGACTTCAATGTGTTTTGCACATTTTTCCAGAGTTTCAGCCATTTTTTCCGAAGTGAAACAGGACAAATTCTCTCATCACTAAAGGGCATATTTAGATTTCAGTGAAGCTTTTCATAGAGTTGCTACAAAGGCTAATAACACAAGGCATGGAAAGGTTGTTGTATGCACAGAGTAAGCAATAAATCTACGTAACTCTCTTTATCCTGATAAGAATAATGTCAAAATCAATATAAATACTAAACCAGAAGTGTGCATAATCATGTGTGTTATCTTTTGTCTTTAAACTAAAGGCTAAAATCGTATTACTACAAGAGACACACTTTAAGGAAGGTAAAATACCCAAATTGAAGATAAAACACTACCCTATCGTGGTGACTAGTAATGACAAAGAAAAAAAATCTAACGGGGTTATGACATTGATACATAAGGATCTACCTTTCATAGACACTGGCCAGGTGAGAGATGCAGAAGGCAGATATCTGATACTGAAGGGCAAGGTGGAATATAGCATAATTACTATTGCTAATGTATATGCTCCTAATCAGGACCAAGTTAAATTTTTGTGTGAATTTATATCCATACCGGCTAAATTTGCGGAGGGTATAATATATATGGGAGGAGTTTTAAATCTGCCCCTTAACCCGTTAGTTTATACTTCAAATAAAAAATGTATATATCTCATATAAGGGGCTGAAAAAGGTTAAAACAACTTGTTTGATTTACAATTGGTGGATGTATGGAGGTGTCTAAACACACATGATATTGATTATTCACATTATTCTAAAACCTATGCATGTTATTCTAGAATCGATTATATTTTTACATCTCACAAGCATGTACAGTATTGTCAGGAAGCGAAAATAATGCAGAATACATTGTCAGATCACTCACCAGTATTGATAAGTTTCCAACTACCAAGAACTACTAAACTGGAATTTAATTGGAAGCTTAACAATATAATTCTTTTGAATGAAAAAGAATAAGGAACAGATAAAGAAAATGTTAAGGGTATTTTTCCTGGAAAATGGCTTACCTGAAACAAATCCAGCTATGCTCTGGGAATCTGATAAGTGTGTATTGAGAGGTTGGCTAATAGCTCTTTGCACCAAAATAAAGAGAGAGAGGGCGAGAGAGAGCAGAAAATTTAGTCATTGCTAAAAGAAATCGCCAACCTAGAACAGGCACATAAACAAACTATAATTATAAAACCTTTTCCGAGGAACTGTTTCCATACACGTCGCAATATTTTAATTCAATTGACAGGGGAAATAAGTTTCCGGCTCAAGCTAAGGAAGCTCATATAATAGTAATACCAAAGCAAGGGAAAGACCCACAGTGTTGTGCAAGTTATAGATAAAAATCTATGCAAAAATTTTGAATAGTAGATTGAAAGAAAATCCCCCAGCTTATTCACTCAGGTTTTGTCCAAGGTAGAGAGGGGAAGGACAACACCTATAAAATTCTGTCATTAATCCACCATGTTAAAAAGAAACAAACACCAGCCATGATTCTCAGCACGGATGCCGGAAAGGCCTTCGATAGAGTCTCATGGGAATCTTTACGCCAAACTATAAAAGGATTCGGTCTAGGGGAAATAATAACTAACAGAATTTTTGCCCTATATGACGATCCATCAGCGAGAATCAGAGTTAATGGAATCTTATCCCCCCAGATAAACATCAGGAACGGAACAAGGCAAGGTTGCCCTCTTTCGCCCATTCTATTTGTAATGGTGATGGAAACCTTGCTTTCGCACGTTAGAGAAAATTTCGATATCGCTGGTTTAAAAATACAAAATAAGGAATATAAAATTTGCAGCATTTGCAGATGACCTCTTACTGTTTATTACTAATCCGGGAATAACTCTCCTAATTTGATGCTCTTACTGTCTAGATTTGGGAAAATACCAAATTTTAAAGTGAATATGAGTAAATCCGAGGCAGTGAATATAAATCTTAATAGAGAGGTCAAAATAGCGATAGAAAAGAGTTTCCCTTTCCGCTGGTCTCAGGAGAAGATCAAATACTTGGGGGTGCATATTACTAACGATCCATTAGCTTTATATCAATCAAATTTCACCCCTCTAATAAAAAAATTGACAGACCAACTGAGTTCGTGGAAAACATTGGGGTTGTCATGGTTTGGTAGGATACAGGCCATTAAAATGTTCATAATGCCACAAATATTGTATTATTTACAAACTTTACAAAAATTAAGATACCCAAAATATTTTTTACTAGGGTGAAAACACTATACAATAAGTTCATTTGGGATGACAAAACCCCTAGATGTAAATATGATGGGCTTACCTTACCAAAGAATAGAGGTGGCTTGGCAATACCGGACACATATCTATATTATGTTTTGGTCCACCTGGCACGAGTGCAGCAATGGCATAGGAAAAGTAAAAACAAACAATGGATAGAAATAGAACAGGATATGTCCAAAATGCCATAAAGCAACTTGCTTGACTAGCCTGACTACCATAACCAAGGACATTTCATCTCACCCTGCAATATCAGCTACACTGTCACTCTGGTATAAACATAGGAAAGAGTATAACCTGACTTCCACTTTTCCAGTGTTACAACCTCTCTTGAAGAATCCGGACTTTCCCCCAAGTCTTGAACATAGGGTATTTGTAAGATGGGGGCAGTATAACGGTAGAGAGACAAGAATGGTAGATTTCTTAGAGAATGGCAGAATAAGCTTGGGGAGATACAGGAAATTTGGGGCTCCCACCCGAGAGACACGTGGTGTTACTACCAACTGCATAATTTTTTGAAAGCACTGAATATAAAGCAGGAGGAGATTGAAATATCTGCATGGGAAAAAATATTGGAAGTAAACAAATCACAGAATAGACCTATTTCCCTAATATATAAGCTTTTACTATCAAACAAAAGGGTGACCCAAGTAAAGTTCTTTGATGTATGTGAAAGGGAGTTGGAGACGGAGCTGCCTCTGATGATCAGGAGGAAAATATTGATAAATATACATAAAACCTCTAGAGCCTCAAGAGTTAGAGAAATATTATACAGAGTTATAAGTAGGTGGTATTATACCCCCGAAAAGTTACATAGGATCTTCCCAGCTTCTATGGAGAAGTGCTGGAGCTGCAACTCGGAAATAGGTACATATAAACATATTTGGTTCACATGCGGGGGTATTATCCCATACTGGACTAAGGTGGTTGATAGGATAAACAAAATAAAAGGATCTGAATTACATCATTCAAATATTACTTTATTATTGTTTCATGTAGACAACAAGCAGCACAAATTGATAACAGATAGATTAACATTACATTTATTATATGCAGCAATTGCTACGATTCCAAAAAAAATGGAAGCTACAGGCACCTCCTTTAGAAATTGAATGGAGGAACCTTGTGGAAGAAACTAGGAAATGGGAGGAAACTACCAGTTTACTGCATAATAATATACCACAATACCTTCAGATATGGAGACCTTGGATAGAAAACTTGAAATAGGTGGATTAACTGGTTAAAGGTTTAATGGGATAACGACAAAATTGGGCGTTAATCAAAATATTATAGAAAATCGATTTGAGGTGAATTATTGTTACTCAATGAGACTATACTCTGTTTTGGATGGATTTGATGTGGATTACCTTATTTATTCCCTATTTCCCTTCTTTCCTTCTGTACCCATTTTATTGTTTTTTTTAAACAAAATCAATAAAGATAGTTTACAAAAAAAAAAAATCATGTGTGTTATCATTGAAAACCTCCCTGCCTCTCTCACTGTATTTAATGTATTTAGGGTGTCTCTATTCCCTGCATCCCATTGATATCATTATATTGGTGGTTATCAACTTTTCAGCCCCAGCAAGAGCACCTTTCTCAAGAAGGATGTCACTCCTGATCATTAAACATGAAAAGCACGTTGAGTGAATGACATAGAGCAGTGAAAGTCAGACTTCCCCCTAACATGTCTCTGTTAGTTGCAGCAGATACACCCACAACCCTCCATGTGTTGTAGTCCTATACAGGGGCGATCTGCCAATGAGGCGAGCTGAGATGCCAGCTAGGTTTCCAGGGGCAGCAAAAAGCCGCTCCTGGTGCCTTTAAGAGCCGAATTTAACATGACTGTAAACCGGAAATTCGGCTTTACTAGGGCGAGAGAGCGTAATTGCGCTCTCCACACTAGCGCTGCTGCCTCCCCACCCGGAAATGTAATCGGGCTGGCATTACTGGAGCTACTGGCATTACTGGGGGCAGCATTACTGGAGCCGCCTCAGGCGGCAATTACCACAAGATCGGCACTGGTCCTATAGGGAAAAGGCAGATGGGGAACTTTGTTGCGCTCAAGATATATTGATCCCATCAGGAAACAGAGTACATATTAATACAACTGGATTGCTCCCTATATACTTGCATTTTTGCACAATTACATAAGAAATCATTTTTATCAGCAGAGATTCAAATAGAGAGAAATTCAAAAACAGTCTTATTCAGTTATATTATGTCAAGGTATATATATACTTAGGGCCGGATTTACATAGCCCCTAGGCCAGTTGACGTTCGTCCCCCCTGTCCCCTCCCCCTCCTTTTCATCATCAGGTCAGGAGCACTGGGGACTGGCGCATGGGAAATTTTAAAAAACTATTGTATTTCATGATCAGCCTCAGAGCTCCCGAACCAAAGCAGGTGTGGTTGGGCTTCATAGAAGCTTCCTTGTTTCCACTGGATATGGTATTTCACCCATCAATTTTTATAACCTTTATGGTCAGTTCCTGTACCCCGTCGTCAGTACTGACACTTGACAAAGGGCATTTCTGCTCGATACATGTAGTGTCAATAAAAGGATTTTTTGCAGCAAAATTCTGCGTCTACCTGGTCTGTTCCACTAACTAGACTTTCAATTGGTTGGGATTCATGTCACCCCCTAAAATCCTGCTGCCCTAGGCCTGGTCCTTGGTGTCCTCTCCACAAATCCAGGCCTGTATATACTGAATGTGTAAGAGTTTAAGTATATATGTTCAGAATACCTCTCAAATCAGAATTATTGAGAATGAGTAATCTTTTGACTAACAAAGCCATCAAATGCTTTTGTTGAACTTCAATAACTTTTGAAATAAGTGCCCCAATTCATGACTGTAAAGGGAGGAACAGAGCATGTTCCATCTTACATATTTTCTTGTTAAAAATAACAAAATGTACAGTATCACATTTTTCTCTCAACCATCCATACCTATTATGCAGCTCTGTTACATTCCACAATGGACGCCTAAACACGTAGCACTATTGTAGTGTTTTAACAGCAGCCCTTTCAGGAAATATTTGCCGACATGTTGAACTGCTGAAAACAGAGAGCACCATCTATAGCAGGGAATATAGAATCCTATGCTCTGTGGATGAGACAGCTGTGGGGGGGCAGAGTTGGCAGCTTTTCATACTGTTAAATAAATCCTACACATGATAAACCAAAACACTCACCATGAAGAACGGTGGGTCCAGGTGCACACAGGGGTGCTGCTAACATGAGGTCATTTGAGAAGCCCACAGGTTACCAGAGATGGAAAAAAGCCACCGCTGGTAACTTAAAGAGCTTAAATTCTTATTTTTAAATCGAAATTTGTCTCTTCTTGTGCAGAGAACACGATTACACTCTGTCCCCCCTCCAGTCTGCTCTGGAGCATGGAAATGTAAGCGTGGGTGCAAGGGGGGGTGGCATCTGAAAGGCAGGTGGCAAAGACCCCAGAAGCGCCCCTGGGTGCACATGACCCAAACCTTCAGCTTAAAGGACCAGTAATACTAAAAAAAATTTTAGTTAAAAAAAGATTATAGCCCCCTCTAGTACCTCCTCCAAAAAAAAATACAACCTATTTTTAATGCTTTATTAAAAGTCAGTTGCTGCACTGCTGTTGAGCATTTATGGACGACCTGGGTGCTGCCTTCAGTGCTAGCAGCACTCACAGAAATAAACCGAATTAAAGTTAAAACATGGAATGTGAAAAATCCTCTACAGCAAAGCAGCAACTGACTTCCGGCTTAAGAAGAAGCCGAATCAGGAGATGTGGAGCGCGCACGTAGGATAAAGCTGAGGGCATGTCACCATATCGCCCTATTTCTGAAGACATGGCACAACCGGAAGCAGATATTCATTTAGTTATTTTTTAAAAAAGCATTAAAAATAGTTAACATTGTGCTGGAAGGAGGAGGTACTAGAGGGGGCTATAATTTTTTTTGACTTAACATTTTTTAATGTTACTGGTCCTTTAAGGAGAGCAATCACACAACCATATAGACCAGACCTCAGTTAGAAATGCTGCTTATAAAAGTATAAATCCTACAATCAAATCTTTGCTCTTAACACTAGTTTCATATGCTAAAATAAAGAATGGTACTATCAGACCTCCACCGATTTGTGAAATGCGGGTGTTTACCTTTTGCAAAGTCCTACCAGAGTGGTAGGACTTTGTTAAAGTAGAACTTTTTTTTAAAAGGTTTTTATTTTTTTGTTTTTAACGACATACAAACAAGACAATCACAGTCCATGTATAATTCAGAATAGACCTTACAGCTTTATCTACTGACAGAGCAATCACAATGCTTATACAATACAAGGAAAGGAGAAGATAGAAATACAGGTCAAATCCCTGATAAATGGTCTGTGCACTACCACCAAGAATATCTAGGCAGGAGGTACCTCTGGAAGCTCAAGTGTTGGGTTGGCATCTAACCAAGAGGTCCAGATATTATCGAATTTAGTAGGAGAGCCTCAAGCTGCATATGTTAGTTTTATAAGTGGTAAAGTTTTGTTCACTAGTGTTACCCAGTCTAGCAATTTCGGTGATTCAGAACTCATCCATTTAATTGCAATTAGTTTCTTTGCATAAAACAAAATCCCTCTCATCAGTTTCCTGAAGTTAGCCCGAGGAAGGAGATCCTCCACTACTCCCAGGAGACACACCTCTGGAGACTAAACCCTAGGCAAAGCCAGATGTTCATCTACATAACCCATTACCTCAGACCAATATTTGCTAATGTGTACACATTCCCATACCATATGCTCAAAGCCCACGTTCACAGCTTGGCATTTTGGGCACTCAGCATTAAGTGATTTCCCCATAATTTTCAACCTAAGTGGAGTAATATATACCTGGTGGAAGAATTTAAATTGTATGAATCTATCTCTAGTGGCAATGAGGAAGTCATATATATGATCAGTTGCTTCTGCCCATTGTTCCTCCTCAAGCGCAGGAATTACCTTAGTCCATTTAAGTTTTGCTTTGGCAAAGGGGGTAGGTGTGGTTGGAGGCAGCAATTTGTATAGTTGTGAGAGTAGCTTATCAGTGTTGGGTTCCCAGAGTCTATCCTCCCATACGGTTGTGCCCAAATTCGGTTTGAGAGAACCAAATTGTGACTGAAAGGCATGGCGTAACTGCAGATATCTAAAAAATTGTAGACTGTGACTTCCCAATTTCTCTTTCAGCACTTCAAACTGGGGGAAAATGCCATCCACTGTTAGATCAGATAGCCACTTGATTCCTATCCGGGGCCAGTAATAGAAGTCAGGAAGATCAAGGAACTGCTGGAGATTAGAGTTTCTCCAAATGGGCACATGTGGGGAGGTACCGTTACTGACCCTTGACTTTTGTTTCATTACCTTATCCCATACTCTGATAGGGGTGATAAGCACCTCAGTAATATCTGGTGAGTCTTTAAGGGACCTATATGGCTCGTTGCGCAAGGCCTCTAGTGAACCCATAATATTTCCGTGTAAGGCTGTTAAGGGATTGTCAGGATCTGGATTGAACCAATTATGTATATGTTAGTTGTCCCGCAAAAAAATAGTGTTGCATATGAGGTAAGGCCAGGCCCCCCGTGTGATACGAGGCTGTTAAAGAGTGTCCCAACCGACTCGGGAGGATTTATTTGCCCAAATAAAGGACTTCATTTCACTATTAAGTTTAGTAAAGAATCGGTTTGTCAGCATTACCGGAGCATTTTGGAGCGGGTAGAGGAATTTCGGGAGGTAGATCATTTTAAAAAGGTTGATTCTGCCCCAAACCGTTAACGGGAGTTTAATCCAGTGCAGAGCATCATTCTTAAATTTGGCAATGATTGGATCTAGATTGGTCTTGCAGAATTTGGATGTATCCCTAGTAATCTCTATGCCTAGGTATCTGAATTGGGAAACCCATTGGAGACCATTTCTAGTATCCCCCTCCCTTGAGTCCGCCAGAGAAAATAGGTTGCTCTTTTGTCTATTTATCCGAAGCCCACTGTGGTCGCCAAAGATTTCTACTGTGGTTAAGGCTTGGGTGAGTGAGTTACCATCATCATTCAGAAATAGGATTATGTCATCCGCATATAAGGCTATTTTGTCTTCCGTCCTGTTGACCCTAAGGCCTCGAATCTCTGCATTAAGACGTATCGCTATGGCAAGGGGCTCAACCACCAAGGTAAACAGGAGGGGGGACAACGGGCAGCCCTGCCTAGTACCTCTGCCCAAATCAATTTTGTCAGATAGGATGGTATTAACACGAATACGTGCAGTGGTTCTTTGGTATAACAACTGTACCCAAGCAATAAACTGAGGGCCAATCCCGTACCTTTTTAACACTGCCCATAGGAAGGTCCAGGTAACTGAATCAAATGCTTTTGTAATATCAAGGGATGCCAGTAAGCCCTCAGAGTGTATTTAGAATATTGTACATGAGTAAAGACCCTTCTCAGGTTCAGGGAGGTAGTTTTCTTTCTTAAAACCCGACTGATCACAATGTATCAGCTCCGTTATGACTTTCTCAAGCCTATTTGTTAGTGTTTTTGCCAAAATTTTGGCGTCCGTATTGAGCAGGGATATAGGCCTGTAAGAGTCACAACGGGTCGGATCCTTCCCAGCTTTAAGAATTAGTATGATCACCGCCTCATAGAATGAGTCAGGGAGCATATGGGATTCTAAAGATTCATTGAGGACCTTAGCTAAATGGGGAGCTAATTGTTTGCAGAGGAGTCTATACCAGGCTGCCTGCAGACCGTCCGGGCCAGGAGTTTTATTGGAAGGTAAAGCATGGATTGCCTCTGCAATTTCTTGAGGAGAGATAAGATTATCTAAGAAACGACTTTGCTCAACAGACATCTTGGGAATAGGAATGCTGTCTAGATAATTCTCTATATTGGCTCCGTCATTAGGGTGCTGTTCTGCATAGATGTCACTAAAGTACGAAGGGAATACATTGGCTATTTGTTGAGGGTCTGTATGAGGGATGCCAGCGTTGTCTATAACAATTGAGATTACCGTAATATCCTCCTTAGTTTTAGAAAGATGGGCCAAGACCTTACCATTTTTGTCCCCTGATTCAAACACTTTTTGGCTCTGGTAAAGTAGTTTCTTCCTAGTCATAGTTACTAATTGCATGTCTAATTCCTTTTGGGCCTTCACTAACTGGGCATGTTGTTCTTCCGTTTTCCCCATGGCAAATATGGCTTGGGGCTCTTGCATTTCTGCCTCCTTTTGTTTCAAGACTTCCCTAGCATCTTCCCTGGTACTTTTTATAGCAGTAATACGAGACCCCCTTGACACTGCTTTAGAGGCATCCCAAATTATATTAGTGCTTGCAGTGTCGACATTAGCCTCCCAATATTGTTCATAGTCTTGAACACATCTGGACGCTACTGGTTCATTAGTTAACCACAATGGGGAAAGACGCCATAATGCATGTTTGGAAGCTACTCCCAGAGACATTGTAAGTTCAAGAGGGGAAAGATCCGAATGTGCCCTTGGTAGATATTGGATCCCCTGGAGAAGTTGTGCAAAGGTTGCCATGCCTAATGCTAAATCAATTCGTGACAGTGTGCTATGGGATTTAGAGTGACATGAGAATTGCGTTTCCGCTGGATATTTATTACGCCATAAATCTAGCAACCCTAGAGCTGCCATCCATTCCTTGAGATGGGTGGCAGATGCTTCCACACCTGAAAGTCTGTCAACCTCTGGGTTCACCATGCTATTGAAATCACCTAAATAACATATAGGATCAGCAGGAAGGGCCAGTACCTTTTGGGATATTTGTTCTAAGAGTGCAAGGGAGAACGGAGGAGGCGTTTACAAGGATCAATGGCTGATTGTGAATCTTGCAATGTAAAATTATAAATCTACCAAAGAAATCAGTATGAAGGGTGAGGAGTTCAAATGGGACCCCTTTTTTAATCAATATAGAGACTCCTCTGGAGTAGGTTGAGAATGGCGCATGATATGCATGTCCCACCCAGTGGCGTTTGAGGGCTAACAGTTTTTGGCCAGTCAGGTGGGTCTCCTGGAGTAGGACCACCTCTGGGCGCTGTTTATGAATTTGGTTAAGTATGAGGGGTCTTTGGAATTTGGAATTGTGTCCTCTAACTTTCCACGTTACAAGTGTCACATTCGCCATGATAAGAAAAATAAAATGGGTTGCCACCAGTGCCATATTCCCTGTCATAGCCTGTCAGATAGCCAACAATGTATAGACTATGAGTACACACAACAAAAAACACGACATACAAAACCCCAACTTGATGTACAGATCAGCGTATTATGTCTCTTTGTGAGACTGACATGGACTTGAGACCCTCCCACCCTGCCCACCCCCCAAACCTGGGTGGGCCTATACCAAGAACTGTTAACTTGCTGAGGATGATGTCCAATTAGCAAAACAGCTACTCATCAACCTATAGTCTTATAGGCCTGGAAGGTGAAGAGTTAAGTTCTGATTTCACCGTGCCATTGCTCACGCCCTTTTCCTCCATAGAAATAGAACTGGAACCACAATATGCAATTGTTAACGTAGAACACAAAACCATAGAATGCGCCGAAAAATCTGCAGTTGCAGAAAAAGAAAGTCTCCTTGCAGAGGGGATATGGTGGGCACTGCCCCTAGGCCTGTGTCGCAAATGCCAAGGGGGGGTACCGTTAGCTTACCAGTACAGGCATCTAATCAGTTCATTGAAGGATGCGTATAGTGGCCATCAGATGTAGGGCTGTCTACTACCATAGTACATCCGGACGGATGGGAGAGTGGCTTAGGTGTAATTAGCAGGGTGGATTACTTCCAAACTTGCGGTCACTTCCCTGCATGACCCAACTTTCATCTTTGATCAACTGGAGTCGGTGGTGCAAATGTACGGTCAATGCGTGGTGTGCTGCTGGATAAGAGCAGTGTCGGCCCCAAATCTGCCAGTCTCCGCACTGTGTAGCTGGTGATTTACAACGGAGCCCTATCACCAGGGTCTTCACCCTCCCGTTGTGGGCTATGGCGGGAGCTAGACGCAGTGTGTCTAGCCATTGATCAGCTTCTCCTGCTGTTTAAAAAAAAATGTGTGCGATCCCCTTTAATGACTCGCAATTTAGACGGATACATCATTGAGTACATAATGCCAGCACCTCTGAGTCTCCGCTTCACCCCTTGGTAAGAGGCCCGCAGCTTTTGCACGGCCTGGGAGTAATCGGGGTACAGTGAAATATTCGCGCCATTAAAGGTCAGTTGGTCTGTTTTTCTTGCAGCCGCCATAACTGCGTCACGGTCTCTATAGTTAAGGAGCCGTATTATCAGGGGCCTAGGAGGAGCGCCCGGTGGTAGGGGCCGTGTGGGGATACGGTGTGCCCTTTCAACAACGAAAATATCAGAAAAAGTGTTCTCACCCAGTGTCCGCTTCAGCCAGGCCTCTACAAAGGCTTCGGGTGCGTCGCCTTTACTGCCCTCTGGAAGGCCCACCAAACGCAGGTTATTGCGCCTATTGCGGTTCTCCAAGTCTTCTGCCTTAGCTGAGAGAGCCGCGACTTGTTGCTGTAAAGTTGTCAGCATTCTGGGATATGGGGCCACAGTATCCTCCAGCATAGAAATACGTGTCTCCGCTTCAACGGTCCGCTCTCGCAGATTTTGTAAATCTTGGCATAGGAGAGACGTGTCTACTTTAATCACTTCAAGTTGCGCTGTGGTGCTGGAGTGCGAGCTGGTAATTGCCTCTAGTAATTCAGCAGATTGTCCTCGTGGTCCCGCTCAGGTTGTGGTGTCTGCAGGTATTTGTCGAGTTTCTGCGACTGTTCAGACTTCCCTCTCTGTCCGTACTTTCCCATGGTTGTTATCGAGCAGTTACAGCATAAATCAATCACCGTTCCAGCTGCTGTGGCAATCAGGATAACTGGGTTGTTAGAGAGCTGCTTTAAACACGACCGTTCAGATCGCCATCTTGGCCACGCCCCCACTTTCCCGTTAAAGTAGAACTTTACAAACAATTTTACCAATTACAAACAATTTTAGAAATCAGCTCCTTTATTAAAATGAATCACCTACCCAATTCGGGTTCATCACTACACAATGGATAGTCTACCTTTACTGATGATCCAGTTGGCTGATGATGTATGACATAAGAGGCTGCACATGCCCAGAATTCAATTAACCCAGCACTCCCCTTACTCCCTGCTTTTAGTAGTGCATAAGGGGTCAGCAAATCTTTCCTTCCAAGGGATAGTGCATCCCTCCAGTAGAAAGTTAAACTATAAATTAAAAGTTCTGTATGTGTATTATGATAACTAAATGGGTGCAGTATATCTGAGCATTGATATCATTATACCATGCATAGTGGTTTAGTAGTAACTTAAAGGCACCCCCTAAAATCCTGCTGCCCTAGGCCTGGGCCTTGGTGGCCTCTCCACAAATCCAGGCCTGTATATACTGAATGTGTAAGAGTTTAGGTATATATGTTCAGAATACCTCTCAAATCAGAATTATTGAGAATGAGTAATCTTTTGACTAACAAAGCCATCAAATGCTTTTGTTGAACTTCAATAACTTTTGAACTAAGTGCCCCAATTCATGACTGTAAAGAGAGGAACAGAGCATGTTCCATCTTACATATTTTCTTGTTAAAAATAACAAAATGTACAGTATCACATTTTTCTCTCAACCATCCATACCTATTATGCAGCTCTGTTACATTCCACAATGGACGCCTAAACACGTAGCACTATTGTAGTGTTTTAACAGCAGCCCTTTCAGGAAATATTTGCCGACATGCTGAACTGCTGAAAACAGAGAGCACCATCTATAGCAGGGAATATAGAATCCTATGCTCTGTGGATGAAACAGCTGTAGGGGGCAGAGTTGGCAGCTTTTCATACTGTTAAATAAATCCTACACATGATAAACCAAAACATTCACCATGAAGAACGGTGGGTCCAGGTACACACAGGGGCGCTGCTGCCATGAGAAAAGTTGAGAAGCCCACAGGTTACCAGAGATGGAAAAAAGCCACCGCTGGCAACTTAAAGAGCTGAAATTCTTATTTTTAAATCGAAATTTGGCTATTCTTGTGCAGAGAACACAATTGCACTTTGTCCCCCCTCCAATCTGCTCTGGAGCATGGAAATGTAAGTGCTGGGTGCAAGGGGGGGGGGGCATCTGAAAGGCAGGTGGCAAAGACCCCAGAAGCGCCCCTGGGTGCACATGTCCCAAACTTTCAGCTTAAAGGACCAGTAACACTAAAAAAAAATTAGTTAAAAAAACATTATAGCCCCCTCTAGTACCTCCTCCAAAAAAAAACAACCATTTTTTAATGCTTTATTAAAAGTCAGTTGCTGCACTGCTGTTGAGCATTTATGGACGACCTGGGTGCTGCCTTCAGTGCTAGCAGCACTCACAGAAATAAACCGACTTAAAGTTAAAACATGGAATGTGAAAAATCCTCTACAGCAAAGCAGCAACTGACTTCCGGCTTAAGAAGAAGCTGAGTCAGGAGATGTGGAGCACGCACGTAGGATAAAGCTGAGGGCATGTCGCCATATAGCCCTATTTCTGAAGACACGGCACAACCGGAAGCAGATATTCATTTAGTTATTTTTTAAAAAAGCATTAAAAATAGTTAACATTGTGCTGGGAGGTACTAGAGGGGGCTATAATTTTTTTTGACTTAACATTTTTTAATGTTACTGGTCCTTTAAGGAGAGCAATCACACAACCATATAGACCAGACCTCAGTTAGAAATGCTGCTTATAAAAGTATAAATCCTACAATCAAATCTTTGCTCTTAACACTAGTTTCATATGCTAAAATAAAGAATGGTACTATCAGACCTCCACTGATTTTTGAAATGCGGGTGTTTACCTTTTGCAAAGTCCTACCAGAGTGGTAGGACTTTGTTAAAATAGAACTTTACCCATAACAATCAATTTTAGAAATCAGCTCCTTTATTAAAACGAATCACCTACCCAATTCGGGTTCATCACTACACAATGGATAGTCTACCTTTACTGATGATCCAGTTGGCTGATGATGTATGACATAAGAGGCTGCACATGCCCAGAATTCAATTAACCCAGCACTCCCCTTACTCCCTGCTTTTAGTAGTGCATAAGAGGTCAGCAACTCTTTCCTTCCAAGGGATAGTGCATCCCTCCAGTAGAAAGTTAAAGGAAAACTATACCCCCAAAATGAATACTTAAGCAACAGATAGTTTATATCAAATTGAATGACATTTTAAAGAATCTTACCAAACTGGAATATATATTTACATAAATATTGCCCTTTTACATCTCTTGCCTTGAACCACCATTTCGTGACTCTATCTGTGCTGCCTCAGAGATCACCTGACCAGCAATACTACAACACTAACTGGAACAGGAAGAAGCGAGGAAGCAAAATGCAGAACTCTGTCTGTTAATTGGCTCATGTGACCTTACATGTGGTTTGTATGTGTGCACAGTGAATCTTACGATCTCAGGGGGTGGCCCTTATTTTTTAAAATGGCAATTTTCTATTTATGATTACCCAATGGCACATACTACTAAAAAAGTATATTATTATGATAATGGTTCATTTACATGAAGCAGGGTTTTACACATGAGCTGTTTTACTCAGTATTTTTTCATAGAGACCTACATTGTTTGGGGGGTATAGTTTTCCTTTAAACCATTTATAAATTAAAAGTTCTGTATGTGTATTATGATAATTAAATGGGTGCAGTAGATCTGAGCCTTGTGATATTTAAATGGTACTGTGATTTTAATGACAAAAGTCAGTAACAGTTTCCACCCCAAGCAATTATAAAATATTTAAGTTTCTCCTAATGGCAATCCTGACTGTTAGAGGCTTAGGCAGTCTAATGCATAATCGGCTCTGAGTCAGTTTTGTGCATTCCATCTATAATGGGACTTGGGCACTGTCACTGTATTATCCCTGAAAAAATAACAGGGACATTCTGTTTATGCACAATTAACACTAAGGGGCAGATTTATCAAGAGTAGAATTGAAAATTAGAATTCAAAATTAGAATTTTCGAGTTTTCGAATTAGATTTTCAAGATTTATCATACTCTGGGCCCTTTAAGAACTTGAATTTGACTATTCGCCACCTAAAACCTGCCAAATTGCTGTTTAGGTCAGTGGGAAACATTCAGGGATCAATTTGGAGTTGTTTGCAGCCTTCCTGAGATTCTAGTTTTTTCTGAGAAAAAAACTCGAATCAAGTTTTTATAATTGAAATCAAAGAGTCGAGTTTTCGGGTCGATCCTATTCACCAGAGTTTAAGAAATTTGATTTTTATAATACATTTTGAATTTCGAGTTCTTGAGAGTTTATAGGAGATTTAAAAAATTCACATCACATGAATTTAAAAGCCGACCCTTGATAAATGTGCCTCCCCGTGTGGAAAACATCATGCCAATGATCAACACAACTTGTAATGCATTCACAGGACTACAAACACAATGATTCTCTTTCCTTATGATCCATTTGTACCTGTACCACGTTGAGGGCTATTTATTGAAGGTGAAATTTTTGTGGTTTTAGAAAACACAACCTAAACTCACATTTTCTAAAACCACGAATGTCATGACATTTATTAAGATCCGAATAAAAAAGCATGAACAAAAAAAAGGTGAACGATGCACTAAAAATTACAAATACCTTAGATTTATCCTAGACTACCATCGCAATTCTACAGAACAAACAGTGTAATCCCATTAATAAATAGCAAAAAAAACCTATTTTTATATCTTTCACTTTAAAAAATTTGCACTGAAATTAATACATATAATTGCAGTGTAAACATTGTTTCATGCTGTAGCTTGGTGTAGTAGATCCTTCAATGTCTGATGTATTTTCTTTAGAAATAGGGAGGGGTGAACTTTCAAGGCACAGATTAGGCCCAGATTATATAGTCACATGATATAGTTTGATGTGATAAATGACATATACAGTATGTAGAGGGAGAACATCCTTTAAAAATACAGAAACATTATTCAAACAAATATGTAGACTGGTATTATACAAAAATAACTTATTATGAGAAACACTACAAAGGGGAGATGAGGAAGTAATGCTGAATATGAGTGCTCGGACTAGCACAACCAGACCAACCAGTGGGAGGCAAAATGCTGGACAGGCTTGCAGATACCTTCAGGCTGGAACATTTCATGCCAGGCTGCTACTCATTCTTCAGCATGTGGTCATATCCAGCAATCCATAGGACATATTCATCATGTCCCGTCACCAAAGTTACAGGCAAACGATCAAAAGTTTGAGATCACTTTTAGGTCAGTTAAACTCTGGGCCAGGGCTGTCCTGTCCAACGGGATACTTGCAAGTGGAATATGGATCCTAGTGTGCACCAGGGCTCTGCAAACATTTTTTTGGCTTTATCCTTTTTTAAAAAAAGCAGTGTTCTGAAATGTGATATGACAAACAACTGGCCCACTAAAAAAGCAACAATCTAGGCAAACTCCAATTGAACATCACATGCTCTCCCCAAATCATTAAGGTTCCCCATAATATTTTTTTAGGAATATTTTTTTAAAAAGTAAATAGTCACTGCTGAATGCAGCAAAGGGGGGTGCATGAGCATTTCATAGTGTTATAATCTAATAAGTAAACTTGGGGGTATATTTTGGGGGAAAAGGAAAACTATATGTTCCTTTGAAGTATATTTATTAAAATAAAACATTCAGTAAAAAAGAATTAGGCAGCAGAACATGTGGTCTAAATCTATCTTTGTATCTGTGTTCTTTTATTATACATATATAATATACACCTATCGATATACATAAAAAACCATGTGGTCAAACAGAAATGCAAATGGCGGACAGCTAGCTTTAATTTCCGGACCTTGAGCTGACATTGTTTTATCAGATACAATATTTTGTATAAATGATGGTATTTTTAATCAATAACAAATCATGGCTTGTAAGTAATACGACTCTTTAAAGGGGATATATTCTTTACAAGGTGATATATTTTAGTTTATTACGTATATTTGTATGTGCATAATTATTTATTTTCACACTCAGTCCTCCCCTCCTTGTCTGTGTTTTTAAAATAGGTTTAATTGTTTGTGAAAGGCTAGAAATATGTCTGGGAAGCAGTTATCATGACATGGTCTTCATTGGGATAATGTTTCATATGCACCCAAAAGTTTTGAAGGATCTAGTGGAAAATATATAAATAGGAGTAGGTGCTGTGATACTGAAAAAATAATCTTTCTGTAGCAAAAAATAAATAAAAATCACCAAATAACCCCAAAATGTTGTGTGTAGACGTGTTGTTGTGTTACACCGAGCGTCATGTAATTAAATATATACTTTTTTTGCAAGTGGAATATTGTTTCTTCTAATGTAAGAGACCAATTAAAGGGTAACCCAAGACCTTGTTATGCAGAACTAAGTAGCATTATAAGTATAGTATTATATGGCTGCAGCTCATAAACCAGGACAGAATTTTCTCAGGATTTAGTACAAATGTGTTTAAATATTAATCTTCCCTATATTTCAGTACATTCCCATGGGTATCAAAGGTAACAGACACAAATCAAATCCCAGAAGGGAAGTGTCATGGAAACTGATATAAATCAATGCAGATAGATACACTCCTTGAGGACAAGGTTTGTAGAACTGCCACAAAGTCTCAGATATAAGGCAGCAAAGGAGACCACATATGTATACATTTGTTTACTCACATTATGCTCATATACTTAACGTTTTTTGATGATTTGGTTAGAGCTTAGGTGAGAATAATAAAGTTCAACTGCCTTTTTAAACAGAACCATAATATAGGTATTCATGAAAATATAGTATCATGTCTAGATTGAAACTCAAAATAGGCCATGGCATTTCAAGTACACAAAGGTCCAAACAGTCTTACAGAGACCCAATTGTATTGGCTGTTGTTTTTGTAAGGTAAGTTTTTTTGTACTTTCATTATATAACATAAAAAAAAATATTGGTGTAATTGCCAGAAGTTACAATGTGCAGTTCAATAAGTAATCGGATAGTTTTTTATGCTTCACTCATACATGTAGTCCAGTTCACTAAAAGAGCCAAGAACCTCCCAAATATGTTGATAATAACCAGCTCTGTTTTTAGCTCATGGGAGGATGGGCAGCTTCTGCAATACTGCCCACCCTCTCAGCCCCAGGGCTTACCTTTTCAACATTGTTAAGTGTTGGGGTGATGGTTTGGCCCCCACCCAAGGGGGCGTGGGCATTAGATAAAAATGTTAAGAAAACACAATTTAATTAGGTTCATGTTTATCCAGTTATTCAAAGAGGGTAGTGATGCAGAAAAGATTATATTATCTCCTCTGGGAGGTAAGAATTTTCTGCAGATGGACTAATGTTTATTTTAATCAGCTTGTCAGCAGTGGTTAATCAATATCAGATGACAAAATCAATATATTAAGCAACTTTCCAATATGTAAGGGATCCATTATCCAGAATGCTTGGGACCTGGGCTTTTCC
This sequence comes from Xenopus laevis, assembly GCF_017654675.1. Lineage (NCBI taxonomy): Eukaryota > Metazoa > Chordata > Amphibia > Anura > Pipidae > Xenopus > Xenopus laevis. The sequence continues at coordinate 85,225,358 of NC_054374.1, forward strand.
AAATAAGAAGATTTCCTGAAAATTAATGATTTTATTACAGAGAAAAATTAAATAAATAATAATTGCTTAAACTGGGCTATAAGGGTGACATTTTTTCTGTAATTGAGACTTTTCTATATCCCATACAATAATTAATTAATTTTTTTTTTTCCAAAGTAATTTCTAAGTATCTGTCTTAGCAATGCCAGGGCGTAACTTGAAAGTGTTGGGCCCCTCCAGCTACAAAATTATTTTGGGGGGACGGGAGCACTTATTGCCTGAGTGAAGTTGTAAAGAAGGAGGGTGGCTGGGGAGGAGGACCTACTATACAGCAGACCCCATGATCCAGGCCCCCTGTGACCACTTGGTCTGCTAAATTGTAGTTCTCTGTACAATGCTTTGCATGCCTCTGTGATTCTCCTTCTTCACAGATCAGATAATCACAGAATATGCAACATACATATTTACCCTAAACGATTTATAGAAAAGATATATATATATATATATATATATATATATATATATATATATATATACTAGACATTAAGCCTGTTACATTAACGGGCGCTAGAACATATGTCGTCACATACCTCCCAACATTTCAGAATGGGTAACATTAGTAGGCAGGGCCCCCTTTGTAGCACTGGTGGCCAGGGGGTTAATGCTGGTGCCCAGGGGGTGTTAACATTGGTGGCCAGGGGGGTGTTAACATTGGTGGCTAGGGGGGGTTAACATTGGTGGCCAGGGGGGGTTAACATTGGTGGCCAGGGGGGGTTAACATTGGTGGCCAGGGGGTGTTAACATTGGTGGCCAGGGGGGGTTAACATTGGTGGCCAGGGGGGTTAACATTGGTGGCCAGGGGGGTTAACATTGGTGGCCAGGGGGGGTTAACATTGGTGGCCAGTGGGACTTACCTGTCAAGTTCGCCGGGGCCCTTTCACGCGGTTTCTCCTTAGTGACGTCTTCTTCCTTGGTGATGGCTTCTTCTTCTCCTTTGGCGGCGGTGGATCCTCTCTTTAGACGTCGCAGTGGATGTTCTCTTCAGACGGCGGTGGATCCTCTCTTCAGACGGCGTCGGTGGATCTTCTCTTCAGACAGCGGTGGATCCTCTCTTCAGACGGCGTCGGTGGATCTTCTCTTCAGACAGCGGTGGATCCTCTCTTCAGACGCCGGTGGATCCTCTCTTCAGGCGGCGGCGGTGGATCCTCTCTTCAGGCGGCGGTGGTGGGTCCTCTCTTCAGGCGGCGGTGGATCCTCTTCAGCCGGCGGTGGATCCTCTTCAGGCGGCGGTGGATCCTCTTCAGGCGGCGGTGGATCCTCTTCAGGCGGCGGTGGATCCTCTTCAGGCGGCGGTGGATCCTCTTCAGGTGGCAGGCGGCAGATCCTCTCTTCGGACAGGTAATTCCAGCAGCTAACTCTTCTTTCTCCTGGGCGACAGGTCACAGGCATCTTATCTAGGGTTGCGCCCGTGCGTACTGACGTCATAAGAACGTACGGGCCGCGCCAGAGACGGTCCGTGGGGCACATGCGCAGTAGCGCAATTCCACGGACACAGGGACTGGACGCAGAGACACTTGAAGATTATTATATAGGATATATAATCAAAATTTGGAATAAAGCATTCCTGGGCCAGCACTTCCCTTAGTAAAACAAGTGTCTTTTTAATTAATTTCACACATCACAGTGCTCCAACGTTTCGGTCCTCTTGGGACCTTTCTCAAGGATAGTATACAATGTGCAATAAAACTTTATATAGTGATCACAATACAAAATGGCGCCAAGTGACCGAAACGTTGGAGCACTGTGATGTGTGAAATGAAATAAAAAGAGAAGTGCTGGCCCAGGAATGCTTTATTCCAAATTTTGATTATTTGATTGAGAATTAGCCGTGCATATATATATATATATATATATATATATATATATATATATATATATATATATATATATATATATATATATATACATACACACACACACACACACACATACATATACACACAAGAACCAAAAGAGGCATTATAACACACTGTAAACAGAAAAAACTATGCATTGATCTTATGCATACATTAGTGTTCTGATGTCCAAATATACAGTATGTATACATTTAAGTATACACCACATGTGTATGTAGCTTTAAAGCAAGAGATGGCTACACAAAAAATGGAAATGCGGGGATTAAATACTAATGCAAAGAGCATGTCTGAGTAGGGGACTAAAACATCAGATGCAATAGAAAAAACTTTTGATTTTTGCATATATGCGTGTATATGTTTTATATATGAATTTTATTAATGAACATGTTGCTATTTCCTCCTATATTGTGATTTATTAGACATGCACTATAAATATTAACTAAGACACCAGTAATGGTAACAGAATCTTTCTGTTACATAATCAGCCAGATTTTGGGTGGGGTAGGAGGTGTAGATAGACTGATAGACAGATATGTAAATATAGACAAAGAGGTAAATACATAAAAAGACAAACGAGCAGACAAACACAAAGGGGCAGATTTACTTATGGTCGAATATCAAAGGTTAATTAACCCTCGATATTCGACTGCCGAATTTAAATCCTTCGACTTCGAATATCGAAGTCGAAGGATTTACCGTAATTCGTTGATTCGAAGGATTTTAATCCATTCGAATATATCTATATATAAGTTTTTTTTAAAGAGACAGTACTTCGACTATCGAATAGTCGAACGATTATTAGTTCGAAACGTTCGTTTCGAAGTCGTAGTCGAAGGTCAAAGTAGCCCATTCGATGGTCGAAGTAGCCAAAAAAATCATTCGAAATTCGAAGTTTTTTTTATTTTATTCCTTCACTCGAGCTAAGTAAATGGGCTCCAAAATGCTTACTGGATTAGTAGATGAATTAATTATTCCAATTACTGGCTGACCTTATGTAATGATCCCAGATCCAGAACAAACCCCAAGGTCCCGGTCGCGGCTCAGTCTTCCGCCTGTAGCAGCCGCCTTTGGCCTCGAGAGGAGCCCTCAGCTACTCAGATGCCGCCAGGTCTTAGTGTGAAAGGACCAGGGGGAGAGTTCTGGGCGAGCAAGGGAACCGCACGTGGTAGGAACTGAGGACAAGAGGCGTAGTCAAGGGACGGACAAGTAAATAACAAGGATCAGACAATACGGTACCAAATCAGAACAGACAGAGTAGTTGAGGTCACAGGCCAGGGTCAGGACAGGCAGAGAAATATCAGAGTCAATCAGGCAAATGGTTAAACACAGATATCAATAATAGTAATCACACCCAGGAACCAGTAAACAAAACCTATATTGGGTAATGATTCAGTGCAGGGCAGGGGTCTTTATAGCATCTCAATGGCTTATAGTAATCACATGGGACCAGAACAGCTGAACAAAGCCCTGCGGGATATCACACCTTAGTTGTTTCTAACAGCACTGTAGGGCTGTAATATATCTGTAAAAAAATCATAATCTATGTTTGTAATGCAGATGAGGGTGAAAGTTTACTATATGACGCTAATAGTGCTTAAGGGTTTCATATATTTCATAGGTACTGTTGGTTTCTGGAATGAGCTAACAATGCAAAGACCAGCTTATCAAATATATCTTGATTTTCTTCAACTGAAAATCATATAAATTGGCCACCCTTCAAGATGATTTATTAGAAGCTGATAGACCCGTTTCACTTCACCAAAAATGTGAAAAACTTCAAAAATTCTCCAAAATGCAATGAAGTCTATGGGCGTCAATTTTTTCTTCTTTTTTTTTTTTGAGCAATGCGGCGCAGCAATCTTTTTTTTTTGTGCGACAATTTTTTTCACCCATTGGGGTCTATGGACGATAATTTCGCTCATCACTAGAAGCTGATCAAAATAGCAACAATTCCTGAAATTTGAGAAAGGGGATGAGAGGAATGTAACTTGGGAAAAGAACCAATGAAGGGGCTATGGGTATGTTGGATTCCTTCAGGCAGGATAAAATAAAGGGAAGACATAAAAACAAATTGTGGGGTGGTTCCATTACAGAATGAAATGGAAATTGACAATGGATATATAAGAACATCTGTCCCTTGTCACTAGATATGACAGACTGACTTATAAACTTATAAACTATATCTGTGCGTGCCATAAATGAGCAGACAACTATGTCTTTCCAGAGTGAATGTTTTTATTATGGTTTATTGTTTTATGAGCATCAGATGAGGGCCACAAAAGTGTATCAGATGATATAATTAAATATTTGTGTTTCTGCAATTCCCCTTTATGGAGAAGTACTGATTCATCTTTATCAGCTAACATTTCAAACCCTTTTGGTTGTAACATAACTAGTGTCAGACTGGGGGTCCGAGCCCACCGGGGATGTCACATCAGGGGCCTGCACACACCTACAAAGGGCTCCTAACCCCCTGCCAACCTCAGGGCCCCCCTTTGGCAGTTGCCCACAACCCTCCTCCATCCACTTCTCCCCTCCTACCTCCCCTACCCGATCATACCTGCGATTTTATTCAATTGATGGGGGGGGGGAGAGATCAGGGGGCACAAACAAAATAAAAATCAAATATCAATACCTACAGGGCCGGCCTTAGGCCAATTGGACCAATTGGGCCCAATTGGGCCCCGCACCTCTGGGGGGCCCCGCACCACAGGGCAGCACAGATAATATTTCCCTCAGCACATGATGCTGCCTGGCCTGCCCCCAACTTTGAGAGTCCAGCCCATCCCCAAATCCATAGGTCTAGCCTGCCCCCAACTCTCATAGGCCCAGCTTTCCTCCAACCTTGATAGGCCCTGCCTGCCCCCAATCCAACCAAGCCTGCTCCCAAGCTGAATCGGCCCTGCCCCAAACTAATTGGCCCAGTCCACTCTCCTATTTCCTCCCTCTCTCTCTTACCCTGTGTGCCCCTATTATGTTACCTTGTCTGCCCCTTTCCTTTCTATTTTGTGCCTGTATGCCCTTATTTTCCTAAATACTTGGTGTGTCAGTAGTCAGCAACACTTTGTCTAGGGGCCCCGCCAACATGGTCCCAATTGGGCCCCACATGTGATAGGACCAGCCCTGAATACCTACACAGTGTTGGGCTGCCCTGCTGGGGCACTGAATCTTTTCCTGGTGGACCCTGGTCTTAAGGGACCCTTTACTCTTTCTGAAACACAGAGAATTAACTCTTTTCTGTTTTGTGTATTCCAAACAGTGAGACCTAGATTAAAGAGAGAAATGAAAGAGGCCAGATTAATGTTTACAGATCCAAGGAGGCTGTAAAATATATACGAATGGCGGGGGAATTTCTCAAGAAAGGGAAGATTTTCATGTAGCAATCTCTCTCTCTCTCTCTATATATATTATATACAGTATTTATACACACACCCACCCAAATTATTTCCCGTTCCACTTTTTGAACATCACATAAAGTTGACAGTAAGAAATGCAGGGAGTCTCTATAACTAAGTGCTGGCAACTTTCTGAATTATATAGTTAAAGGTCTGATAAAGGCATGTAAATTAGTAGGAATGCACTGAATCCAGGATCTGGTTTGGGATTCTGCCCTATACAGTAGGATTCTGATTCGGTCAAATTCCTGTGCCTGACCGAACTGAATCTGAATCCGAATCCTAATTTGCATATGCAAATTAGGGTCGGGAAGGGAAATTACGTGACTTTTGTCACAAAACAAGGAAGTAAAAAAATTGTGTCCATGTTTTCCTTTCCTGTCCCTAATTTGCATATGCATCCCCATAAATTATAAAGGGAATAACTTTATTACACCTCAGAGCTGGATTAAGAGAGATAAAGAGAAATCTACACCATCACCATATTTTTAAGTAAAAAGCAGTTTATAAGCAGTGCAAGGTTACACCAGTTTTTAGACTGCTTTTTACAACTGCTTTTTACATTCAGTATACTGGTTTTGGAACACTTGTGATTTTACACAGTGTAAGATGCTTATATAGATTAAATTATTTTACATAATTACTACTGTCTGCTGTAGGTGTAGAGTTCTGTATAGTTAAGGATCCTGGGAGCCCATTCTAAACAGCATGGGAGATTCATTTTGGGTTTCAAGTCATAAATCAATAACCCCTGTAATTCTTCTTCAATATATTTTTTTCAGATATTTTTTCTGAAAATGATTTTCTTTCCAGTATATTTAGTAGAAACATGGATATGAGTAATAGTAAAACTAGTAACCTTGACACAAGGTAAAACAGTGAAAAATATGATTAATGTAGAAGTTTTATAGTAAAGTGTTAAAAGTGTTTTGTTTTATGAGCACATTCAGTTTTATTGCATGGCATAATAAAGGTAAGTTATGTGATTGGCATGCAAATAACTTTATCATTACAGGTTTATGAAATTTCATTTTACCATGTACAACTACAGTGGGGAAACAGAAAAGGCTATCTCTATGAAACAATATGAAACATTAAACAAGGAAGAATGCTGACTAAAGATTAGGCTATAAGCCATATACTTAATGAACAGTGCTTACTACAAATTGACGAATCGCCTCCAACTAGTCCACTGCTGATTTATATCTGACCATGGCTCAGACATATATCAATCCTGCAGATCTGCACTGGGCTCCACTGGGATCTGATTGTTGGCTTGGGTGCTTTGGTGTCAAACTATTGGATCAGCCTGATAAGGCCGACCACCTAATTTCCCCAGGCGCCCTATCGTGATTATCGCTACAATGCTTAGTGACTCTGGGTTTCTTACTGGCTATGGAAAAATAATTTGGTCGAGCTAGAAGTAATGTAACAACAAATATTCTTCAAGCACTGTGGGTTCAGTTCTGTGATCTTTAACAACATATTTTTGCAATTTGAATCCCAAGTGGCCAGGTTTCCCTTTATTTACTACTTATAGTAGTCTCATATTGGATAGCTCCATAGATAATAGCATTTAGCATTCGTCTGAATGAATTCTTAATTATGTATTAGCATATATTAGGCTGGCAAAATTTGTTTAAAAATATCCCATCGATTGTGTGCTAGATTCAGCAGATTCTGGAGAGCTGCAGAGTGCCCATCCGTGACTTCTACTATATTCTTTGTCTTCCCACAGAGCATTTCTATTGGTGACGAGTGGACCAAATCCAAGCCAAAAATATGAGCAGATATAGGAATGTGGTAGGTCAGACCCTTTGGTTATGTAATAGTGCTGACCCCTCCCAATACCTGGTCTGATGGAACCACTGCAGGCACACTTTTAATACATACTGTAGATATCATCCTTGCACGTTTGCTCTATTATTTATCATCTGCCATGAATTCATAATCTTAACCTGCCCTAGTGTTTCTAAGTGGTTACATTTAACTCAGTAAACAGTGGGCGGCTCTAAAATGCCATAAATTTGAGCCACAATCAGTTTTGTTGTAGTGCTTTCACAGTTTATTCATAGGAGAGGCCTGTTATCCAAAACATTTTTTTGGCAGTTGTAACTTACATAGTTAAGTTGAAAAAAGACCAAAGACCATCATGTTCAACCCCTCCATATGGAAACCCAGCACCCTTACATGCACCAACCCCTCCATACACTCACATAAACTATATATATATATATATATATATATATATATATATATATATATAAATATATATATATATATATACTGTATATTCTAATTGTAGATTTTCTTATCACAATACCCTGGAATATTAAGATTCTCCAAGCCCCTCTTAAAAGCATTAAGACTGTTTAACACTCTTTAACATTTTAATTTCAATATTGTTTTTGACCTTTACCTCGATTCACGCAAAGCAAGAAAAAAGGCAAAGACAGCAAGGCATTGTGCTAGTAAAATGAGGTACACTCTGTGCATTGCTGCCAAGAACCACAATACTGCATGGTAGCCAATGAAAAGGTCACCTTTGAAAGAACAAGATACCAAAATAAAGCTGATTAAGGGCATTTAGGCATCTATTTATACACAACCATTATCCAAATAAAAATGCATGTTGATGTTGATTTAGGAAAAGCACAGACTAATGGCATAACAATAGAATGAAATAAGTCAAAAGTGTTCATGAAATGGATTTACTGCGCTCTACTGCAAAATATAGCCATAGAAGATAATATGTGGTTAAAGAAGTGTTTCCCTTTAAACTCAGTGCTAATATCAAGAGGATTTAACTTAACTATAACATATTAAAGTAATAGTACTTATGGCATATCACTGTACTGCTCTTTTCATAAAAGGGGTTGTTCAACTTTGAGTTAACTATCAGTATATTCTAGAGTGATATTCTGAAACAATTTGTGGTTTTTGAGTTATTTAGCATCTCTCCAGTTTGCAATGTCAGCAATCTGGTTGCTAGGGTCCAAGTTACCCTAGCAACCATGCATTGATTTGAATGAGAGACTGGAATATGAGAGGGCCTGAATAATGATTAATCATAATGATTAATTAATGATTAAGGCTACAATAAATGCGTGGCCTTACAGAGCATTTGTTTTAAGATGGGGTCAGTGACACCCATTTGAAAACTGGAAAGAGTCAGAGGCAGACGTCAAATAATTGAAAAACGATTAGAATTAAATAATGATGACCAATTGAAAGGTTGCTTAGAATTGGCCATTCTATAACATAGTAAAAGTAAACTTAAAGGTGACCCACCCCTTCAATGTGACTTATGGTCGCAGTTTCTTTCAGATCTTTGTTACATCTTGAAGTTACAAGTGAAAGAAGTATGGGGTTATCTTTATCACAGATAATGACTAAATATATAAATGCCATGAATTTGGAATCTAATCTGCTGTGAGCAATATATAGCTCAGGAACTGACACCTAGATGGTTGAAAACACAGCTTTTTTACTCGCATATATACTTGGTGATTCTAAAGTAAAGTGGGATGATATACTGAATGAATGTTAATTACAAGTAGCATAGTGATACATGTTCAGAATAAACTGGAGTAACAGTTACAACACACAGTTTATATAATTCTTTTTTGGTGATTGGTTTTAATAGGAAAGATGATAAAACATTACACATTTTTCACAATTATGGGATAACCCCAGGGTGAATGAGCTATGTAATGCCGAATAATTTTTATCTGATAATCTTTCAATTCTGGACATACCCACTCTTAAGGAAAAAATCCAAAAATACCCAAGTTTGAGTGAAAATCATTGACATTTTTACATACACATTTTACAAATAGATTCCTAGGTGATAGTTGCTTGTGTGGTTGTTTTATGCAGTGCTCTGTACAGATAGCACACCAGGGTGATTTCATGATTTATTAATATTAGTTGTTTACCTATGTATATTATTTATAAGAATGAGCTACAACTACATGATTTTTTATCATAAACTAGTATTGTTTATTTGGAATTCTGTTATTTAATCATCTCTGGGCCACAATATAGTATGTGTACAGCAGGAGTTTAAAATGGTTAAACATTTGGATCTACGGGTAGTGATTCCTCCTTCCAGCTTTGCAGCAATTTTGACACAAATGTACATATAGTATATATACTGTATATATAATGGGTTTCTATGGTGAACAGGACTTGGAAAACTGATTTGCTTAATAAGGAGGTCACTTCCTGTGATATACAACCCCTTGAGAAAGCCCTGTTTGGTGGCGCAACAGCTGTCAGGGAGTTCGTTCAGGAAGAGATGCGGGGGCCCCAGCAATGAATATTGAGAAGGCAGATGGAATGGATCAGACTACACATATTATGTAATCTATCCTATGAGGCAGCCTAAGCACGGCGATAGGCAGTATTCCAGTGAACTATAACTGATGTCCCGTAAGGTCTGGCAGCCAAACAAAGCCGGATGAGTATAACTTTATATACTGGTCACACGGTGGAAATTTGGATGCTATTTATTTATACAATTTTATTATGGAAGTACGATATCAACAAATCTGCAATAAATATGACTAAATAAGCTTCCCCACAGGAGTATTTACTACAAATTATTAGCACATTGTTAATAGTAGGGAAGGACCCCAACTTGTATGTTCCTATTCATGTTTCTATGGTAAAGAGAAGTACTTTTTTAAGATGTTTAGATAAAATACGACATGTGGTTTTTATCCATATCTCATGCAATGTTTGATAGGGACCTTATTACTACCAGAGGAACAGGCTAATTGGTTCCATTAAGTTTATACAATTTGGTTCAAGGCAAGATAAGTGCAGCTTTATTTATTTGTTTTTATTCATGTTTAGGGGCTTCAATTAAGCTGAGAATCTTTAGGGTTCTTTTCCTATTGACTACACAAGAAGTTGTTAGTGGGCCTCAAAGTCTGTCTACCCCTATAACTTGTTTTGCAACCATATATTAAACTGAGCATAAGTCAGTTAAGCATCAGGGCTCATATGTTTAATGGAGACATATTGTTTAAATAAACAAGAATGTGCCAGTGCATTATACGCTTTTAAATATAGTGTGCTTAAGAAAGTAGTGTTTCAGGATGATTTATTGAAAATTTCTGCAAAAATCTCAATAGTTCCGGCCATCTGTTTCACTTCCTGCTGCTGGCGGCACTCAGCACACTGTACTGTAGCATAGGACCAGTTAGCAGCTAGGCTGACCTGATAGGGAACTGAAAACTGTCTTTTGCCTGTGCTACTGCAGGGCTGTTATTGGCTGTCCCCCTCCTACTCTGCTTCTGGGAGGGACAGTTATGACACACCCACCCCTCATTTGAAACATAGACCATAGCAGATCTTTGGGGAGCTCCAATAAAGGGGTCCATATAATATTAATTTTTGTCCGAAGGGGCAAGGTAATATTAATTTTTGGCCAATAATAAAATCAGCACCATATATTATTCATTATTGTCTACAAGATTGGAGTTTTTTTTAGTGCTTTAGTGTTTTCTGTGCTATATGTTTCCTTTAAGGACGCCCTAGTATTTCACAGGTGCATTTGCCATTATTGTTACACTTCTAATTGTGATTGTATCATACATAACAATTTATGATTTTGTGTATTGGGGTCTGTTTGTCACAAGTAAGATGTACAAGTAAGATATTTTATACAACAATGCAGCTGAAAGGTATCCTTCTGTCTCATTCATATAGAATAGCTCTATATATCAAAAACAATCTATTGAAACTGCAGTAAAGATCAGCACAAATGATTTTACTTTTTACTTTTAGCAGGAGTTGTTGTGGTATTTAGCCCATGAGATGTACATGTTGGTAATTACAGTCCATGATGTCTATACAGATGGGAGGAGGGTATTTTCAGCTCTTTATGGAGAACAGGTAAGACCCAATATAGACAACAAGGTACAGTTTTGGCCCCAAATTCACAAAATGGACATTGCAGAACACACACACCCACACACACATATATTATATTATATATATATATATATATTTCTGCTCCGTTGTATTTAGAAAAGGAATACCCCTGTGGTTACATTGTTTTATACTTTTTATAAGGTATAGGATCTATTATCTAGAAGACTCGGGACCTGAAGTTTTCCAGAATTCTGTAATTTGGATCACCATAGCTTAATGGGGGAATATAATATAATATGTTTCATTCGCAGAGATCGTTGCGAATGTTAGCGACTGTGTTTGCATCCTTTTTTAACCGATTACAGATCAACTTCCTCGCAAAGTTTGTGACCAAATGGCTTTTGCAAACATCCGCTGTGTGTGTAATAACATTTTGCAATCGCAAAGCGTAGTTTAACGAGCAAAGTATTTAAAGAACCTCCAGAGCAGGTGTTACTGCTAACCTTTGCTTAGTGATGTAATATTTGCCAGCAAATGTTTTTACATTGTGAGCAGTGCTAAACATTTGCAAAAACTTTATTTTAAACATTGCATGTTATTTTTAATTACATTCCCCCTTATGTCTGCTAAAAAATATTTTAACATAAAATAAACCCAAAAGGGTCATTTTTTGGACGAACTTAATATCCAAGGCTATAGTGATATTAAAATCTACTGTTATTGGCATATTTATTATGTGGTGTAAAAAAACAGCAGAATAATTCACCATTTATCGACAGGCATCGCCGTTAAAAAAGGTGTAAATATGGTTTCAATTTTTTACGCGGTTTTTCTTTGAACAACTTCAGCCAGAACTTACTTTGTTTTACACAGCATAATATATAGCTCATAATGTATAAGTTTCCTAGTATAGATATTGGTTTATATATAATTTATATGAGTGTATGGAGGGGTTGGTGTGGCTGTGTGTTTGTATGTGCACTGGGTTCATTTAGAGGGGCTGTAGAAGGACTTTGGTCTTTTTTCAAGCCAATATAGCTATTTTTAAAAACTAGATTTATCTGTGTATAATGGGCTCTGTGGGAGTTGGCCTTCTCAAATTGCTGTCTGAATAACAGGTTTAAGGATAAGAAGAAAGACTGAAGAAGTAGCATGTCACCACAAATTGCATTAGGCTTAATCCACACAAGGAGATTTGGGGAGATTTAGTCTCCTGACGACTAATCGCCTCTTCTTCTGGGCGACAATCTCCCCGAACTGCCTTCACGTGTCTTCCCATCAACTATAATGAAAAGTCACCTGCGCTAAAGCACACATGGCGCTTCGTTTTCCAAAGTCGCCCGAAGTTTCATTGTGAGGCAACTTCGGAAAACGAAGCACCACGTTTGCTTTAGCACAGGAGACTTTTCATTATAGCGGATGGGAAGACACACAAAGGCAGTTCGGGGATATTTTGGCGCCCAATAGAAGAGGTGATTAGATGCCAGGTGACTAAATCTCCCCGAATCTCCTCGTGTGGACTAAACCTAAACATGGGTTCCTTCCTTTTATGACTGCTTTTAAAAGGTAAATAAAATTTATTTTTTATAACATACACTCCTGTGCTCTGTTAATTATTTTGTTTCAGGGTAAGGGATCTCATTTCTGTACACTGTTTTTATTCCCTATACAAGTTGTTATCAGACATTTTTGCTTCTGCAGCTATGCTGGATTACAGTCACATTGGATGGCTTATGTCAAAACATTTTATGGCTGCATTTAATAATAACATAAGGCCATAACACCCATGTAATGTTTTTTTCTTTGTATCTAATCTTTAAGATACAAATACAAGTATATACAGTATATTTCATTTAATTTCTGACTACAAATGGCCAGGGCAGGGTGTGATCTGAATGAACTATTGAGACAACCGAGAAAGAGTTAATATTATCTATAGCTTGATGGGACTTAAGTATAAGTAATAGCTTAAGTATAGTAAGTAAGTATAGTAAGTGAGAATGAGTTGTGAGATTTCCAAACAAAATCAAAGCAGAATTATGAAAAATTATAAATCATGTTATGACATAGGAAAAACGTGTTTCGAACCTATTGGGGCACTTACTCATAGACTAGATCTAGGTCAGTTGGCATATGTGTGTGCCTTTACTTATGATGTTGGGGAAGTAAAATGTCCTGGTGCTGCTGGATTATTCTGCTAGTTTACGCAATGGTTGCCTCATGAAGCATCTATTGTTGATACCTGTGTGCCAGGATGTATAATCTTAATAACAATAAAAATCTTTACTGGTTCATTGCCAGGATATCCTCTAATCTGTCTCTCCACTGGTATGGGCTTGGGTTTATGCAGCTGTGCAAGAAAATGCTGGAATTAATATCTCTGTACAGTGGCGGAACTAACGGGAGTGCAACTGCACCAGGGCCCACACCCCCTCTGGGCCCGCCGACAGTTTGAGCGCAAGCAAATCCACAGTGAAATTTGCTTTTGGAGTACAGCCTGCACCCGGGCCCCGAGACAGGTAGTTACGTTACTGTCTCTGTACTAGGGCGTACTAGTGTTAGATGTATAGGGATCAATTCCTCTACCAAGATATGCTAGGTACAAGTATGTGCAGGGGTCAATGTCCCAGTTTGAAGTTGTTTGGTGTCAGGTTATGTGCCAGGAATAGGAAACTGAGGTCAATGACTGTAGATAAAGGTTTTGAATTTCTTAAATTTCTATACAGCTAATAAATCTTACCTATCCCCACACCTCAGCTGCTGGATATAATGGTAATGGGACATAATAGCAACAAAAAATCATGTATTGTTAATGTAATAATATTAGAATATTATTGATAGTTGCTGAATAAATATATTGTGTCCAACACGGTGGTTGTAAATTTTACATAATCACCATGCCTATGAAGAGAAAGCAATCACTAAAATATAAAGATATATATAAGTGTGCACGAGTACATCTTTATTGGTGATGGTCAAAATGTTAGGTACTGGCTTCATACAGCACTTCTTTTGTTCTGCATAAAACAGTACACAGTCTAGTAAATATGCACACAGTTAGTTAAAGTCTTATAACTGCCATGCAAAAACAGTCCTTATTCAAGCATGCAAATAAAGCTCGAAAAACAGAGTTAAAGTGTCATAACTGCCATATATAAACAATCCTTATTCAAGCGTCCAAATAAAACTTGAAAAATTTGAGGAATATATATACCGGTACTATATAGATCACCGGGCTTCGGATATGTTTATATTATGCACAATGTGCCTGTTCAGGCTAGCAAGTCATAGGGGAAAGATTGCGAAAAAGGTTTTTTATAAGCTTCCTCCTTAGAATATTTCTAAAGAGTGGATGAATTATCTCAGAGGAATAGGAGATGGTAGATGGTCTTTTTATATTGCAACTCTTGATGACGCTAAAAGAAAATTCATTCACAAACTTATGGGGAAAGATGACTGAAAACTAGTTATATTATTTAAAGGCTAAGCCCTTTCACAAAATGCATTGTTTATTTTCTTTAAATCTTCTTGATTGAGTCTTCATTTTATTTTGTAACTATTGTAGCTTGAGCTATATGGAAAGTACAGGTCTATTTATATTTATATTTGTATTTAAATTTGTATTTGTTTTAACATTTTTTTGTTCTAATGTGTACGGTTTATATTGTACGAATTCTTTTTGAATTACATATGTATGATTCTGCGTTGCCATTCGCTGGTGATTATCAAAAAGATATGTAAATTATTTATATTTTATTGCAAACTCAATAAAAAGAATTTGAAAAAAAAGAATATTTCTAAATATTATCAACTATAAATTATGTACAGAATATTAATATTCATCATCGGCACAGATCATATTATGGGATCCCATGAGGGAAAGATGCACCAACCCCAAATCTATAATTTATTACAACCAAAAAATAAAGAATATACAGTAGAGGGTTAGTTAATAATGAGTACACTTATTCCACTTATGGGAATAAATTTGAACCTTGATTTGTTGCTTCACTCCCCTCTCTACACATAGGAGCAGATTTACATAGGGTCGAATATCGAGGGTTAATTAACCCTCGATATTCGACTGCCGAATGTAAATCCTTCGACTTCGTATATTGAAGTCGAAGGATTTACCGCAAATAGTTTGACCGCAAATAGTTCGAATCGTTCGATTCGAAGGATTTTAATCCATCGATCGAACGATTTTTCTTCAACCTAAAAATTGTTACAAAGCCTATGGGGACCTTCCCCATAGGCTAACATGGCACCTCGGTAGGTCGAAGTTTTTTTTAAAGAGACAGTACTTCGACTATCGAATGCTCGAATACTCGAACGATTTTTCTTTTGAATCGTTCGATTCGAAGTCGAAGTCGTAGTCAAAGTAGCCAATTCGATGGTCGAAGTAGCCAAAAAAAAATTCGAAATTCAAAGTTTTTTTTATTCTATTCCTTCACTCAAGCTAAGTAAATGGGCCCCATAGGGTTTCTGTTGGAATTTGTTTAGTTTTTTTTAAACAAAGAGCTCTAATGTATTGTCAAAGCAAAGAGAGCACCAACCAATGTATGAGACCTAACAGTCCATCAAAATCTGACTCCTGCATGTAGAGAGACAGATTGCAGAGAGTGGGATACTTTATTAAGTCACAATCTGTGTAGAATTTTGATTATTGTTAGAAAGTTCCTTATTTCCATAAGATACATCTCACCTTAGATTTTCATTTTTGCAATAGTTCCCCTTTAATGTATAACTGCATTAAGAAGTTCCACGATTGTCCCTTAAAATAAATTTGAGGTCATCGATTTAATTCATTTTGTAAGTGAAACACTGTAATGTCTCTGTAAGTATTTACCTTGTATGTCTGCAAATGTGTTTTTAAATGTGTATACAGGTATAGAATCTGTTATTGGGAAACCTGTTATCCAGAATGTTTGTGAAGGTTATCCAGAAAGCTCCGAATTACAAGAAGGTTGTCTCCCATAGACTTCATAGGAGACGTTACCTTGTACTTGATCACAACTATGATATAATGAATTCTTATTGGGTTCCTATTGGGTTTATTTAATGTGTAAATGATTTTTAGCAGACTGAAGGTATGAAGTTCTAAATTACGGAAAGACTCCTTATCTGGAAAACCACAAGTCCCAAGCTTTCTTGATAACAGCTCCCATACCTGTATTACACATATCCTTTTGTTTTCTATATTGAAAAGTTTTTAGATTTTAAGATCTAATGTTTATCTGATCTTCAATTTCCTTGTCTTGCATGATTGATATATGATGAATAGTCTTATCTTGCATCAATGCTTTGCATATTCCACTTTTAGCTGCAGAAGTCACCTGTTTATATTAGCCTCAGCAGAAAAAAAATAGGTTCAATAATTCTGATATTTCCTGGAGCTTTCAACCTTTTTACAAATGTTGTTTGTCTATACAGTAAAAAAGCTGTAGGGTCATATATTTCTTGCAGATAGATCCTAGCAAAATTTAAGTTAAATGAAAGGAGAATTTAACCCTATAAATGAATATGGCTAAAATGCCACATTTTATATACTAAACTTATTGCACCAGCCTAAAGTTTTAGCTTGTAAATAGCAGCAATGATCCAGGACTTCAAACTTGTCACAGGGGGTCACCATCTTGGAAAGTGTCTGTGACCCTCACATGCTCAGTGGGCTCTGAGCAGCTGTTGAGAAGCTAAGCTTAGGGGTCGTTGCAAATTATCAAGCAGAAAAATAGTTTGGCCTGTAATATCAAGGCTGATATTACATTCTGTTAAATTCTGATGTTAGTTGCACTAGTTTATGTGCTGCCATTTAGTAATTATCTGTACAGCCTTTTATTGTGACATTTCTATTCTATGTGTACTGTATATTGTGAGTGGGTCCCTAAGTTCAGTAAGTGACATCAGCACAGAGTATGTGCAGTGAATCAACAGAAAAGAAGATGGGGAGCTACTGGGGCATCTTTGGAGAAACATGTCTTTACTGCTAAAGGGTTGTGGTTGCTTTGGGCTGGTACAGAAACACAAAACATAATGTACAACATTTCTAGCTACTTCTTTAGTTAAGCTTTAGTTCTGGTTTAAAAGGACACTGTACAATATATATAGTCATGAAAAAGTCGATTTTACAAGGCTGGATTGTGCACAGCTGTTTAAGTTTTTATGCCTCCATATGATGCAAGTGAACTGCAAAGTTATATCTTATTAGTTATGTACACTATTTTCTGTTACCGTCTTTTCACTCCCTTTGTGCCTCCAAAGAGAGCAACAGTCACATAGATAACCAATAGGATATTTTAGGGGAATCCATAAATAATTTGATGGGTCAAAGGTATATGTTAACTTATCAAGAAGAGAAAGAACTACACACGACTGACTTAATAGGGATTATATAGTTACAAGCAAGTATAGATATATAGGGGCAAATTCACTAAGATTCGCAGTTGCGCCAGCATCCACTTCGTCGCACTTCGCCAGGCGAATTTTCGCCAGCAATTCACTAAAATCCGAAGTTGCGCTCAGGGGAAACGAAAGGTCACGCTGGCGAATTTTCAATAGAGTTAGCCACTTCGCCCTTTAGTAAATTTGCCCCTAAGCATTTACTGAATTGCTGACATATATTTGTTTTATGGAAACTCCCTTCCTCATGTGAATATGCAGAATTCAGCTATGACCCTCCTGTGACTTGTGAAGGAAAAGGAGGCTTCCGTGCATGCCAAACTATCAAGAAAATGCACAGGGATCAGTTTGCCTATAACCAGCCTCCTCCAGCTCAAAATAGAATTTATGAGGTAAAGGGCACCAGTTTATCAAGGGCTGTGGCTAGTAGAAACACACCAAAGAAAGAACTTCCTGAACTGGGAAAGCAGCCCCAGAATATCACACTAAAGCTTAAAAAACAACAACAACAAAAAACCAAACAAAATATACAGAAAAAACATATAGCCTCCTTCAAAAGCACAAGTGCACAGAGCTAACATGGACATTATATTGAGTCTACATTCATGCCATTCAGAAAGACACTTGTGACCATACACAATGCTGTATATGCTTCTAACAACTTGTAGCAGTACCAATTAATCAGCCCAGCCTGCAGGTGGTTTCTCAAAAAGAATCTAATATTCATTCATGGTGGTGCAACATGCAGAAGTTGCGACAATCTAATTGTTGTGTATCAGCATGTATCAGCATGTATCAGCAGTTACAATGGAATTCTGGGGCGAAATGCTGCATTGCTGTTTTTTTTAATTTTTTTTAATTCTTTTTATTCATAGATAATGAAATAAGTACAATTGATAAATGTCATGATATGTATAACCACAATAACATTAACAATAATAAAATTAAAGGTAGATTTTCTGTACGTCCAGAGTTAAGTATTCAAAATATAAAAATAACTAATGAAACATTGTCTTCATGAAATTGTATCTAGGATATAAGGATTGACTTTAAAATGTAAGTTCATAGTTCTATAAATAATAAAAGTCAATTTTTCCAGTATAAGGTCAAATTATTAAGGCTATGTAGTAAAGAATTTATTTATTCATCCATGGAACCATAAAGGAATTTATTAATATTCTCTCTTTCTTCCTTGTCTAAGCCATGTAAATACATTTTCCATTTGGAGGTTATTGTTTGTTGAGTCTTCTTGTTATCTAAACTGAGGTTTATAGCTTCATTGATGTACAGACTGCGTAGTTCTGATAAGACCTTTACAGAAGGAGAAGTAGACTTAATCCAATCTTTGAAGATAATTCTACGAGCTGCAGCCAAAGTTAGTTTGATAAATGAAGATATATTTGAGATGCTCCATTCTTTAGTATTCTTTTTTAAAGTGTTATAATCCATGTCATTAACATCGCCTAGTAGAGCGGTTTTTGAGGAAAGTAGTATCTGAGAATTTAATTTATTGCTTAAAAATTCCTTTATCTCCTTCCAATAATTTTCTATTAATGGGCAATTCCAAATTAAATGAAAAGTGCTCGGAGAGGGAGAGTCACATTTTGGACATGAGTTGAGATAAATGGAATTTTTTGAGGAAAAACGGAATCCTTTATATGCCAAATGAATTAATTTACAATTTTGTGTGCATTGCTGTTAAAAAAAACACCGGGACAGATTTAATTCAGTGAGAAAAAAGTTTATCATGTGAAAACCTATGGATGAGTTTCAATCTGCGATGCAATTAGATGCAGAAAACTTATTGCATGGTTTATCATGTGAAAACTCTATTGAAGTATATTGGAAAAAACTGTGAATTAGGAGAACATTTTTTTTTTGCCTCAAATTGAAACTTGTCCATGATTTTTGACATGATGAAACATGGGATAATATTTTCTCACTAAACTTAATCTGGCCTGTGGCGTTTGCATCTGAAAATTGTACTATTGTATGTTTGAAAAGGAGTCTGGTAAAGCTCACCAGCATAAAGGACTGGTTTATAATCTAAATATAGATTTGTTTAATTGTTTTGGTAAACAATTTGTTTAATTGTTTTGGTAAACAATTTCACTGCATGGTGTCGTAGTGAGAGACCCTTGGTATCGGAAATAGAGTGCAAGATCCCCGGGATGAATTCTTGCAATGTTAAATTTAAAATCACCTGAAAAGAAGATGTATATAGTGCTAAAACGTTTGTGCAAGATTTTACATTGCTCACATCAGTCCCTGTTCCAGTGGTGGTTACAGTCCAGTTATAATCCAGTCCAATTACAGTCCCTATCACATTATAGGGGTGGTTCACCTTTAAGGTAACTTTTAGGGGCATATTTACTATGGGTCGAATATCAAGGGTTAATTAACCCTCTATATTCGACCATCGAAGTTAAATCCTTCGACTTCGAATATCGAAGTCGAAGGATTTACCACAATTCAATCAATTGAACAATCGAAGGAAAAATCGTTCGATCAAACGATTAAATCCTTCGAATCGAAGGATTCATAAATGGAACGATTTTCTTTTGATCCCAAATTGCTAGGAAAGCCTATGGGGACCTTCCCCATAGGCTAACATTGGTGCTCGGTAGGTTCTAGGTAGCGAAGTAGGTGGTCAAATTATTTTTTAAAGAGACAGTACTTCGACTATCGAATGGTCGAATAGTCAAACGATTTTTAGTTAGAAGTCGAAGTTGAAGGTCGAAGTAGCCAATTCAATGGTCCAAGTAGCCAAATACTTTGAAAGTATTTTTTATTCTAATCCTTCACTCGAGCTTAGTAAATGTGCCCCTTAGTATGTAATAGTATGGAAAATTCAAAGCAACTTTTCAATTGGTTTTCATTATTTATTTTTTTTATACATGCCCCTTAGTATGTAATAGTATGGCAAATTCAAAGCAACTTTTCAATTGGTTTTCATTATTTATTTTTTTATAGTTTGATAATTATTTCCCTTTTTCTTCTGACTCTTTGCAGCTTTCAAAAGGGCGTCGCTGACCCCTTCTAAAAAGCAAATGCTCTGTAAGGCTACAAATGTATTGTTATTGCTACTTTTTATTTCTCATCTTTCTAGTAAGGTCCTCTCCTATACATATTCCAGTCTCGTATTCAAATCAATGCATGGTTGCTAGGGTAATTTGGACCCTAGCTACCAGATTGTTTATAATGCAAATTGAAGAGCTGCTGAATAAAAAGCTAAATAACTCAAAAATCTTAAATAACAGAAAATGAAAACCAATGGCAAATTGTCTCAGAATATCACTCTCTACATCATACTAAAAGTTATCTCCAAGGTGAACAACCCCATTAACACATTCGCCGGATTGTATTTTTGTGGGAGGATGCGTAGAACCTGGAGAACCCTTGTCCTGCCTGAGACAAAAATAATTATTGCTTTGCAAGGATAACATTTTACTTACCTAACTTTCCATTCAGGCCCTAATTTTCTATTCATCTTCTAATCTGTAATTTAAGATGTAATAAAAGATGCAAGCAGCTCTCGTTACCTCTACCAACCAACCAACTAGGGGGATTCACAAAAGTAGAGTAAACTGAACCAGCACTCTGGACAGAAAAAACAATAATTTTTTAGTCTCGTTATTAAGAAAATGCCCCAAGTGAGCACTCTAGCCTCTTTCATGCATGTGCACCAATTCTGGGAGGGAGCTTTAGGAGCGGAAGTCCATGTCAGGGCATATGCATAATGAGCAAGTGCACCTACATTGCTCTTTATGCATGTGAAGAAGAGGAACTCACTCCCAGTGCGGGGGCCAATGTACTTGCTCTTTGCCAAAACATGGTCATCTGTTTAAAAGCTTAAAGGGATACTGTCATGGGAAAAATGTTTTTTTCAAAATGCATCAGTTAATAGTGCTGCTCCAGCAGAATTCTGCACTGAAATCCGTTTCTCAAAAGAGCAAACAGATTTTTTTATATTTAATTTTGAAATCTGACATGGAGCTAAACATATTGTTTCCTAGCTGCCTCCAGTTATGTGATGTGCTCTGATAAACTTGAGTCACTCTTTACTGCTGTACTGCAAGTTGGAGTGATATCACCCCCTCTCCCAATCCCCCCCCCCTACCCAGCAGCCTAACAACAGAAAAATGGGAAGGTAATCAGATAGCAGTTCCCTAATACAAGAAAACAGCTAGCTGGTAGATATAAGAACAGCACTCAATAGTAAAATCCAGGTCCCACTGTGACACATTCAGTTACATTGAGTAGGAGAAACAACAGCCTGCAAGAAAGCAGTTCCATCCTAAAGTACTGCCTACTCACCAATATTAATACTAAATAAAAATACACTTGCTGGTTCAGGAATAAAACGTTATATTATAGAGTGAATTATTTGCAGTATAAACAGTGTAATTTAGAAATAAAAACTACATCATAAAAATCATGACTGAATCCCTTTTAAAACATTTGAAAACATGTTATTGTTTGCCATGGATTAATAAAACGAGGGAAATTCCACCTTTACGTTTGCTATGTTGAAAATAGCAGTAATGCTCCTGCCTTGGGAGCACTGCAAGTGAACTTCTATGGACCGAATAAGGTAGTGAAACCGTGAAACATTCAGCAATATAGTACAGGGCTACTCTGTGGCGTTGACCAGCTGCTAGAAGCAACCTTGTGGCAGCGATCAATGTAACCCACAATCTGGAGTTGACCAGCTGCTATAAACAATAAAAAGCCAATATTTGTACACAAAGAGAAAAATTGCCAGCGCTCAGTTTGCCATTAAAAAATAATTATTACAAAAAATTAGGTGTTAGTACCACACTTTGGCCAAAATATGTAAGCTCACATGCAGGTACATGAGTCCTACACCATCCATTAGCATTTTAAGTATGTACTACATTTAGGGGCTGATTCACTAAGGGTCGAATATCGAGGGTTAATTAACGTTGCCATGCTCAGCATGTGATAGCTAGTTTATTTCTACAGATGTCTAGAAGAATTGTCTCAAGCAACTTTCCCAGTTTATTAAACATTCAAGATTTTTAGCCTCATTGGAAATTTTCAATTTACAATTTCACATTTTGTCCAGGTCCATATTTTATGCATGTATATTTTTATTTGTATAGCGCTCCTTGAGGGCAAAGCCGTTTTGAGCAAGTACACTTAGCCTGTAAGGGTGCAAATGAGCCAATGGTGGAGGATAGTATATGATTGTACTCATGTGCCAGGGTATCAGAATCAGACATCTCTCTAAAGAGACTGGACTTAAAAGACTAAGCTAAGGCCACATTTTATTATTGAGCACGAACATATTTAAAGGAACAGCAACATCAAAAAAGGATAGTGTTTTAAAGTAATACAAATATAATGCAGTGCTGCCCTGCACTGGTCAAACTGGTGTATTTGCTTCAGAAACACTACTATTGTTTATATTAAAAAGCTGCTGTTTAGCAATGGGGGCAGCCATTCAAAAATGAAAATGCTCAGGTTACACAGCAGATAGCAGATAAGCTCTGTAGAAAATAATGGTGTTATTTTTATCCACTATTTAACCTGTGCCATATAGCCTTTTTTCAATTTCCGCCATTGCTACACAGCAGCTTGTTTATATGAACTATATTAGTGTTTCTGAAGCAAGCAGATCAGTTTTACCTGTGCAGGGCAACAATACGTGATATTTTCATTACCTTAAAACAATTTCATTTTTTGGTGTTACTGTTCCCTCAAGGAAAAATCTGACAGAGAAGTCTTGAAATCATTCGGTTTGAGTTAAATAAATGAATTACTGACTTTGTCACAGATAATCAGTTTATTAAAATAGAGTACAAAAGAGCCATGAATATTCTGTATTTTTATATCCTTATAAATGGTCATCAATTACAATCAGTGCTCAGTGAGCTAATTTGTGTCACATGATTCAATGAAACTTGCGTATTATACCCGTTCTAAAATATAATGATATTAGACGTCACCTTGGAATTCCATGACTTATATAATATCATTCACCCTTTGGTCTTTTGGTGCTTTTATATGATCGTGGTGACGTATAATATCCATACAATTACATTATTCCCTATATGAAATGGCATCAATTTCGTTTAAAGCAAAACCGACACGTTCCTATAAAAATCATAGGAACATGCCAGTATGTGCTGCACCCGGAATAGTTCCCCTCAAAGCTGCCCCCAGCCCTGCTTAACCTGCATGAACCAGACCCACTGCTAAATCTTCTGTGTGGTTTCAGTGACGCTGGATGGGGGCAGCGCGATCCTTTCCGAAAACAGGACTTCAGCCTATGGATGGATAGC
Organism: Xenopus laevis; assembly: GCF_017654675.1. Classification (NCBI taxonomy): domain Eukaryota; kingdom Metazoa; phylum Chordata; class Amphibia; order Anura; family Pipidae; genus Xenopus; species Xenopus laevis. Next base: position 85,249,238 of record NC_054374.1, read on the forward strand.
TCCACCCCCAGCGTCACTGAAGCAATATGGAAGATCTGCACCAAGGTTTGCAGGGCTGGGGACGGCTTTAAGGAGAACTATTGCAGGTGCAGAACATACTTGATACTGACACTTTCTTGTGATTTTTATAGGAACGTGACAGTATCACTTTAATCTAATGAAGGCTGAGATTATAAAGTAAGAGTTTGATCAAAATTGTATTTTGGTTTGCCAACTTCTCTAACACTATACCACCCAACCTGCACACACATAATTTAAGGCCCAGAAGTGACATGAATCCTGTGGGCTACAGTGTGCATTCTGTTCATTTCAGCAAGTAAAATGTAAACTTTTAGCTCTGAAGATACTTATTGGGGTAAGGGTGAATTTTAGAAAGAAAGATCAACTTGATGTCGTCCATAGGAATTCGTCCAGCTTCTACCCTGTCGGAAGGGTTCAGTATAAAACGAGGGCTCAAGAGTTCATAAACTTTTACCCTTCCTTACTAAAGAGCATTTAAAAGGCAAGCAATTCAGAAGGTAACATAACATAAGTGTGTCATACTGAAAGATTACATGACTTGAATATGGCATGCGGAAAGATTTGTCCTATGTGTTTCTTAATAGGAACATAAGAGATGATATTCTAATATCTCTATTATTCTAATAAATATCCTCATATTTTTTGATAGGGGGTACTTTATTCACTATATACACAATAGTCATGAATATCCTGCATACAGTATTATATGCTTTTAATACACAAGACCCGTGAATATCCTGTGAATTATTTCCTTATAAATGGTGCTTAGTGATGTCATTTGTCATATGACACCCTGAGTTTCTTAATAATATAGGTAATCCCATAAATAACTTAAAGGAACCCTCACAGTACTTGCGGTGCATTCCCCATGCAATATCCGGCATCTAATGTCTCTTTCCTACACCTTCTTTTCCATACATCACAGCCACACTCCCCACCCCTCCTTTTCCTTTACTGCCTGTAAAATCTGAGGACGAGGGCTCTCTTTTGATGTCCCACGCTACACAACACTCCCCTCCCCTTGGAGCCTCTCTTAAGGTGGCCATACACGGAGAGATCCACTCGTTTGGCGATGTCGCCAAACGAGCGGATCTCTCCACAATATTCCCACCTTCAGGTGGGGAATATCGGGCTGATCCGATCGTTGGGCCGTTACGAAAAGTAATGGGCGGTCGGATCACGGGCCCGCATCAACGAACAGATGCGGCCGCGATCCAACGGGATTTTTAGTCCCATCCGATCGAGATTTGTCCGACTTTCGGCCAGATCTCGATCGGGTAAGCTCGTTGGGGGGCCCCATACACGGGCCAATAAGCTGCCGACTCGGTCTGTCGGCAGCTTTTATCGGCCCATGTATGGCCACCTTTACTCACAACTAGTTTTCCCCTGCTAAAGCCAAATACACCTGTGCTTTTTCTGATGCTTCCTAGGAAACTACTGATATGATGGGGCATGGAAAGAAAACTGTGCAGTAAATCAGTGGTGTGATGGTGTGAAAGTCCCAGATGATGTAGTCACTGAGGAGTTACATGACCTGTATAAAAGTAATTGGCCTGTGACCATTGTGTAATTATATGGTCACGTAACTCCTTGGTGACTTCTAATATTTTTATAAATAACATTAGGGGGTACATTTTTCACTATATAAAGAATGTGGTGCTTAGTAATGTCATCAGTTATAATCAGTGTTTAGTGATACAAAAACAAAATGATAAAATGAGAGTTTAATATGCACATTTCAGAAGAGAAGACTGGTACAAAAGAAGAAAGAGAGAAAGCAAAAAACAGATTAAGCAAGTGGTGAGGTGTGCATTATATATTTAGGTATATTGAATTGCTCTTACAGGTGTCTGGGAGTTACGTTTTCTGCATCCCACCTGCCAGCATAAAAAATTTAGAACTGGAGGTAAAAAATTCCAGGAAGGCTCCCTGGTTCTAACATCTGTAATGATAATTGGTGGTGGCTCTAGCAACTGTTCTGGGTTTGCTAGAGAGAGAGGTAAAAGGGAGAGGTAAATTGTGAAAGAAAGAGTAAAACTGAAGTAAATGAAAAGAAAATATGGAAAAAGAAGCATTTTTTTTTACCTAAATGGCAGTAGGTGATTATGATATGTTCATCTAGATGGAACAATTTAGTATTTTTATACACTTCTAATGCAGCATCTACTATATGTTTCTGTTTTTATACAGGAACTAGATCTGACAGTAAAATTATGCATTACATGTGTAAAAAAACAATCCTTACCAGAATGCACAATATTTGTAATGGGCAAGGTGCGTCACGTTGTAACCTTTAAACTGAAATGGCCTCAGTAAAGAATTATATGTTGCATTCTTCGTCATAATGTTAACTGGAGATTGCTCTGACCCATCACATTCAGAATAAATATGTTTCCAGTTTCTGGGGCCTGTGAGACAAATGAAACAGAACCCTAAAATGAATAATGCAGAAGTTGACATAGTGGTTGTGCAACTGTACTGCAATATTGACATACCATAAAAATGACACAATACAGTATGAATGGGAGACTTGGCATTTTTTATAGGGCTGTTTGTCTGAAGACCATATATATCATAAAAAGACAAGGACATCTGCCTAACAATTTAGGCAGATTCAGAGCTTTATTTATGAATTATAAATTCTTTATTTTGATGTCATATTTTTTTAACACCAGACTAGCACAGAAAAAAATTCTGGAAAAATGTACTTTTCTTGAGTGAGTGATGTGATATAAGGTGCTGGGTTTTTGTAGCTAACATTTCAGTTTTTTGTACTCAGCTACACATTATTACACAGCTTTATAATTTATGAGATTTTACATGGCATCCTATTGGTAATGTGAAGTTTATTTACAGTTACATAGTTATATAGTAAGTTAGGTTGAAATAAGACACACGTCCAAGTTCAACCTTTTAAGTCTATTATAACCTGCCTAACTGCTAGTTGATCCAGAGGAAGGCCCTTTTACCTCTACCCTTTTGAAATATGGCCTTTGCATCCATCCTCATGCTGATTACTTCATAGCTTTTCCAGTGTGCCTGCAACTGATGCATGGGATCTCTTTTGACATGACTGTATCTGTGTAATCTGACCATGTCTGGCCCACCTAACCTAAATTTTAACCCCGGACTGTGCTGAGACCATACGAGGGAATAAAAAAAGAGATTGATGTTGCGTGTATCAAATACAAAATAAGGCAGAGTGCAGCTTTTCCCAATAAACGAATAAGTAGTGGAGTAATGGTGTAACAAAATATAATCTTTCAATAGTAATAGGAACTCACAGAACTTGTGAACATTGTTTTCATTGTACTCATTGTACACAATTCAAGCACATCAGCGCAGGATTCTAAGGATCAAGGTAGAAGCAGAACGAGCTGCATGTCCTGATGCTGAGCTTTTTGCTGGACACAGCATCCATGGGAGCTTCAAATAACAGGGTTTTGGCCAGCTCAACTTTTTAAGCTCTGACAGACATTGCACAAACTCTATTGAGGAAGCACCACACATAAAACCATTAACAGATGTCTATCTGTGTAGATACTGACATCTGCTGGCTTCGCTCAGTATTTTATATATATATATATATATATATATATATATATATATATATATATATATAATGGCTCAAAAGAAGCTAGCACACACAGGACTTATGGAGAAAAAAAGGTTTTTATTTTAATAGAAAAAAACTAACTTTTCGGCTAGGTCCCTAGCCTTTCTCAAAGTGAATGAAACAAACAATCACAACCATTTTAAAGCATCAAAGGTGGGGAAAGGGTATGGGTGACATCATAGAGTGTCATGGATGTGGGTGGGGCAATACACAAACGTAAAAACAACAATAAAGTGCGTGAAATATACAAAAAACTATTTGCAAACACAAAAGGTGACAGAAAACAACATTGCATGTTCAGAAACTGAGGAGTAGTCAGTAAAGCTGCAATAATGTGCAGTAAATTCTCTAAAGAATGTTCGAAACTACAGCTTGAAAAATGAATATCTGAGTGAATCGACTGCTTACTTTATACATATGTTGACGAGCATGCACATAGCTTTACCATCTGGGGGCTGCATCCAATGAAAGCTGCAAGCAAATACAGTGAATTTGTTGCAGTAATATCAACTATATTTAAAATTGTACATGTCTGTACTGACTTTGCATAGCAAAGAGCAAATAAAATGTTACGCACAATGCAGGCATAATACAACCACTGTGCAAAAAAAGATTTTCTTTACAAATATCTATGCAAATTGGCCTTTTAGGGCTCTTACACATATTTTTATGTGTTTACAAACCAATGCGTAGTGTGAAAATACACATACCGGATGCAGATTTTGGAAAGGCAGCTAAGTAAGTTTTTGTCTGTTCCAAACACAACCCTGTTGGTTTCTGAATGTATATAAATTGCATGAAAATGCAGCATGTTGCATATAAAAAAATACAATGAAACGCAAACAGAGTAAAATGCGGCTAATGCTCATGAGTACAACCAGGCATAATACAATGCAATCAATTCTGCCCTCAAACCTGTACCTCAAACGCATAACAATACACTCGTGTGTAAGAACCCTGATACTTATAAAGCTAATACTACTTATAGCACTCTTCAGCTGATCATTTACAAGTGTGAAAGGTATAAGATATGCAATGAATAAGAATAAACATATTTTGAAAATCAAACTAAAGAAGGAAAAAGAAAATAGCATATTGTTTTACATTACATTAAAGGCAATGTATTCACTTGGAAAAAAGTGTAAACATCCATATACAGTAGCTGTTTTTGAGAGGGATGTATATCAAGCCAGTGTTAGGTAAAATACACTACGGATCAATGTTGGTTTTACATGTTTAAGCTGATTATAGACATGTATAAAGAAGCATTATTCAGCCATACTGAAAAAACTACATTCCGACATTGGGGGATGAAATATCCTTACTTAAGCTGCTTTTATCCATGAAAAGTTAGCAGAAACTTTTTAGGTTTTATAGATTGCTTTCATTATCAGGGTCACATATTTAGCAGGGTAAATGGTTTAATGGTGGTCCATCATTGCAGTGTTCTCCCCCCAAAAAAACTCAGGGAAAAAATTATCCAGGTGAGGGTAAAAACATAAATACACACCAACCCACCTCACCTATTCTAAAATAATTATAGCTATCTGCTTTGTAAGAACATTATTTGTCTGAGCACTATGTGGGAGCTGGAAAGTGGGGGGAAACTGCCAGATGATGCACCCAGCAAAAAGGGCCTGAGGAGAATGCTGCATTACATACGTGGATGGTTGGCGAAAGCCCTAATCTGTAGTTCCTTGTACTGTAAGTGACAACAGCCACTATTTTAATTATTGTTGGTTGGTGGCCAACTAGATGAAATTCAATCAGAAAGGAGCAAAAACTTTACAGGACTGGAAAGGAAAGCGTTCTGCAGAAAAAAGGGTGATCCAGAGACAAGCTCATGAGGCCCATGGTAGGGGCACCCAATAAGCTTCCCATGTGGAGAGGAGCAGCATCAAGGGTGGGTGGCCAGAGTAGGGCAGCAAATGTAAAGCTGTAAAGGGACTTGCTTCCTCCAGAGGACGGCAAGCACCTGCAAGATATTTGTTACAAAATAATGATTTAGGACTTTAGTGATAGGACTTGCCTCAACCCACAGCTCTGCAAATTTTTGGAATGGAAAGAGGCTTTTAAAAAACATTTTATTTTTTAAAGATGTAACGTGAAATTTTACCAGACAGCATCAAGTACCTAAATGTTACACGTACAACTGGAATATACTGCAGGCAAATAAGTATTGAAACTCATAAACTTAGACATTAGAACATTTTTGATGTTTCAATACTTAAGAGGCATAGGGTTAGCGTGAGTTATTAACTTCTTATTGACGGCAGTTTCTTCTATGATTTTTGAACAGTGTCGGACTGGCCCACCAGGAAAACTCCCGGTGGGCCCAGGTGTCAGTGGGCCCTCATGCTGCTAACTTTTGGCCTATTTCATGGCCATTCCCTATATCTATGAGAACAAAGTGGCTAAATAGATGGAATAATAGATTATAGTGTGTAAAAAAAAGAGACTAGGAGAATTGAGGTTGAGTGAGGAGAGGAAGAAAATAGTACTGAGGGTGGGCCCCTGGTCTCAAAACTTTTGGTGGGCCCCTGGTCTGAAGTTTTTTGGTTGGGCCCCTGGTGTCCCAGTCCGACACTGTCCTTGAATGAACCTGGCCAGAAATGATGATGCTAAGTGACTTTAATGGGTTACCAACTGGAGCTTTATTAAGGCTGTTAGAGGATTTTGGGAGGCTGCACAGACTTTTAAAAATGGGTAGGACTAATTTTATTCCAAAGAAGAAGATGGCAAGAGAACTTAAAAAATCCTCCAGCCACCATACAGTGCTTAGACTGTCCAGGGAAGAAAGAGAACCTGCTGAACTGAGTTACAGGAGCATTTTCTAAAGCTTTACTGAGATTGAATAAGGGGATCCAATCCCAATGCAGATTTACTGGGACTTATTCTTAAAGGACCAATGAGGTTACAGCAAATCTTAATAAGAGAAAATCTTCTGTGCACAGAGCTGCTGTGCAGCACGCTGAAGACAGGGGTGCCCGGATAATCAAGTAAGTGAAGCATGGCCAGGCCCCCCCTTAGACAGAAAATTCTGCAGGCCCTGGACAACTGTCCCCCCTGTAACCCCCTGATGGCGGCCCTGTGTGCGGTCGTTACTGTATTTCAAGAGGGGACAGAATTCTGGTTTAAGACAGTGCAGGGGGGAGGGAGGCCAGTGGGCACTGGAGGTTTAGTTCTCTTTTAAAGGGCAATTTCACCTTTATTAGCTTAACTGTTAAAACACATAAAACATGGCCCTAAAACTCCCAGAAATGTGTTCAAATGTTCATAACCTGCCAAATTTTGTGGACATGGTAATTAGGGGATGTGGCCATAAAATAGGTGTGGTCAAAACATTTTCACAGCGATATGCACAGCAGATCTTGTCCCTCTTTCCATTTTTCAAATGTTGGGAGGTATGTGGATGCCAAATAGATTTAATATACACTAGCAAAGATTGTGCTTGTCGGGTAATGGTATTTTTAAAGTAAACTACTATATCAGCTATATATTTTTTTCAAGTATGTTTATTAGGTGTGGGTCACAAGCTCATGGTGTCAGTATTTTAAGGTATCATCTTAGTTTTAATACAAGAACTACTATAGCATTTTAATGTAATATGTAAATAAAGCACCACTACCCATGAAGCACAATGTTTGCTAGCATACACTTATTTCCAGTACAGAACTGCAAAATATTTGTGTGTGAATTAAACTGTGTACAGCAGCAGTGGGTATTACATGGCACCCATATAGGGTTGGCACCAGTTCAGTTTTTACCCAAACTGTTCGGTCTTTGTAAGGCCTGTTCGGGTCTGAACTGGTTTTCAGCCTTATGAAAACAGAACAATAATCTGGCCAATACATGAAAAACATTTAAATACTAAGATACTCACCTCAACATGGCTTAGTTACTATGAAGTGCAGTTGATTTCTTATTATTACAAAAAAAAGCAAATCAATCAAAAAAAAGAATGTTTTTTTTCTAAATTAGCATTGCTGTATTTCAGAGCTTTCTTGATAACTACTGTATAATAGAGCTCATACCTGTAATTAAAGGATTGGGCTTACTCATCAAGCCGAATATAGCTATTGATAGGGTTGTCATCTGTGTGGTTTTGAACTGGGCGTCTACACAGTAAAATATTGCGAAACCTGTTTCATCTAAAGTGATGCAATAGCCTCACTTCACCAACATCATTGTGCCCACCTCTGATGTCATCATGTCTGTTCCTACATCACTGCCCCACCCCCAAAACTATCTGCCCACCTCCATGTTTGGATTTAGCCATCAGCAAAGGTGGTAACCCTACACCCATAGAAATATTTATAAATAAACATATACACGCACAAAAAGCCCAGGACCCCGATTGGTATACTGCATTCCAGAGACTGCAGGACATCAGTGGAACTGCCCGTGTTTCCCTAGGAGAATGCCCAGGGAAAACATAGTGGGGAATAAGAATGCACAACTGGGGGCATGATTGATACACCAACACGAGAGAGCACATAAAGACAGAACAATGCACTGTAACGATCTTGTCCTGCAATATAAGCCACTCACATAAACCACAACTCTCACATCAATACAACACGTGACGCACTCAACATTCTATCAAGCTAAACTGGAACGCTGCGCATGCGTGCATCCACTGAGAATTGGGTAACGGAAAGACCTACGCAGAGGAGCGCGCAGGATGATGATGTCATGCTCTTCCGCACATGTGTCTGCTGTAAACACATGTCTGTAGTTTTTTAAGCTCCTGTCTGAAGTAAGGCGACCCTTCTGAATAAAGTGTGTGGATCCAGCAGGCAGGTAAGTTTTTTGTTCAAATGTTTTAATCGTGCATGCGCTATGTGTGTTACAAAATCTTTTAAAATACAGCGAATATACGTTTCTATAATCTCGACTACTTGATTCTGTATAACGTTAAACTCGTGAGCTATCCATTTGATGTTTCTTGTGTTGTGCATCTTAATTACCTTTTGTTAGATTTTTTTTGGTGGGGGAGTGGTGTATTTTATTCATGTAGTATTTTTAGTTCTGAGAAATTGACTAGTCTGCCAATGGTGACATTTATTTTATTTATTTTTATGTCATGGCTGCCATGAATACGATCAGCCTTGCTGTTTGTTACCTTAATGACAGGAGCAGAGTCTTGTCACCAGTAACAACCAGTCAACACTTAAAGGAACAGTTCAGTGTGACAAAACAAACTGGGTAAATAGGCTGTGCAAAATAAAAAATATTTCTAATATAGTTAGCCAAAAATGTAATGTATAGAGGCTGGAGTGACTGAATGTCTAACATAATAGCCAGAACACTACTTCCTGTTTTGCAGCTCTGTAACTGAGTCAGTCAGCGACTTGAAGGGGGGGCCACATGGTACATATCTGTTCAGTGAGTTTGTAATTGATCCTCAGCATTCAGCTCAGATTCAAAAGCAACTGATATGACCCATGTGGCCTCCCCTCAAGTCTCTGATTGGTTACTGCCTGGTAACCAGTCAGTGTAAACCAAGAGAGCTGAAATGCAGGAAGTGTTCTGGCTATTATGTTAGACATCCAGTCACTCCAGCCTTTATACATTACATTTTAGCCTAACTAACTATATTAGAAACGTTTTGTATTTTGCACAGGCTATCTATTCAACCAGTCTTTATTTTTAAACTGTTCCTTTAAGCTGGCCATAGACGAAAAGATCCGATCATACAAATACTTGATTCGTACAATGTTCGGATCGTGTGTGGAGAGTCATCTGTCGTGCCATGCCGTTCAGTCGATCGGACAGGTTAGAACATTTCTGTCGGCTACCGATAATATCTCTGCATGTATTGCCGATCTGACGGTCTTCAGTGTGAGACTGTCACCAGCTTTGTCGGACATAACTTTCGTACGATTGCTGTAGGGGCAGAACATCGGCTCATCTGCTCTTTTTCTACTTTATTTAAACTGAAGGTCAGTGGCAGGTCGGGAGATGGGGAAGTCCAATAAGTCCGATCCTTCGAAGATTTGCATCTATGGCCAGCTTTAGCCTTTTTAAAAATAAAATGGCATCTCGTCTCATTTTTTTTTTAACATTTTATAATATTAACAGCACATCACTGCATGCTACAGTTCTGGAATTATGTTACAGAATTCTGGATCTTAGACCCTAATGGCAGAAATGGGGATTATTACTATGTGCCCTAAATGTCCTATGCTACTATCTGTGTTGTCACTGCAACACAAATAATGAATCCTACTAATTAAATAACCAAATTGAACACCAAAACCTGTGGAAAAATAAGCGGTATCAAATGCGGCCAAGTTGACATCACTTGTAATTTTTTAAGAGCCTCCACCAAGGAGGAGCCCAGAGCCCTCTGCCCTGCTCTCCCTGGTTTCTCCCTTCTCAGCATGCCCCATGGTGGTGTATACCGCAGGTTTCTTCGCAACCTTGACCATACAATCACAACCTTTTCTTTAATAGTGTCATTACTTTGATTACCTCCCACATTAATTATAAGTTTGAGCAAGCTAGATGATACTATTTACCACTTATGACATTAACAAAGGTAAAATTAGTTGATTTGTGTTTAAAAGGGTTCCAAACACCTTTTTTTCAAACCACCTTCCAGACACTTTTTTTTAGTTCAGTTATTTTTAGATTGTTTACCTTAAGCAAACACTTTTTTCAACTTCTTTCCATCTTTCATTTTTTACCATTTTCCCAAAATTTCCCAAAATTGTGAAAAATTAAACTTTACACTTCAGTATTAGAATTGGAAAAAGTCTTTATTTCTGATGAACTATCTGAAACCAACAACTGAAAAAAAGTGTTTGAACAGTCCCTTTAATACCTGTCATAACATTGTAAAATATACATATTTGGCATGTGTAGAGCATTGGGGATGTCTTTGCATCACTGTTTTTTCTGTATTACAGACATGAAGGAGGACGTGGGAAGACTTTTAATTCAATTTAAAAATGAAAACGGAGAGGGTCTGGGAACACCTTTTGATGTTCCTTTGGATATAACACCAGATAAACTGCAGTTAGTGTGCAATGCCCTTTTACAGGAGGTAAAGTTGTTGTTTTATTCTTATTATTTATACTGTTTAATTACTAATCTTCTATTTTTTTAACTGGATTAAAAATCTCAGTCTGTGCAGTTTAGTAATGCCTAACTGAATTGCATCACAGGCTTAGCGTTTATAAGAAAGGAGTAATAAAGGAGAGATTTAGACCTTATGCACTAAAAACAGCTTTCAATTAAATATTCACTACTGTATTAAATATTAGTCTGATGCTTGATATTTGAATATTAGTATGATGACTGATATTTTAAGACAGTTTGCTTCTCTCAAACATTACATTTAAAATGATAACCAGTTTGCCGAGCCAGTGACACAGAAGAACCCAAAAGCAGATTCTTTGTGAGGCTAGCTTTGTATTATGGTATTTATTAATTCAGAACCTGTACTATTTGTTTATTAGTTAATCATTCAGTTTTTGGTTGTATTGTTCTTCTGAGCACTGCAATTATACCATTGTTTAAACTGCACCCCTAAATGATTTTCATCTGACAGTTGTCATTTAAAGTTTAAAAACTTTTCATATGATGAAGACATCAGTTTAAACTGGATGGGTAGGGTATGCCTAAATATCAAAGTTCGAATGGAAGATCATAAGGAATGGCCTGCAAAGAACAATAAGTAATCAGAAACTGCAATAAAATTGAACCTTTGCATTCAATCTGTTTTTGATTGCACGGGTCAGTGGCCCCAACTACTTTGTATAATAAAACCCTACAAAATTTGTCCTGAAGTCCAAATGAAAATAAGGCCATACATGTAAATACTCCTAAATGGAAGATAGGAAGGTCACTTTTAAAGTGAATGTTCACCTTTGCATTATCTTTTACTATGTCCTATTCTTAGCAGCTTTCAATTGGTCTTCATTGTTAATAGTTTCATAATTATTTGCCTTTTATTCTGCTTCTTTCCAGCATTTGTGTGTGTGTAGGGTCACTGACCATAGCAACCAAAATGTGTTGTGTGAGGCTATAATTGTTTTGTTATTGTAAATTTTTATTACTCATCATTCTATTCAGACCCACGATTCATGTTCCAGTCGATATTATCCACTTGCTAGCTAGCTGCTAGGGTAAATTGAACCAAGCAAGAAATTCCAATCTAGAGAGTGGCTGGACAAAAAAAACAAAAACATTCATCTAGCTTTTTCAGAATATCACTGTCTGCATCATGCTAACACTTAATTTAAAAGTGAAGCACCCCTTTAATATAGGTGCGTATTTCTTTATTAAACCATTTCTTACTTTTTGAATTCTATTTTTAGGAGGATCCAGTGCCTTTGGCCTTTTTTGTCCAAGATCTGGAAATCGTAACATCTCTGGATAAGACGTTGGAGAAGCAATCAGTTGAAACAGAAAAAGTGATAGACATAATCTATCAGCCACAAGCTGTGTTCAAAGTTCGTGCTGTAACACGATGTACCAGCTCATTGGAGGGACACACCGAGGCTGTTATTTCAGTAGCCTTCAGCCCAACTGGAAAGTATGTTTCATTATTATCCATTGTACAGATGTTGTGGTGGGTAAAAGCTGGCAAGTGAATTGGCACCAAAGAAATAAGAAAAAAAACCACCAGAATACTAGGGCTCTAGTTAACCTTAATCTTTGATATACATTTGAGATCCTTAAAGCCTTCTATTTTTAAATCAGCAATTCATATTGCACTTGGCAGTGCATGTTTGATATTTTCACAGTATAGCAGATTATTATGAAATTATGATTATTGTGAAACATGCACAGATGGTAAAGGTTTTTTTTTTTTTTAATACGCAATAGGCCAAATTCAATGCAGTGAGAAAAAGGTTTATCATGTGAAAACTCATTGACCTGATACAATTTTAGATGCACTTCAATCCAGAAGAATTTATCTCACGGTTTATCATGTGAAAACTCTAATGAAGTCTATGGGATAAACCTGTAACTGAATTCGGAGAAAAGTTTTTTCCTCCTCGAATTGTATCTCGTCCATGACTTTTCACGTGGTAAAACATGAGAACTTTTTCTCTCTGAATTGAATCTAGTCCATTGTGTTAATTGCTTGTTATAATTTTCTCTGAATACCAAGCTGAGAGAAATGTGCAGTATCAAGAGATCAGTTATCAGGCCTTTTACTTAATTTTTATTTTATAAACCATTTTCTTGTTTATTGCAGTTGTGTAGACACTTGTGATAAAGAGTCAGGTAGTGTCTTATCACAGAATAACCTGTGTTAAAGTAAATCCATTCTTAAATTAAAAGACAATTTTTCGTATACAGACGCCAGCATTACAGAGTTTATATAGTTGACTGTAGGTTTGCCTATACACTCGGCTTTAATGTAATTGCTCTTGTGTTCAGAAAATAATTATGTTCTAAACTTTACAGACAAAATGCAGACAATAAATATAGAGAGAGAGAGACTTTATAATGTTGAGTATCAATATATATAGGTATGGGATCTGTTATTGGAATGCTCTGAATTACGGGAAGGCCATCTTCCATAGATTCTATTTTAAGAAAATAATTCAATTTTTTTATGTTTTTCCTTTTTTCTCAGTAATAATAAAATAGTGGCCTTGGACTTGATCCTAACTAAGCTGCAAATATGGAAAACCCCAGGTCCCAAGCTTTCCAGATAATGGATCCCATACATGTAGATTGATAAACTCAATTGGGACATCATTTTCATTTTAACCATTGGTAGAGTTTTTAAAATGGTTGGTTTTTACATGTTTTGTTATTAGGACTAGATTAGTTGTTTGCATTTGAAATTAAAAGTGAGCCAAGTTCACTAAATTGCGCAATGTTTCCAGTCCTATGCAAATTGCATATTTGTTCCAATGACAAGTATATGTAATTCTACAATGTGATGGGTCAGGCCTTATTTATTAAATCGGAGGTCTAGATGCACAAAAGTGTGCATTTTCTGGCAGCACTTTTGATTGCCATTTTGATTACCATAGTATTGTAGCAGTGATCATAATACTAAGGGACAGATTGAATAAATATAGATATGGTATATACAGAAGTATTCTCAGTACGTCAGTACTTTGACAGTTTATTAACATTTTCCTTAATGTCAGGAAAACCATGGCCACATTGAGTAATCAGCTCCTTAGTTTTCCATAGCTTTTAATAAGTTGCCATTAGTGTGAAAAAAACAGTGGAGATAATAAGCATTTTGATAACCACAGTATAATGAAAGGCTGAATGTGCCATTGCCCATAACAGTTACAGATGAGTACATTTCTTTTTTTCCCTCAGGTATTTGGCAAGTGGTTCTGGGGACACTACAGTCCGCTTTTGGGATCTCAGCACAGAAACTCCACATTTTACATCTAAAGGTGAAAATCTTGGCTAAAATGTCATCTTGGTTTTTATTTTCAATTTTTCCCTCATCAAGGCTGAATGACATCAAGCTCCATTTTCCCTGTATTAAAACTTTCTGCAAATTTGTACCACAGTGAAAACTGAAACCCAAAAGAATATGGCTAGTAATACCTATTTTTGATGCTTTAATATAGCAGTTTATGCTTTTTTGTATCTTGTAAGAAAGACAATTGAAAAAAAATCTCATAAAGTTGCATTTATTGATATAAATATGCATCCAAGAGATGTTAGTTACAAATATCTAGTGATGCACTGAATCCAGGATTCAGTTTGGGATTCTGCCTTTTATAGCAGGATTCGGCCGAATCCAAGTGCCTGGCCAAACTGAATCCAAAAAAAATCTTTCACAAGGGATTCAGGGTTTTTGCGGTGAACCTGGCGAAAAAAATGTGCTTATCACTATCTACAGTATTGCAGTCTTATAGAGGGTATACGTGGCTTGCATAATTACATTCTAAGTGCATGACTTTACATTTATCAACATTGGATTTCATCTGCCACTTAGCTGTCCATTATTGCCAGTTGATCAAGTTCCTGCTGCAAGGATGCCGCATACTGGATGGAATTTATTGAGCTGCATAGTTGTGGGTCATCTGCAAACACTGATACATTATATACAATACCCTCATCTGTTTACATTTATTAGTTGAACTTTGTGGCTTTTATTACATATGAGGTTAAGGGCTACAATTCAGTTTGGCAGGACACTTATGATTCTGTTGATTTCAAATCCTACAAAATGTACAAGGTTTTAATCAAGACATGAACCAAATCCTTTTTTTTTTTTTGCATCCCTAATTCTGCAGTTGTTTATGGTAAAATCCTAACCTATTAATAATATTTTATTTATGAAGTGCATTTTCTCTTAACCTGCAGGGCATACACACTGGGTTCTCAGTATTGCTTGGTCTCCAGATGGCAAAAAACTTGCCTCAGGATGTAAAAATAGTCAGGTTTGTTCATCCTTATTTTGCTATTTACTATATGTTTTGGGATGGGAATGGTGTTTGTGTATGTGTGGGTTTTTTTCAAACACAAATGCATTTATTAAGAAGGGTGATGTTTCAACAGTAGAAAACCAGTTTACTAAATAAAAGCATATTAAGAATTTCTTTTGATGCTACCACAGTTTTGTGGCATTGGGTGTTTTCCTTAACTCCCTGTATAATACGTTATTATATGTAGTTTTTGTGTGTTACTGTATATAGGAATATAATTTTTTTTTTTAAAATACAACAACTTTGTGTTATCTTTACTATTTTATTTAAAGATCTTCATTTGGGACCCAAGCACAGGGAAGCAGATTGGCAAACCATTAACAGGGCACTCAAAGTGGATTACATGGCTGTGTTGGGAACCTCTCCACCTGTAAGTTTTTCATGTTTGTCTTCCTACTCCACAGGGAAAATACTTTTGGTACATTTGGTCAGATTTATATGGTAAATGATAGCTCTGCTTGGTTAAAGAAAAATCTGTAATTTGTCTGACAGCTTTGATTGAGATTTGATTTTTTCTAGTCAAATTTATTTGAAACTGTCCTCTTTTAAACAGTGTCTCTCATGGGTCCTGTATGTTTTCTGGTTGCCTGTTGGTTGTGTGTATGGAAGATGATTACAATGTGTCATTTTATGGAATGATGCCTCCCTCCATTATATAGAACTGAGGGAAACTAGAGACAAACACCTGCAATGTACCTCGTATGTTTTTAAAGTGGTCAAGTGCTAATGACCCCAAAAAAATTTGTATGAGTAAAAACCATTCTCTATTCTCCTCTTTTTTTATTTCTTATTGTCAGCCTCCAAATAGGTAATGTGTCTTACTCATGCTAATTTTATTTATTTCAGGAAATTTGGTTTTTAATATAATTCAATAAAAGTTATATTTTATTTTATGTGGATTGATCATTAGCCTGTGGACTGTTGGAAGTGGTGCATCTGTTTAAAGAGTCTATTCTCTGGGACCATATGCTTTATGGTTTCAATAATTTTGCAAAGTAAACTGCAGTTAAGATTAAGTTCTGCAAGTGTTTGTGTCTTTGCTGAAATTCTGGGTGGAGCAGGTTCTGTATGTGGTATTTTAATGATGAGGACATTGCTGCATGTTATGCCATTACATACCATGTTTGTTTTTGTTTTTTAAATTAGTCTAAATTAGGTTTGATATGCCTGTACTTGTTGCTGCTTTGTTAACATTCACCTAATATTCTATCTGGGCTTTTTTTTTCTAGGAACCCAGAGAGCCGATACCTAGCCAGTGCCTCCAAAGATTGTACTATCCGTATCTGGGATACAGTTATGGGCCAGTGTCAGAAGATCCTTACTAGCCACACGCAGTCAGTTACTGCAGTAAAATGGGGTGGTGATGGACTCCTTTATTCTTCCTCACAAGACAGGACAATAAAAGCCTGGAGAGCACAGGATGTAAGTCTCTCAAAACATTTGTTGGGAGTTACCAACAGTGCAAGGTTCTGAATGATCACAAAACATGTATTGTCCTGTCAATAAACCCTTACATTTTATCTGTGCTCAACCAAAAAAAGTATTTTGTGTGAAACCCAACATTGCATATGATTGCTCTGTGGCAGACTATTTGGTTTCAGGCCCTTCATTTGTGTTCTAACACTTGACCTAGAAGTACTGTTGAAAATCTTTTACTATGGTAGCCATTCCCCCATAGATTAAAGGGGATCTAAACTCAATTTGTGTTAATTTACTCATAGTACTTCTCTGAGCGTGTTTGCAATTTACATTCCGTTTCAGAGTTAGATATAAGAAAAATAGTTAGTAGACAAAAAATAATCTTGTGGTTAAACGCTCAGTGTTTTCTATCTTGGTGCTTAATCAAGGTTTTAGAACCCACACTACATATTTAGAGTTGAGCGCTGTGACTCTCACTGTAAACACTTCTTTTTGTCACACTTATGAGGACCACAAATTCTTAGAAGTAAAATATAGACTTGAGACCGAGTAGATTCATGATTCATGTGGAAGGGCAACCCTAAAACCAGTCCACATTAAGTATCCCTTTTCTGAAAATGTGTATGTAACCATTACATAATACACCTTTTTATTGCAGGGAGTCCTTTGCAGAACATTGCAAGGTCATGCACACTGGGTTAACACAATGGCACTCAGTACAGACTATGTGCTCCGCACAGGGGCTTTTAATCCAGCTGATGCTTCTGTAAATCCACAGGACATGAGTGGCTCATGTAAGTACTTTCCAATGCAAATCTGCAAAATGTTTTACTCCTTATCCACAAAACAACAAAATATTGTACATTTTTACTATATATATATATATATATATATATATATATATATATATATAAATATAAACTATTCCTGGAGTGCCCGCACCTCTGACGTTCGTTGGTTGGAGGTGCTTGATCAATGTTTAAGGTATAAAGAATAGAGGATTCGCACTCTCCTTTTCGTTTCAAAGTATAACAACTTTTATTTCTCACATCACAATCCGACGTTTCGGTCCCTCCTGGGGGCAGGAGTGAGAAATAAAAGTTGTTATACTTTGATATATTCGTGTTTGAAATATTGTTAACACTTTGTAATAATTGTGAATAAGTATGACCTAAAACATGATCTATTTTGCGGTCCTAAACTTAAAGGTCCTAAAACCATAAAATGAGAACCCAATTAAATAAAAACATAATGTTTGCATAATCCAAATTACATATTTGTGTTTAGCAACTTCGGAAACTAAGCATTCCAAGTGCCATCCCGTCGGCGATTTACAGCCGGCGGGAGGCAGTGCGGGTAGATTAGTCGCCCAGAAGAAGAGTATATTTGTCGCCTAGCAACTAATCTCGAATTTGAGCATGTGCCCTGACCCCAAAGGAGAACTAAACCCCCCACGGTGATAAGTCCCCACTGGCCACCCTTCCTGCCTCCCCCCAGCTAAGTATTAACCCAGAATTGTGTCCTCTGTAGGATTACTGACCGCATTTGCAGAGCCAGCGCAGCATAGCTTATGGGCGCCATCTTCCAGTGCTTTGGTCTTCTGCCCTTCCCTTCAGCAGTTTCCGTCACTTCCGGTGCATGCACAGTTTCTGTGAAGATGGCGCCTGTTAGCTCTGCTGTGCTGACTCTGCATGTGCGTTCAGTAATCCTACTGGGGACACAATTCTGGGGTAGCATTGAGCAGGGGGAGGCAGGGACAGGGGCCAGTGGAGGGGGGCCTTTTGACCATGGGGGGGTTTAGTTCTCCTTTAATTTGTATACAGTCTGACAGTGGCCTTGTAAAGCGTAAACCCTTTAGAAATCGTTTTGTAACATTTTCCAAGCTGGTAAGCATCAGTAACTTTTTTGTAGGTCCTCAGAAATTTCCATTGTTTAAGCCATGTCAAACTTTCACAAACCTGTGTTGCTAAAACCAGTCTTGAATAGTGAAGACCCAGATTTCTGTTCTTTAAAGGGTAAGGAAACCTAGTTGGCGCAGAAACCCTCTCCCCCTCCTGTGTGTTGCCCACCCTCCCCCCTGGCTTACCCGTCCCGCTGCGCAAATGCCCCTAACTTGTTACTTACCCTTCTGCGCAGGTCCAGTCCAGGGAGTTCACAGACGACATCTTCTTCCACGCGATCTTCTTACTGCTTTGAACGGCGTTTTGGCGCCTACTGAGCATGCGCCGTTCAAAGCAGGAAGAAGATCGCGTGGAAGAAGATGTCGTTTGTGAACTCCCTGGACTGGACCTGTGCAGAAGGGTAAGTAACAAGTTAGGGGCATTTGCCCAGCGGGATGGGTAGGCCAGGGGGGAGGAGGGAGGGTGGGCAACACACGGGAGGGGGGAGGGTTATTGCGCCAACTAGGTTTCCTTCCCCTTTAAATTAGGCAGGGTCTTCCACACTCACCCGATTATCATCCATTTGATTAAAACACCCCTCGCTTTCCCTTCAAATGTGAACCCTGGAGGTTCAAATACCCACTTGAGTCTTTCTTTACAAATCTGTTATTCAATGAGCTTACAATGCAGTCTTGGCTGTACGAGAGCGGACTGTTGCAACATTGTTTCATTAGTCTATATAGTCATAATTATGCAGAGAATAGCAAAGGACAGAGAAATACTGCATTTACAAATATACTGTACAATAGATGGATGTGCAACTTGTATTTTGTTTGCTAATGTTCTTTAAAAAATACTGTTTACATTTTCTTTTTTTGAAAATAAGTGGAAGTTTTGAAGGAGAAAGCCTTGAAAAGATACAATGAAGTCCGGGTAAGTCTTTGATCAGCAAAAAGCTTTACTTTACCCTCACCTTTTTATGCAAAAGACAAAGGCTGTACATTTATTATGGCTAAGTACAAACCTACACATAATATAGAGAAAATTACCATGTTGAACTGTAAAATAGCTCTGTCTTTTATTTTGCTTGTTTGGTCACAAGTCCTGGAGGAGACATGAGCTTGTTACATGCTGCTGTTCTAGCAAAAAAGAAACTGTAAGGGCTGAACCTGAGAATGGAATAAATAGATGTTAAGTTCTTCAAGGGATTGAGCTGTGACACAAGGGCACTTTATCTCTGTCACTCTGTGACATTTCCATGAGAATTTTATTGAAGAAAAATCTGTGACCTATGCTTTCCTTATGAAAGCAATAATTGCCCCAAAACACTAATGTGAATTATTTTTTTTAAATGCAAAGCAAGCTGTTTTGAATGTATTAAAGTGTATTGGGCTACAATTTTGTTATAATTTCTAGTTGAAAATGCAGGGGAAATACAAATTATTGTTGCTTTGGAGCATGCAATTATGTTGCGCCTATTAATCAAGTAGGGAAGCACCAAATCCCAGGCTTCAGTCCTTTTTCTGCAGAATTCTGGCAAATATGCCTGGCCAAACTGAATCCTTAAAATCATGTGACTTTTTGTCACACAGACAAGAAAGTTAAAACTTTTTTGACCGCGCATGCAGCACGCTGTTCTCTTTAACCAATCCTAGCCCTAATTTGTATATGCAAATTTGGGTTTGGTTGAATCTTTCACAATGGATTTGGGATTCGCCTGAATCCCAAAATAGTGGATTCATTGCATCCCTACTTGGATTTTTAATAATAATTATTTGCACCTTAAAGGAATTGTACAGTGTAAAAATAAAAACCGGGTAAATAGGCTGTGCAAAATAAAAAATGTTTCTAATATAGTTAGTTAGCCAAAAATGTAATGTATAAAGGCTGGAGTGATTTGATGTATAACATGTCAGTCAGACACTACTTCCTGCTTTTCAGCTCTCTTGGTTTACACTGACTGGTTACCCTGGTTACCAGGCAGTAATCAATCAGAGACTTGAGGGGGGGCCACATGGGTCATTTCTGTTGCTTTTGAATCTGAGTTGAATGCTGAGGATCAATTACAAACTCACTGAACAGAAATGTACCATGTGGCCCCCCTTCAAGTCGCTGACTAGCTCAGGGTTAGAGCTGAAAGGCAGGAAGTTGGATTCTGGCTGTTTTTTTAGACATCTGTTCACTCCAGCCTTTATACATTACATATTTGGCTAACTAACTATATTAGAAACATTTTTTATGTTGCACAGCCTATCTATTTACACAGTTTTTATTTTCACACTGAACTGTTCCTTTAATGAAAATGTTTATAAAGCCAGGTATGATTGAATTGTGCGATGTAATTGTGTGATTGTTAATAGATAAAAAGTAATGTACCCATTATTTCCTAGAAGAATTCCTTGATATGTGATTTTATACAGGTCATGGGACTCTTCTAATATTCTTATGTTGTATAACATTTTGGATCAGAAAGCTGTGTATTTAATTTTATCTGGAATTGTTTTTTCAGACAGAGAGCATGGAAAGTGTTATTTCAGTTACTATTAAAACTTCTCTTTTCTCATTCAGGGCCAAGGTCCTGAGAGACTGGTGTCAGGTTCTGATGACTTCACGCTGTTTCTATGGGCCCCAGCAGAGGAAAAGAAGCCCTTGCAGAGGATGACTGGACATCAAGCCCTGATTAATGAAGTTCTCTTTTCTCCTGACACAAGGATCATTGCTAGTGCATCTTTTGACAAATCAATCAAGCTTTGGGATGGTAAAACTGGAAAGTAAGTGCTGTGCCATATTCAAATAATTTGTTTCTGAGCACGTAGTCAGGAGCAATTATTTATAGTAGGCATATTTAAATAAAATTTTCATTACAGTCTAAGGTGAATGTATCGCACAGTATTTCCAGTATTTTGGACTGGAAAATTCTAATCTTCATCACACCATATCATAAGTGATTCATTTATGTTTTAAAGGAACAGTTCAGTATAAAAATAAAAACTGTGTAAATAGATAGGCTGTGCAAAATAAAAAATGTTTCTAATATAGTTAATTAGGCAAAAATGTAATGTATAAAGGCTGGAGTGACTGGATGTCTAATAAAACAGCCAGACTCCAACTTCGTGCTTTTCAGCTCTATAACTCTGAGTTAGTCAGCGACTTGAAGGGGGGCCACATGGTACATTTCTGTTCAGTGAGTTTGTAATTGATCCTCAGCATTCAGCTCAGATTCAAAAGCAACAGATATGACCCATGTGCCCCCCCCCTCAAGTCTCTGATTGGTTACTGCCTGGTAGCCAGGGTAACCAGTCAGTGTAAACCAAGAGAGCTGAAAAGCAGGAAGCAGTAGTGTTCTGACTGACATAATATACATCAAATCACTCCAGCCTTTATACATTACATTTTTGGCTAACTAACTATATTAGAAACATTTTTTATTTTGCACAGCCTATCTATTTACCCGGTTTTTATTTTTACACTGAACAATTCCTTTAACAGCTGTCGTAGCATCCAGCTAATATTTAAATAGAAAGCAAAAATTAAAAAAAGTACACGTACTTATTTTGAGCATTCTACTTTAAATTGTCCTCATTTGTTTGTTCTTTGAAAAAAAATTTGGATTTTTTTTTTTAATGTTGAGGTGATTCAGAAGGGTGCTGTCTTTTTTTCTTCTGGGCAGTTAAACCTAAAATGCAATTAATATTATAATTTCAATGTATTAGCTGGGGTGGTTCTTAAGGGGCTATCTTTGCATTAGTGTTTAAAATGCCAAAAAGAAAATAAGACAGCCCCCTTCAGAATCGCCCCAAATAAAACATCCAGATTATTATTATTACTAATAATAATCTCAATGTGAAAACTGAAAGTTTGCGAAGGTGTAAAGTACAGTATCAGGTTAAATTAGCCATAGGATTCCATGTTCCATACATCACACAAGTAATCTACAATCTGTTCGAAATTCCCTTGTCCATGTTTCTGTAGTTCCATATTCACCTATTTTACATATTTGCTGGTTTATACATGAGGACGCCAGCCTTTGCAAAACTATATTAGAACTCATTTTTAAAGTATAAATTTGAAAAAGAAATGTAGTTATTGACTGTTGTACACTACAAATGGAAAAATGTTCCCAAAAAATTCAAGACTAATCCTTTATTCAGGGATTCAATTTTCACATGGAAACTCTTGTTTTTGAGTCATGGTTTTTACCATTTTACCGTTCTAACCTTCTTATCCCAATTCGGCTTCTTTGGAAGAACTTGAAATATAGTTATCCTTCTTTTATTCCTTTTCTAAAAAATAACCACCCCCTGCTTATTAAAGATTTTGTAGACCCAATTATTGGATATTTATCTTGGCTGAAAATCAAGCTTGATTTTAGGAATCGACCCAAAAATATTTATTTGCCTTTCAAAAACATTGGTTGACTGAATCTATGGCTGAATTATTAGAAAACCCAGGACTGATGAATATTGATTTCATATCTCAAAACTTCTGGTGTCCTGATTTTTGTATTTGAAAGCATTCTTTAAAGGAATTTGCTGTTAAATGGTCAGGTCATTTGCAGAGTATAATAACCACTGAACAATTTTAATTTGCAACTAAACCATCTATACTAGCGAGAGGCAGTTAGATCAGCAGATCTTCTTCAAAAACAGGAGTTTCTGGATAACTGGTTTCCCTTTTGGGACCATTTTGATTTGGGTTATAAATCTAGAATTATCGGCATGGTACAGATTTAACTTAACCTGTAATGGATGTACCTAAATGTTCATTAAAATTTTCTTTAGTTCTTTTATTTAATGGCTACAGATTATTTAATTTAATGTTAATATTCACTGAGTGCTGTTCTACTTGGTTACTGTTGTATTTTGTTCTATTTTGTTACTTGTTTCCTTATATTGCTATCATTACCCTTTCAGCTATTATATTTGCTCTCTAAACTGCTATATATTTGTAAAAAAAAGCCTTGCATTTTTTATTGTAAAACTCAGTAACAGCATTTGAAAGGTAAAAAAGTGATGCCTATAGTCACATTACTGACTAATTATAATGTCTTTTTTCTTTCTTTTTAGATTCTTGACATCCTTACGAGGCCATGTGTCAGCGGTTTATCAGATAGCTTGGTCGGCAGACAGCAGACTTTTGGTCAGTGGGAGCAGCGATAGTACACTTAAAGTTTGGGATTCGAAGACCAAGAAGCTTTTGATAGACCTCCCAGGCCATGCAGATGAGGTATGTTTAAGTCTGAGTTCCTTTTTAATTTTCATGAAGCTTGTGTGGCAGGCGTATAATATAACTGGCCATCCATAAGACCTTTCCATGTTAATTTTTTGAGGTTATTTTTTATATTGTTCAATTATTGATTATTAATATCATATATATTAGATTTCAATAATTCTCAGCATGAAATTTTATTTAAGTCTTTAAGCAAGTTCTGGTTCCATATATACACTGGTAATTGGATGACTACAAAGGATATTATTGTATACAACCGGGTGTCTCTCCTAGTTCTAAAATTGACTGTTTTTCCTGAAATACAAACAGGCTTCCCTAACCCACATAGCCATACCGCATATGCACTGGAAACTATATATACTATTTTAATATGCATTAAAAAGCATAAGTCGACTTTGTAACACATCTTTGAGTTGTTAAGGCAAAGTTTAATTATAATAAATACCAAATTATCATAATTCATCAAATTATGCCATAACGCGTAAATCACAATTCATGTATAGATCCTAAATATCCCCCCTAAATAGAAAGCTTGCCAAACAGCATGAAATTAATAATATTCTGTGATGGAGATGTACAAGGAAACTAGGTCCCGGCACCCTTCGGAGTGAAAAACGAACACATTCATTGGCATTTTACCTAATTTGTGTTGTTAAGGCCTATGACACATGGTTAGGATTCCAGTCATTTTTACCTGCTGCATATTTGTGATAAAGGATAAGTGAGCCTTTTATATTGTAAAAATCAGGGAGCTTTTTTGCAATCTTAATAATGTTAATTATCTTTTCAGTTTAAGCAGATGTAATGAATTTTGTAAATACAGTACCATGTCAGTGGAGGGATATAACTTTAGGAGGAACAGAGAAGTGTTGTGATGTTACTCTGCTCAGGAATGAGATGGAAGAGTCTTCTGACGCTTTGATCTCTTTTCTTAGCAGATCAACATAAGAAAACTTCTCTGTTTTGTTTCAAATTAATTAATTACCCTGAATTTAAGTTCCCCCAGATTTTAACTTTTTTATTTGTGGTCCCACCAATTTATAATGCATTTCAGTGGGTGCATTTCCCTGATTTTAAGTAATGTTTTCCCGGATTTTACATCAACATCTTATCCTTATGTACCCAAAAACTGCTTTTTCCTCTATGAGTGTTATTATTTGTAAAATAAAGGTTTAAAATACTAACCAGATGTATATGTTGCCATGGTTCTGCCTGTAAATGGTCAATTCCAATTAGTCTGTCCCTTATATAGTCCTGCACCGATCACTTATTGCTTTAGGTTGTGTATGTGACTGACAGAGAGGCCTTACACATGTCCCCCATAGTGTAACATTAACACTGAAATGCTTAACCCTAGATATTTACACGGATTGTATCTCAAAGTAAAACAGACTCCTGTGCTTATATCCTTTTAGTACTTGAAGAAAAAGTTAATTTAACACATTTCCCTGATTTTACATTTTCCTGGATTTCATATATTTCTTCCTGGTCCCCTGAAAAACGTAAAATGGGGGTTCTACTGTATCTCTCTGATTTCACTGGAAGAACTGACCAGCAGGTGGCACTGTTGTTACAAAATGTATTATATTGACAGTGAAGGTCTGAAACTGAAAAAAGGTTTACTTACTACCATTGAAAGGTGAAAATGTACTGGTACCCAAAAAAAAACCATAATGTACCAAGTGTTGCATAGGTTATAATTTTCCGCCTCGTCGCCATCTTGTGAGGCCTCTCGGGAAAACTTCTCTATGCGAGAGCCGGCCTCCGAAGCTTTTGCGCTCTGCTGTACCCCATTATTTGCCTCTGAGGTAGGTGTTGTCTGATAGGGTTTATTGGCTCCGTAATGCAGGATTTAGTGCTTCTTTACCAGGATATTTGCGGGGTCTCTGGTGGAGCTTATTTATTAGTGTGTGCTCTCATCTGCGGTCAGATCACTCCCCTGTATCTTGGCATTTGTACTGCAGTAGAACCCCCATTTTATGTTTTTCAGGGGACCAGCAAGAAATGGTGTAAAATCCAGGAAAACTTAAAATCAGGGGATGTAAAATTGAGGTTTCACTGTACTACTACTTCTTTTTGAATTTATCAACTTCTTTAATTAGTTTGCATTCTTTTTTTTTTAATGTCTGTTATTTGTAGGTATATTCTGTTGACTGGAGTCCTGATGGACAGAGAGTAGCCAGTGGAGGGAAAGATAAGTGCCTAAGGATGTAAGTTTTCCTATTACAAAACTTTAACATACTGGAGACACTGATAATTTAATTAATTTATATTTCTATATTTAAATGCACAGAATTGAATGAAGCAACTAGCATTATTGGATTATATTTTCTTTCCTGTACAGATGGAGGAAGTGAGGAGACAACAAAATATCACCAGCAGAAATCTTGAAAATCAAGGCCACAGATTGACTATTTCTATCCTGTAGAAGGGCGGTGGATCCTGTGCATGGTCTGTTCCAACACGACCCAAGGAAAAAATATTTTTACAAATACTTACAATCTGATGCTTTAGCCTCGCAGGCCAATTTAGCAAGGTCTAAGATGTCTTGTTTCCTGCAGTATATTTAAAAACATACATGTTATTTATATATTGCTCTCTGATGACTGATGAATGAATAATAAAACAATACGTTTCAAGAGATATTTTAAAACTTAATTGACGATTTAATACAAAAAAAGGACAAAATGTCTTTCTTGGCTTTATATAACAAAAATATTCAATGGCAAGAAGGAAAGGTATACTCACCGGGAGGATCGATTGTATTTCTTGATTTCTGAATTATTTTGGTTTTGCTCTGCAGCTGTCCAGTTTGGAATTTCTATGGCTGGTTGTAACTTTAGCAGACAAGCAGCAGTTTAGAAGTCAGAGGGCCTGTTTACTCATCTTTCATTCTAAGCAATAAAACAATACAAATGTAGCTGTGCAGATCACCAGTATTTGTTTACTGGGGTCAGTGACCTTAATTGCCAGGTATTCTTTTAAATTGCATGATTGAAATCATCATATTTTGAATGGTAATCATTTTGAAAAATAGAAATTGAAGATCCACTAAAGGGTTGCTAAGTATAGGTCACTTAAGGACACATTAAATATCAATTTCAACTTTTCTTTTCTTTTTCTCTCTTTAATTACATAGCCAACTAGAGAGATTGTTTAATTGCAGCATAATTGTATATTATAGGAATTCTTTTACAAGAATTTCCTTTTTTTCTCAAAAGCATCAGTTAAAGGACATGTAAAGCCTACATTTTCCTACCATGTATATAAGTTGGGCATAGCTTTCCCTCCCAAGCCACATCATCTGTACTGCATACACCAGCACCATCACATTTTGCTAATACAAATAGCAGCTTTTATCTGGCGGCCATTTTCCTTCTGACATATATTCAGTAACATTGACATCAGCAAACAGGACATGTATGCTGTAAAGTTCATGCAATGCACAATCTAGGTTTACACAGGCAGTGCTGCTGGGGTTGAGCACTGTAATGGTTAAGCTGAGCTCAGTGGAGGTGGTTAGGAGACAAAATAGGATCAGACCGCTAGAGTTTCTATGGTAACCAGCAATACTATCTCTTCATTGGCTGTTAGACTGAAGGGGGTGTGTTTAGTAATCTGAGCTGAGAAGAACTGAGCATGCTCATAAGTTAACAGCCAAAGCAAATTCCTGAGGGAGGGGGTTATAGGAGGAGAAGAATTTCTAAGTGATCAAGGAGATGCTAAAGCCTTACTGTTAACCTTTTAATAACCAGAGTGGCAGTTATCTAAAGGCTTCAAAGAGGTTGTTCACTAATTTAAAAAAAATAATAATAATTTAGACATGCTTCCCAGGTGCTCAGTCATGTGACTTGTGCTTTGATGAACAACAGTCTCTCTTTACTACTGCACTGTAAGTTGGAGTGATAGCACCCCCCAGTAGCCCATCAGCAGAGCAATGACACTTGAATTGCTAGGTGTAGATGTGAGAAAAGCACTTAATAGTAAAATGCCAAGTCCCACCATGACTCCTTCAATTATACACAGTAGGAGAAACAATAGCTTATCTGAAAGCAGTTACATTATGAAGTGTTGTTTTTTTTTTCCTGAAAGCACAGGATCAGGCACAATGACATAGATTGCAGCTCCGCACACCAGTGTTACAACTAAAAAAATGCATTTGTTGGTTCAGGAGTTAATTATTTGTAATGTAAACAGTGTATTTCATGAATAAAAACGGCTCCATAAAAATCTTGACGGAATCCCTTTAATTCCTTGTGCAGCCTTTGCTGTATCCAACACTTATCAATATATACAAATGAATACACTCATTATTTCAGACAAGTCAAAAAGCAACCAATTTCATAATGTAGTAGAATATTTTTAGAAAATGGTTATTCAGAATAGTTTCTAGCGTTAGATAAAGTTGAAAGTGGTCTTTCCTTAAAGGGCAAATCAGCCCCAAAAATGTGCCCAATAAAACATAATTCTAAGCAACTTTCCAATATAAATGTATTTTAAAATGTCAGTGTTTTTACAGTTATTTGTAAAAACAATTGCTATTAAAAGCACTATTTGCTTAACTCCTGGTTGTTACTTTGTAAGCAATGTTGCAGAAGTCTTAGTTCCACATCAAAGACAGATCTGTTTATTCGCTGGATTTTCTTACAATGTTGCAAAAGTCTGAGCAATCTCAAACAGAGATATTGCTAGTGAAGGAAAGCGAATGAACCTATTTACCTCCATATCATACTGCTGAGCTCTGGTATTCACAAATACAGTAAGTTCATTCACCTCTGTATCGTGCTTTGTATTTAAGGGCCAGCGAAAGGAACAAGTCAAATGACTGTTAAGCTTCTCTGCAATGCAGCTCTGCTGGCACTCAATCCATCATGATCATATTTGAAACGTTTTTAATTTTATACTGTCTGTACTCATAAACATTTACAGGCAAAGAAAAAGCACTTTTCTTCTTAGGAAGTAAATTCCTTTCTCAGAAAGAAAAAAAAATATTGCTTACAAATACAGCCATCAAACATTTGATAACACACAATTGCACAAATAGTTACAAGCTGTACTGCCATATTAATGTGACTGTATTATTATTATTATCATTGTGTAGAGAGGCAAGCAACTGTAAGCATGCCAGAAAACTTCCAAAAACCAATGAGTTTAAATCATTAGTCCAAAGTGAGTGTACAGCACAAGAGCTCTCTGTACACTAGAGGATCTGCCCCCCTGGTCCAGAGCACAGATCATATCTGCTGTCTCTGGTGACAGCCCTTAATGCCCCTGCCTAACACTTGAGCTTTTACATGTACTTTCATGATACCAAAACAGCTTAACAACATACAGGCCAGTTATCCATATTGTAATTACAGTGATCTTTATAATGGTTGTCTATTTTTTTAAAAAAAAAAAATTTCAAGCCCTCCTTAGAGAAAATAGTACAGTCAGTGCAACTATTACAGATGCATAAATGGAATAATATGGTTTTGCTTTTTTACTTTGTCAGTCTTAAAATGATATGCAATCTAGGCAATTTAGAAAAATGTGTGCACTTAAAAGGTATACTCAATTTAATGTGTTGCAAAACTTTACTGGTTTATATGCTATTTAGAGGAATGCTTAGTGCTGCTCTGTTGCAGCTAAATAAAATGGTATGACTTCACTAAAACCAGTGCTGGACTGGCCCACCAGGAAAACTCCCAGTGGGCCCAGGTGTATGTGGGCTTCTTGCTTCTAACCATTTGGCCTATTTCGTGGTCATTCCCTATTTATTTATGAGAACAAGAATATTTTTATATATAGAGACTAGGAGAATAAAGAGAGAATAAAGAGGTTGAGTATGGAGAGGAGGTGTAATAGTTTGGAAAGTGGGCCCTCAACCTAAGGTCTCTGGGGGGCCCTGGCATCCCAGTCTGACACTGACTAAAACCCATAAGGCCAATGATACATGGATTCTTTTCTCTGCCAACATGTAAACTTCAGTGGATGAAAGCCAAACCGCTGCCATCCTCTTCCAGAATGTGTGTGATCTGACAGACCTGGGATCAGCCTCTCTGCGCACAGACCAGATTTCACCTCTGACATCAGCTGTGTATGGAAAAAAATTGTGCCATTGGCTGAAATATGTTGTGATGAAAGTATCAGATTCATAAGGCCAATCAGGGCAATTGCATGCAAATTGTTCTGTCTACTGACTTGTAAACCCCAGAGGAGATGAGCCGATAGGCTGCTTTTCTCTTGCAGAATGTGTGTGCTGACAGGCATGTGATCCACCTGTCTGCATACAACATTGTGAATTGTGGCACCATCACATGCCTGATGCTAACCTACAGGCACTTAAAAATATATATTACAGCGACTACTGTGATTTTTTTTCTGTTGTCGTAGCACATTAATATTTTTATCTATTAACCCTACCACACATTTATATGCAACACAGTTCCCATAGGGTATATTTAATCTAGAAATGAAGAATCCATGTTGCTGGCATATTGGTACTCCCGTTTCAATCATATAGATTATATGATTGGCAATACAAAAGAGTTATGTATGTACATTTGTACAGATGAAGAAAGGCCAACAACAAGGTAATACGTGTTGGAAGACATACAAATAAGATTTACATGGATAGTATGGGAGCAAGTTTGGATCCATTGATAAGTTAGGTGAATAAGGTACATCGTTCAAAAAGAGGAGCCTGCTATTTATAGCAGATGTTATGCTCAAAAGTCATTAAAATAGGTTATCACATCTGTTTTAACCAATTCTAGAACTTTACAGAAGCTCTTTGTGAAGATTAATAACATTAGGAGCCTCTCAAAATGTCACCACCCACACCTCGATCTGTGATGTATGACTAAAAACTGAAACAATAAATGTAAAGTAGGCAGACATAATGTCCATGTAATCCTATCATGTTTAATGTAGAATGCCTGTCAAATATCTGTTACAAATATGCATATTTTACTATTTCAAATGGCACTCTGTCATCAATAAAGAATATACTCCTTCCCAACAAGGTGCCCTACTCCTCTTACAGAAACTACTGTATATCCTTCTTAAATTTTTAGTGCTGGCATCACATTCCAATGAAGACAGGTATGCCCACATACTTTGTAAAACCTCCTTCCAGCCCAACTGTATGTCTTGACTTTCTCTGCTATCACCTTGAATCAGCATTTTGTTGTTCGCAATACAGAGGCAGGATGCAAACTTTTTGGGATAAAACTTTTCAATATGAACATTTAAAAAGAGATTTAATGAGATTGTTTCGCATAAATCGTTTAATACAGTTCTACAGCTAGTAATCGGTGCATTGTGTGTGATATGACTGTAAGAGTAGGGGTGAAGTGAGTAGGTACCATGTAACCACCGGACGGGTTCTACTCGGCTAGCACCATGGAGTAATCCTCCTCCTGCTGCCGAACTTTAACTAAAAAGCTGTGTTTTTCACTCTACTGCACATACGTCTGGCCCAGGCATTGAAGAAAGAAGAAGTAGAAGAAGAGGATTACTTAGTTATGCTGAGGGTATCAGGTAAGTGAATACAATCACTTGGGGGTGCCTAACTTTAGCCGACTTTTTAGTTACGCTTTTCGCTCTACTGTGCATGCGCAGCCGCACGAAGAGGGAGGAAGACAGAAGATCGCTCCATGGTGCTCACTGGTATAACTCCGGGCCGGTGCAGTTTTCTGCTGATAGGAGCAGCAACCCAGGGTTTCAGGTAAGTCAATAAAATCACTTGGGTGTGCCTAACATTTGGCACCCCCAAGTGCAAGATGACTTTCCTTCTCCTTTATGTATTATACTTACACACATAACATTTTTATTTCACCGTCATATTTCATTCCCATAGTTCCAATATTCTCTTTTTCTTTTCTTCCATTTCTACATAAAGAGCAGTAATAAAGGTTAATTTGATGTGCTATTAAAGGTCTGCTTACCAGAAAATCCTTGTTTTGCAGTCTGTTTTCAGGAAATGTGTATTAACAACAGCAACTACTTGTGCAATATGTTTGGTCACATGTAGAAAAAAGTGCCAAAATAGGATGTGGTTCAGTTAAGTCAATGCAGACACAAGCAATGCCAGGTCTTGCTATCCTTCAGCTGTTGCCAATATGATCTTGCAATGCCAGTTATAAACCACACTTATTATTCTCCTTCCAAACTGAAATCATAATGTTTGACTGCCATATTTTTCACAGAGCATATTTTGCATGTACCCTTTGTTAGCTTTAAACATTTTTAAAACACAGAGGCCTGATGTGGAACAGAAATGGAGCTTTGAAGAGACATGTATACTGCATATAACCTATAATGACTTTGTTATAGATTTTAAAATGTTCTTTCAGTGAGGGCACTACCTTTGCCCTTTTTGTAATCTACTCATTTTCCGATTCTAAAATTGGGCATCAAATATGAAGAACTGATTTACACTGTATATTTACCCAATTGATTCTAGCCAAGTCTTCGATGTCTTAAAAGGGATTCTGTCATAATTTTTATGGTGTAGATTTTATTTCTAAATTACACTGTTTACACAGCACATAATTCATTCTACCATGTAAATTTAATTCTTAACCCAACAAGTGTACTTTTTTTTATTGTAATATTGGTGCATAGGCGGCCATCTTAGGTTATTGTGCCTGGTCATGTGCTTTCAGCAAGAGCCAGCACTTCAGGATGGAACTGCGATCAGGCAGGCTATTGTTTCTCCTACTCAATGTAACTGAATGAGTGACAGTGGGACATGTTTTCTTTACTTTTGAGTGCTGTTCTTATATCTTGTATATCTTATATCTGGTATATTTTTGTTTTTTATATAATATATCTACTTAAAATCGAATTAACCATAATGACCAATCCTGATGGATTTATCAAATGGTCATTTATTGTAGATAATCGATACTGGTTTCATACATAGAGAGACCTGTGGGCTGCTCTTTGAATAGCGTGCAGCTGTGTTACGATGTGCTCATTTCAAAATGGGCAGGTGGGGTAAGCACTTATGCAACCTCCCCTCCCACCCCTACCTTTCACATTCACATCATTCAGAAGCACAAAGTGAGGAGCAGCAGGATGCGTGACCTGCATCACGGCCCTGTCCTTGCCTAAGTATAAACATTCCGGTACTCTGTGCAGCTAACCCAGGGCACAAGTGTTTAGGAAATGGGCACTAAGAGGCATGCTTATGAATGACCCACCACATTTTGCTACAATGAGAGATAATCTATTTGAAAAAAGAAAATAATAATAATATATATACTGAGTCGGTTTCCTCTATAGTTACTTCACTGTCTAGGGCAGAGCTCTTTACTGGGCTTTATCCCTAGCTTGAAAATTCCCCCTCCCTAGCTGCTACTAAATAGATGCTTAAATATTCTAAAGTGGCTGCACAACCAGGCCACGGCTACCACATTTTAATTTTTATGTGCAACTCTGTGACTGGGGCGGGGCAGGATTTGTAGCAGCTGGGAGCTGCTTGTGTGCTCCGGTACCCTGCAAAGATTTTTTTTGCTGGGGGTTCCGGAGCTCACTTGGTACTCCACTAGCCCTAGAGGAATAACCCTTTTAGCGAAAGTAAGGGAACAGGGACCCAGTGAATGCAGTAAAGTCAGTTATAGGTCCAGCTTTTGTCATGAGTATGTTCTAGGAATGTAAGATAGAAAGGCAAGCTAGTACGAGCAGCTTGTGCTCCAACAAGATCTGATACTACTAGCCTAAAGTGAAGGGACTGCAGTACTGAAGAGGGATTCAGGTTATAATACACAAGAGCCATGACTATCCTGTAAATGATATCCTTATAAATGGTTACTAGCGATGTCATCAGTTATAAATGGTGAGTAGTGATGTAATTTTTGTCACATGACTCCTAAAACTTGTGTATTATAATAAATAAAGTACCCCTTGTTGGAAGATATGAGGATATTAGAAGTAACCTCAGAGTTCCATGACCTGTATAAAAGCACTCAACCTTTGGCCTCGTGCTTTTATATGGTCTTGGAACTCCTCGTGATTTATAATCCTTATATTTTACAATAGGGGGTACTTTATTCACTTTATATTCAGCTCCCTGAATCATTTCTTCTGTAGGGGACCTGGAGCACTATTGCTGGTATCCTAAAGGTGCATCTTAAAACCTACCAAGCCAGTCTCCACAGTGGTGTCACAAGTCTCTGCTATGCCTTGAGCATCTTTGTCTGCATTATCTATCTCAGTTGGATGTGTGAGTATTAACCCAGTGGATTGTCTTTGACGATAAACCCTGTTTTGTTTTGTTTGTAAAGACCCTCTAGTGTCCTACTTTTATGTCTATACAACCTTATGTAGGTATGGTTCCTCTCCCTTCCTCCTCACTTGGCCAGGGCCCATCTGGGTAAGAGAGTCGTTTGTGACCTATGCTAACTTGGGAAGGCACTTTTAAGCCAAAATAGGGTTACATTTACTTCTACATAATAACATATTTTAATAATCATAGAATTACCTAGAAACAAACACACTCTGCTCACTCCATATTAGACACATCTATCATATAGCGTTCAGTTGTATTATATTTTATTCACAGTTGTGACATTTGCTTATATTACTAAACTGGTTAACAGGCTCCCTGTTAGTTGCACTGTTAAAGGGGTTGTCTGCCTTCAAACACCTAGTTGTTTTCAGACAGTTCACCAGAAACAACCTTTTCCAAGGACTTTCTATTTTCTATGTGTGACGGTTTTCTTGTATTGAAGTGGAAAGTATAATTGTTCACCATCTAAAGCAGCTTTGGGACCCTATAAACACTTCTAAATTGATACATTTAGTTGATACATTTCTTATCTTTGTCCCTGATAAGGAGAATCTCTGGGTTTCATTACAGGCAGCTGTTAGAATTGATACAATAGTTGCTAATACTTCAGAGATGCTGCTGAGAAATGGATCAACTAGGGGGCAGATTTATCAAGTATCGAATTTCAAAGTGAAAAGAACTTCGTAATTCGAAGTACATTCGAAGTCGTAGGATCGTACTATGATCGTAGTTCCAATCGAACGATTTAATCGTACGATTTTACATCGACTTCTAAAAACTTAGCCAAATGTTAGCTATATGTTCTAGGAGGTCCCCATAGGCTAACATAGCAATTCGGCAGGTTTAAGGTGGCGAAGTTGAAGTTTTTTTTAAAGAGACGGTACTTCGATTTTCAAATGGTTGAATTTGTGAAGTATTTTCACTTCGATTCAAAGTCGAATTTGGCCTATTCAATGGTCGAAGTACCCAAAAATTACTTTGAAATTCGACGTTTGTTAATTTGAAAATTCACTTCGACCCTTAGTAAATGTTAGGGTTGCCACCTTTAATGAAAAAAATAACCGGCCGGTGGGGGGCGGGTACAAAAAGGAGGTGGGCCATGACGCAAAGGGGGTGGGGCTACGCAGCGCGACTCAAAAAGGGGCGGAGCAACAACACGGCAATGCGAAGAAGACTACAAAAAAGGTAAATTCTGGGGGCAGGCCGAGGGTTGTTTTTTAAAGGATATTACAAATTACCGGCAACTGCATTGCCGGTAAATTTGTAATACCGGCCCCGGCCTTGGCAGGTGTTTTACCGGCTAGGCCGGTAAAATACCGGCCGGGTGGCAACCCTAGTAAATGGGCTCCTTAATGTTGCAAAATTTTAACAGTTCAGAGTCTGCCCCTGAATTACTAAACTGCCAGACTCAAACACCAGAGACAATCAACTTTACACTTAAGGTGGCCATACACGGGCAGATAAAGCTGCCGATATCGGTCGTTTGGACCGATTTGACAGCTTATCTACCTGTGTATGGGGGCTTCTGACGGGTCTTCCCGATCGACATCTGGCCACGATATCGATCGGGAAGGTTGGATTTTTACCCGACCGACCTATCAGAGCCCCTTGGCGCATCGTAATTCGATCCTTTTGCCATACGGCCGAACGCTCGAATTACCCCCGATATAGCCACGCAGTTTAGTGGCATATCGGGGAAAGATCCGCTCGTTTAGCGATGTCGCCAAACGAACGGACCTTTGAGTCTATGGCCACCTTTAGTTTTTGGAAAAACAGTAACAAATAAATAATGGAGAATAATTGAAAAAAAGTCTTTATTTCTGGGGAACTATCTGAAAACAATTGAACTGAAAAAAGTGTTTGGAAGGTGAACAGTCCCTTTAAAGGGATACTGTCATGGGAAAAAAAATTTTTTTCAAAAAGAATCAGTTAATAGTGCTGCTCCAGCAGAATTCTGCACTGAAATCCATTTCTCAAAAGAGCAAACAGATTTTTTTATATTCAATTTTGAAATCTGACATGGGGCTAGACATTTTGTCAATTTCCCAGCTGCACCTGGTCATGTGACTTGTGCCTGCACTTTAGGAGAGAAATGCTTTCTGGCAGGCTGCTGTTTTTCCATCTCAATGTAACTGAATGTGTCTCAGTGGGACATGGGTTTTTACTATTGAGTGTTGTTCTTAGATCTACCAGGCAGCTGTTATCTTGTGTTAGGGAGCTGCTATCTGGTTACCTTCCCATTGTTCTTTTGTTTGGCTGCTGGGGGGGGAAAAGGGAGGGGGGTGATATCACTCCAACTTGCAGTACAGCAGTAAAGAGTGATTGAAGTTTATCAGAGCACAAGTCACATGACTTGGGGCAGCTGGGAAATTGACAATATGTCTAGCCCCATGTCAGATTTCAAAATTGAATATAAAAAAATCTGTTTGCTCTTTTGAGAAATGGATTTCAGTGCAGAATTCTGCGGGAGCAGCACTATTAACTGATTCATTTTGAAAAAAACATTTTTTCCCATGACAGTATCCCTTTAAGCTTATGTCTTATTGTTTACATGTGCCAAAGCTTGTCATTGCATGATAACAAGAAACACATTAAATCTGCCCTAGCAACAGTAAATATGCCAGCGCCTACGTCACGGCCTGTCACAGAGCCCATAAGGATCACCCGTCCCACCCTGTCACTGTCCTTGCCTGACATAGAGCGGAAGTGAGGTCAGTGGGAAAATAAGAACATGCAAAGGGTACGGTATCCATTTTAGGACATCTGCCTGAAACCCTAAATGATGTCCTGCTCTCTTTCCCTAAAATGTTTGTAGTGCTATGAAATCCTTATTGAACCACCCCCACTGATGCGGTTATGAGATCTTGTCTTCTTTACTGACAGGTCCCACCTGCTCCACTCACCCTCCCAGCAATGTCAGTTTTGCTAGTTACGCTTACTTTCTACTGACAGGTCCCAGCTTCCAATTCATTCTCCTCCCTGTGATGTCATCCTTAGACCCGCCCCAATGCAATGTCATCCCCGGCTCCACCTCTGAGCGGTGTCACATGTCACAGCTTTCCTCCATCATTCTTATGGGCTATGGAATAACTATTCTGCAGGAAGGATGGAGGAAATCTGAGGCGAGACATCGCATGGAGGAGGACCCATAGAAATTGTCGCTTGGAGAAGACTGAATGGGACCTGTCAGGAAAAAGTAAGAGAAGCTCGCATAACTTAAATGGCAGGCAGGGGTAGTCAGCACAAAGTAAGAGGAGATCGCATAACTGGTACCAGCAGTGGATTTGGGGAACGTGCAATAAGGATGTATTAGAAATACTGAGATTTTAAAGGGAGAGGGCAGAACTACTTGAACTCGGTGCGTAGATTTCCGAAAAGGCTATCGATCCGCCTGAATTCATTCAAGTCTTTTCATCACTAAAGAGCCCGACGAAAAAAAAAGTAGGTCACTCGTGTAAAAACTCGTCAGTTGCCTATTCCAACGCCAAGGTTAAATACATTGCCCCTAATTTGTCGTGCTATATCATTTCAGACTGTCGTGAAAGAAGCCGTTTCTCCGTGGAAACCCTATGGAAAAGTAGCGCACTCTTTTGTTTGAGCGGAATGATGCGAAAGAGGGGTTGCTGTGCGTCCTATTAAAGCAGTGGCGCAGCGCTTCTGACGTTAGTAAGAGCTCTGAGGCTTACAGTGGGAGTTCTAGAAGAAGCGGAGAGGAACACTGCCCTGTCTGTTTACATGGTGTATAACCAGCAGCCCTGCTCGTGTTTGGATTAAATATAACTTGGAGCTGTGCCCCAGTCATCAAACAATAAATGTATCCAGCTGTAACACTTTGCTAAGCTTTGCACAGTCTTGTATTGTTATTGTTCATACAAGCTGCCGGGGGAGAAACACAAAGAATCAAGACGACCCACGTCTGTCAAGATATAGTGTGGCTGTTACCGTTCAGATTTCCTGCAAGTGCAAAAACCTTTTACAGCTGGAGCACCTGTCATCGATTGTTACCCTGAAGCATCCCCCAAAGCACAGGGTCACAATAGATTCAGCCCCCTAATGTTACAGCTTCTCCCCTCCCAGTGTGTCTGAAAGGGTGGAGACACTGGCTGTCACATTTAAATCTGCACAACAACATGTTTTGACTTCTGCATTCTTAAACACAGACACTTGCACCTGTGTATTGTGTATCCATGTGCTTTAACAGAGGAATGGGAGGGCAAGAAGAAGAGTATGAAATCCTATCTCTGGCTGCCGAGTCAGGAAACTTACACCAGCATCTTGCAGCAGGAGCACCAGCACTCGCCTGGGACCAAGCCCATCTCAGTTAAGACTGGCAGTCATCTCTTTCTGGGGTTCTGTGCAAGAAAATAAACACAGTTCTAAATTTTGACGTTTACCAGCATCTGGGTTTTTAAGATTGGGATTTATAAGGAATTGAGAACATTATGGACATAATTTTTACACCGTTTACATGCTCTTTGTGTTGGTACAGTAAGAGAAACCATACTTTTATGAACGAAGATTTGTAACTAGTTGGTCCATCATGTTGATGACTTGAGGCATTACAATTTTCACCATCCCATTTGTTGCTTTTGTTTTTTTTAATGATCTTCCCCAAAAATCCATTGACTTTAAGCACCGCAATTTAGAGGGGATGCACAGAATGGTAGCAATAACATTTCTGGACAAAAAAGAAACATCGGGGTTGTGGAAGGAGGAAAAGATAAGCTGCCACGGAATAAACTGTAAATTGGAAGCCTGAATGAGCTTTTCGGTGCCTGCAACCTGAAGGATGGAGGTGGTGGGAGATTTCGAGTACAGCAGAAAGGATCTTATTGGCCATGGAGCATTTGCTGTGGTCTTTAAAGGGCGTCACAGAAAGGTAATGATATTGCAAAACGTATTTTGACTTTTATTTCTCAAATTATGCTAAATGTGTTTGCTGGTTACCACCTTAATAATAACATTCTTTTTTCGTTGTGTTTTTGCATAAATGATCTGAAGGTAAAATATGTATTATGTTGTGTGACTGTAGCCCAGCGTAGTTATAGGCTGAAACAAACAAAAAAAAAAAATAGATTAACTTGCTACATTTTTCATGCCTTGTATACCTAGTAGTCTCAGAATCCAACAGAATTAACTAAAGAAGGCAAAAAGTTTCCCCCTTTTAAAAAAAGTTGCTTGTCAAGTTTGTCTGGAGCACAACCCCCAGATTTAGTGAACATATCCATGTTGCATTTAGACAAAGTGACTGTGTATCTTAAAGGGACAATAAACCATAAATGCCTAAAAGCAGTTTTTTTCAGACAGGTTTCAATCAAATCTTTTCGTCGTTTAACATTTGTTCAGTGTCACCTTATGAATATGACAACATTATGTAATTGTTTCTGTTGTCATGTTTCAAGAGTATCTAAGAGTGATGTTAATGGTTCACTAAAAATATCACTTTTAGTGGCCTTCAGACTAGACCTTGGGGGAGCACTTTCAATAAAACTCTCCTTCCCCCAGTCGCATGCCCCATCTGAAATCAAACTGGATGTTACCTTCTACTTAACATGGGCTGTCCATGGTATTTTTTAGGGAGTGGGCCTAGGATAGTGGGGCCCACAATTTTGTTCCCCTGACTCACGCCAACCCAGTCTGAATATGTAGAAGAGTAAAATTAGATTTCATTTTAAACCTCCCCCTAACTGACATTATAATAATTATAATTATTTAGAACAACAAAACAAGCATTCCCTTACATTTACACACTATCCAGTGGTGTAGGCCAGTACTTGCAATAGGAAACTGCAATGTAATCATTTATCCTAACCTCACCCTGACTGGCTTCTAGACTGGACAGTTAGGATTATTTAGAACAGCAAAATAAGCTTTCCTATAAATGACACACCCAGTCTTTAGATCAGTACATGGAATAGGAAATAGCAATGTAGGACAACACTTAGAATGCTGTGGAGTAGATTGTAGAAGCAAACGGTTAACTTGAGTATAACTCACCCACAGGTAACTGTATTCAAAACACTTGACCTCTGTCACAACAACAATACTATCATCTGCATTATGAGCAGCATATTTGAAGACACTAAGCTTCAGTTAATACAGTTAATGTCTAAATTATGATCTTAGTAATTCCTCTTTCAAAACAAACAAGGTTAATTGGCTCCTGATAAATTTGGCTATAGTGTAAGTGTGATAGGGATTTTAGATACTAATCTCCTCTAGTAAAGGGACTAATGTGAATATGTGCAATCTTTGTAAAGTGATGTAGAATATGTTGGGATTTATTTTGTTTATGTACTTCTGTTTATCTTATGCAAGATACATTTACTTTTCAATATAAATATATGTTGTATCATATCATAACAGTATCTTTCTCCAGTTCCCTAAATCCAGATAAGGATAAGACTTGGCTTTCTAATCTTTTCAGTTTGCAGTATCAAGCAGTCTTCCCCTACTGCTTCACCATTGTTTTGAGACATGCTGATGCAGCTGAGTTGATGTTGCAATACTAATTGTCTTTTGCTGTTTGCCGAAAAACCACAAAATCTTTGCCTTCATAAGGGCAGAGACACACGCTGGTAATTTGGGAGATTAGCCGCCCAGCAACAAATCGCTTCTTCTTCGGGCGACTAATCTCTCCGAACTGCCTCCCCACCAGCTAGAATGTAAATCACAGGCGGGATGGCACTCAAAAGGAAACTTCAGGTGACTTCAGAAAGCAGAAGTGTTCTGAGTGCTTCTGTGTTCTCCCGCCGGAGATTTACCTTGTAGCCCGGTGGGAAGGCTGTTCGGGGAGATTAGTCGCCCGAAAAAGAAGCGATTTGTCGTTGGTAGTCTCTCGAAATAGCAGCGTGAATGTTGTTAGGCTAATGGAACCCTTTATGAATATCCAAAAGTCTACTAAAATGCATGTCTTTTTAGGATAGATTTTGTTAAGCATTTATATCAACATTTATTAAAATTCAAAAATCAGGTTTAAGTACATACTAAAGCAACATCTGATTGTATACAACCAAAACTTGCCTCCAAACCAGGAATTAAAAAAAAAAGTACCTGCTTTTAGGCCACTGGTTGGGGAACACTGTGTTAGAGGTTGGGCACTAATGTTGGGTGATCAGTCCTGGTTTCCCATTTATGCTTCAATTCATGCCAAAAGTTTAGTTGGGTTGAGGTCAAGGCTCAGTGCAGGCCAGCCTACTCCCATCTGTAAATCAGTTCAGTATAGACCATGCTTTGGTGAAAGGGCTTATTTTATTCTAACCAGGAAAGGACTTTGTTGCCACAAAGTAGTAAAGTCAGAATTGTCAAGAATTAGACCATCGCAATAACAGGATTTTTTGATACTTACCGTTAAATCTGTTTCTCTGTAGTCGATAGGGGGACACAGGGACCTTAGGGGTTTAAGCTCCATCCTCCAGGAGGCAGGACACTTATGAAAATTATTCAGGGGGCGTGTCTGGACAGCCAGCTTAACCCCACACACATACGAATTCCAATCAGTTTGTACCAAAGATACTGCTATAATAACTATAAAAACCATAGCCGAATGGCAGAACAGGAAGGAAAAAACAGGAAGAGTATTCCCAATAGACCAACGTGGTCAACATTCCTCAAGGGACGGGAAGCCCTGTGTCCCCCTATCGACTACAGAGAAACAGATTTAACGGTAAGTATCAAAAAATCCTGTTTTCTCTGTCGTCTCTGGGGGACACAGGGACCTTAGGGGACTTAACAAAGCAGCCCCAGACAACGGGTGGGATTGAGGAATTGAACTGAATTAGTGAGGACACATGTTACTGCACTACAGAGTGCAGCACTTTGCGGCCAAACGCCGCCTCCGCTGAGGAGTACGTGTCAAGATTGTAGAATTTTGAGAAGGTATGAACGGAGGACCAGGTGGCCGCTTTGCATATCTGCTCAACCGACGCAGAGTTGCGCCATGCCCAGGAAGCTCCGACTGCTCTTGTAGAGTGAGCTCGTACATTCAAGGGCGGAACCTTCCCCTTGGATAAGTAGGCTTGTCGTATCGTTTCTTTGATCCACCTCGCAAGCGTTGCTTTTGATGCTGCAAGACCTTTTTTAGGGCCCGCTGGCAGTATAAACAAGGAAGTAGAACGCCTAAACGGTCTTGAACGTTCCACGTACCACCGAAGTGCTCTGACAACATCTAATTTATGTAATCTGCTCTCCTTGTCGTTCTTTGGATTAGGGCAGAGGGTTGGTACTACTATTTCTTGGTTGATGTGAAATTGAGTTACCACTTTAGGCAGAAAGGAAGGTAGAGTTCTGAGTACGGCTTTGTCCCTGTGGAATATGAGGTATGGTTCATCAGATGACAAAGCGCCGAGTTCAGACACCCGTCTGGTTGAGGATATCGCCATCAGGAACAGGACTTTCTTAGTCATAATTGATTCGGGAACAGATCCCAGGGGTTCAAACGGCGGATCGAGTAGCGCTTCGAGAACAAGGTTCAAGTCCCACCCTGGGACTGGAGATCGGAATGGAGGTTTGAGATGTTGCACTCCCTGCATGAAGGTCCGAATGGAGTCGTCTAATGCCAATCTCGACTGAAGGAGTACAGACAAGGCGGATATCTGTACCTTGAGAGAGCTGAACTTAAGGTTAAGTTGAAGACCCCTCTGAAGAAAGGACAGTATCCTAGGGATGTTGAGTTCTAGAAATGGGAACCCCGCCTCGGTGCACCAGTCGTGGTAGGAACGCCAAATTCGGTGATATGATCTAGATGAAGTTGTTTTTCGGGCTTTTAGCATGGTGGAAATGACGTCTTCCGACAGGCCTTGTTTTCTCCAGATGTCGGATTCAATAGCCACCCCGTCAAAAGGAACAGGCCCGGGTTGTGGTGGGCTATGGGCCCTTGAAGGA
This sequence comes from Xenopus laevis, assembly GCF_017654675.1. Taxonomy (NCBI): domain Eukaryota; kingdom Metazoa; phylum Chordata; class Amphibia; order Anura; family Pipidae; genus Xenopus; species Xenopus laevis. The sequence continues at coordinate 85,291,994 of NC_054374.1, forward strand.
GAAGGTCTGGTCTGGGAGTCAGTCGCATCGGTTGGGCCACCGACATCTCCTGCAGGTCTGAGAACCATGTCCGTCGTGGCCAAAAGGGAGCCACGACGATTACGGTGATTTGTGACTGTCTGATCTTCTTTAGTACCCGGGGTAGCATTGGAAGAGGAGGGAAGACATACGCTAGGCTGAAGCGCCAGGATTGAGTCATCGCATCTGTCCCTGCTGCTGTCGGATCCCGACAGCGGGCAAAATACCGGGGTACCTTGTGATTGTGTCTGGATGCCATGAGGTCTATTTGTGGACATCCCCATTGATGTACTAGCTGGGCAAAGACTTCCGGGTGCAGTTCCCATTCCCCGGGCTCTATTTGATTTCGGCTGAGGTAATCCGCTTTTGTGTTGGATACCCCCGGAATATGGATTGCAGACAACCTCACGTTGTTGACTTCTGCCCAGTGTAATATTTGCTGAGCCTCCGCTAGTGCCGCTTTGCTGCGGGTACCTCCCTGGCGGTTGATGTATGCCACTGTTGTGTCGTTGTCGCTCTGTACCCGTACAGGCCTTGTTTGAAGAGGCTGGGTCCATCCTCCGAGTGCCAGTCTCACAGCTCTTAGTTCTAGTACGTTGATTGGGAGTTTCGACTCTTCTGCGGACCACAGCCCTTGTGCGGATAGGTTGTTCCAGGTCGCTCCCCATCCCTGCAAGCTTGCGTCCGTGGTAACGACTGTCCAGTCTGGTGTCGCCCAGGACAGACCCGTGTTGAGGTTGGATGGCTTCAACCACCATAGGAGAGACCTCCTGGTCTGTTGGGAGAGCGAAAATGTTCGGGATAGTGGTCCCCCTTTCCAAACAGCAAGTATGTTGGACTGTAAGGGACGAAGATGTATCTGTGCAAATGGTACTGCCTCTATGACTGAGACCATCACACCTAGAACCCGCATGGCTGCCTGTATCGTGATCTTTTGGGGTAGAAGGAGGCGTTTTGTTTGTTCTCGGAGTCTCGTCTGTTTGTCGTGAGGGAGACAGACTAGTTGAGTGATTGTGTTGAATTCCAGTCCCAAAAAGGTCATCTGGTGACTGGGGTGCAGGTTCGATTTCGACCAGTTCACTGTCCAACCGAAGTCTTGGAGCATAGAGATTGCCAGAGATAGATCTTGTTTTGCTTTTGTTGTAGTTCTGGCTTTTATGAGCAGGTCGTCCAGGTAGGGAGTGATTGATATCCCTTGTAGACGTAAGGCCGCTGCCGAAACTGCCATCAACTTGGTGAATACTCGCGGAGCTGTTGACAGTCCGAATGGAAGAGCCACAAATTGGTAATGGTTGTTGGCAAAGGCAAATCGCAGATAGCGGTGGTGCGGGGGCCAAATCGGTACATGGAGGTACGCGTCCTTTATGTCTAAGGACATCAATAGTTGACCCTCTTCCATGCCCCTGATCACTGAGCGTAAAGTCTCCATTTTGAATCGAGTTGATCTGATGAATTTGTTGAGAAGTTTGAGGTCTAGAACGGGTCTGAAGGTTCTGTCTTTCTTTGGAACTATGAAAAGATTGGAGTAGAACCCCGAGAATCGTTCTTGAGAGGGCACAGGCACTATGACTCCCGCTATTTCCATATCGGTGATGCATTTGAGGAAGGCTTGGGCCTTGGTGCTGTTGCATGGCACTCTGGACATGAAAAATTTGTTGGGAGGAGTGACAAAGAAGTCGATGTGGTACCCTTCTGACACTATTTCTTTGACCCAAGCGTCTGAAGAGTGTCGAATCCATGCCTCCCGGAATCGCAGTAACTTTCCTCCTATGAGTTCCCTTGATTCCGGAAGGATTAGACAGTCAGGCTGTTGTGGATTTCTCATTTGAAGGCTTGTTGTGAGTCTTGGTGGACTTCCAGGTTGGACGTCCCCTGTCGTTGGGTTTTGATCGAAAGTGAGATCTAGGAGGGGACTGGTTTCTTCTGTGAAAACGACCGCTGTGGCCTCGAAAAAATCTACCTCGCCTGGAAGAAGAGGTCGGTCTGCTTTTGGCTTGTGGGAGAAAGGTACTCTTCCCCCCAGTCGCTTGGGAAATTATTTTTTCCAGCTCTTCGCCAAACAATCGTTGTCCTTTGAATGGAAGTGAAGTAAGAGACTTCTTGGAGCTGACGTCCGCTGACCAACTTTTAAGCCACAAAATCCTTCTCGCTGCTACTGATAGCGCTGAGGTCCTGGCTGTAGATTGGGCGGCGTCTAGGGTTGCGTCGCAAAGATAAGCTGATGCATCTACGACAGAAAGGAGGGATGCTGCGAGTTCCGATCGGGGTACTCCCTCCTGTATATCTCGGAGAAGGGCCTCCGCCCATGCCTGTATGGCTCTGGAGACCCACGCTGAAGCTAGTAATGGTTGTAGTGCGGCCCCCGAGGCGGAGTAAATGGCTCTAAGGGTTCCTTCCATTCGTCTGTCGGCAGAATCTTTAAATGCTGCAGCATCGGTAACCGGCAGAGTCGTGGATTTGGACAGACGGGATACTGGAGCATCTACCGTTGGAGGGGTGAACCATTTATCAACCAATTCCTTAGGAAAGGGATAGGATTTAGAAAATTTCTTGGAGGCTTGAAATTTTCGTTCTGGAAAATTCCACTCTTCTTGTATCAAGTTGGTCAGTTGATCGTGTGCGGGAAAGCAGGTTACGGATTTCTGTTTCCGTTTGAATAGACCTGTGGACTGACCTTTCACCTCCTGTGCCGGGGAGATATTAAGTACCTCGAGAACTCCCTTAATGATACCATCAACGTCGTGTTGTGTATCTTTGTCTGTACTGTCCCCTTGTGGTTCCTCATCTTCCGATGGTGCATCAGATGGGGGAATTTCCCCTTCTGACTGAGAGGAGCTCTGATCTTCTGATGAATCAGCAGACATATAGTGAGCAGTGACAGGATTCTTAGGGCTATCTACTCTCTTGCGTTTTCCCTTGTGTTTTTGGCTGAGTTTGGAGAGAACTTTCCCCAAATTATCTGCGATGACGGGTAGTCCCTGCAGGGAGGCTAGGGACTGAGAAAGATGTAAAGCCCAAAGTGGTGCATTTTCCTCCTGGGTAACAGTTTCTCCAGTATCCTGGGAAGTGCCCTGAGGATCTAAGAGCAGAGGGCTCTGTTGTGAGAGAGACACTTGAGTGGAGGTTGACATTTGCGCTGTTGAGCAGGATGTGCACAGCGGTTCACTCTGACCCCCCCTAAATTTTGTCTGACAATTTGTGCAGGCATAATGTGAAACCTGCGCCGTTGCCGGGGTTTTCCCCCCCGCCCTAGGGAATAGGCCCCCTGCCTTACCTTCTGCCATCCTGCCAGTCAGTGCAACACTGGGGTTTTTCACCCCTGTTGGAAAAGGTAGGCGTGTGGGATTGTTGGCTGTGGTCGTCCACACTGCCTTCCCTGTGGTAAGGAACGGGTTAACCTCAGTCTGGGGTTATGGTGCAGTGACTGGGTGTCGTGCGTGCTATTGGAGCGCACCGGTGCTAGAGGTACTGTGCTGGAGTTCGCGCCGAGTGATCGCCAAGATGGCGCCGTTTCGCGCGCTTCTCACAGAAGTTTTCCCTCAACCAAGATGGCGCCGTGCGCCTCCCCGCGACTGCGCGCCCTTTTTTCCAACTGCAGTGTAAAGAGAAGAGAGGGCGCGCCAGCCGCAGCGCTAGAAAAACTATCCTCCTCCCTCCCAGAATGGAGGTCAGCAGCTGGACCTGACCGCCCGTGTCTGCACCGCGTCGCTAGAGACGCAGATAGACTGGCAAGCGGTGATGAGGAGAGAGGGGTGGGGAATGGCGGCGCAATTGTAGCGTATCAAGCCGTGTAGGTAGAGCTTGAATTGCACTGTGGGCTGGGGGGTGTGGGGAGAACCTTTTCCGAGTTCTGGTCCCTGGGTTAAGAGGGATTATACTTACCCAGCAACCCTTACCTCCCTCAGCCTTGTCCACCGGTCAGACCTCTGAACCTATAGGGAACAGGTTGTGTCTTGGGGGGTCTTCTCAGCCGTTTTCGGGCTGTGATGTCGACCCCACGGTGGAATCCCTCGTAGGAGGTGTGTTCTCAGGCAAGCAAGTTTTATCACTGCTTCCGAAATCACCTGCTGTCGTTTCTGATGAAGAATAAGGTTTTTCCCCATCAGCAATAGTCCATCCTCCAGGTAGCAGGACACTTAAAAAACTGATTGGAATTCGTATGTGTGTGGGGTTAAGCTGGCTGTCCAGACACGCCCCCTGAATAATTTTCATAAGTGTCCTGCCTCCTGGAGGATGGAGCTTAAACCCCTAAGGTCCCTGTGTCCCCCAGAGACGACAGAGAAAATTAAATAGGCTATCAACATACTGTTGGTGAAATGGTGTAAGGAAAGCATATTTGCTGGAAATTCAATTTTTTCTGTTTTAATGACAAGCATTACAAACATTTTGCACTCTTATTTCCTATGTTAATAAGAGTGATGCCTTATATTACAGACAATTAAAGTATATGGTATATTCAGTCAGAGGCATTCTGCCTAGTGATGTAGCAGGTATCATTTTTAGATGCATGTAGCATTACATTGGGCAGGATTTTAGTACTTCTGAGTGTGGCCTTTAGAGCATTCCACAAATGGAAATGATTACCACGAAGATGGTCATGTTCAGTAATAAATTTCATGGATTAGGTGTACAGTTGGTGTTGTTATGGTTTCTTGTGTTACAGATGTTTTGTGTCACATGGCAGAAGCACCCTAGTTTTTATTTTTTATGCAATTTTTTTTTTGGATCTTATAATTCATGTATTCTTAACTTATGGGTAAAGTCTCAAAGTCCTTATGCTGTTTAGCTTGGGTCACTGGTATCACCCAGATTATCAATAAAAAGTCCACCTACAATAGAAAATAGTAATTAAAATAAAGTATGTACACCAATTTAAGATTGCAAAACTGCATAGGGGTCAAAGGGGTTGTTCACCTTCCAAGCACTTTTTTCAGTTTAATTGTTTTCACCAGAAATAAAGACTTTTTTCAGTTGCTTTCCATTTAAAAAATTTTTTTTATCGTTTTTCCAAAACTGATGTCTTATGTTGTGTCTCTGGTGCCTCAGTCTGGCAGCTCAGTAATCCAGAAGTAGATTCTGAACTGTTACAATATGATACATTTAGTGGCTACATGAGTTGATACATTTATCACTTATGTACTTGGAATATTAGCAACAATTGTATCAATTATAACAGCTGCCTTTAACGAAACTCAGGGTTTCTGCTCAGTAGGGACAAAGATAACAAATGTATCAATTTAGAACAGTTACAGAGTCGTCAACCCCCACCCCAGTCGCTTTAGATTAGGTGAAAAATTAAACGTACTTCAGTTTTAGAAAAATGATCACAAATCGAAAATAAAAAGCAATTGCAAAAAGTCTTTATTTCTGGTGAACTATCTGAAAACAACTAAAGTGGGAAAAGTGTTTGAAGGTGAACAGCCCCTTTAGAAGAAGGCAGTGTGCAATGTGCATTTTGCTGTCTCTTTTGCACTTTCCAAAATGGCTTCTGGTGTTGCAGGCTGAGTTATTTTATAACTTGGGGTGACTATGGAAAATGCATCGCCGCATGTGCGTTAGCTCAGACGACTTTTTATTATAGCCTATGGAAAACACGCTGAGGCAGTTCGGGAAGATTGTCGCTCAGAAGACGAGGTAATTAGTCGCCAGGCGACAAAATCTTCCCGAATTTCCTTGTGTGAACTAACCCTTAAAGAGACTGCACTACAGGATCTTTATAAAGACAGACACAAACAAAGACAATGGGGGGAATTCACAAAAGTGGAGAGCCCATTTTTGGAATAAAAGTGGTGGTAAACTGGTGTAAAATTCCTTTCCATATTCACAAACAGAAATCCGCCTAAATGACTTTTCCCCCGACATTTTAAAAATGGAGTAAAGCTCAGTATAACTCTTCCCCATGTGTCAGATCATTTCTAAAATAACTTGCTCTGCTTTGGTTCAGACAATCTTCATTTCACACCTCTTGTAGGTGCCTCATTGGGGAAGAATTAGCATATTAATAAGGATTAGCATTTTATAGTCAGGGCACAAGTTTGTGTCTAACCCTAGAGGTGTAATACCCTCATTAACAAAACAAGTAAAACACTGATTAAACAAAAAGTGTAATTTATACAATTTGATGTTTTTAACTCACATTTTAACTGCATTATTTTACTAGTTTTAGCTGAGTGAATGAGCAATATTAGCAATTTGAGTGAATATATTATCTAAAGGAAAAGTAAAGCCTCTCAGGCATTTTTTTTAGTTTTGGCATCAATTAGACACTAGATCCAAGATAATAAAAACAATTTTTGATACAAATCCCTATATTATTAGCATTTCTTGCTACAGAATTGGAATTACACAAACATGTAGGCAAATTTAGAAAGCCCAGGTTATCCTGAAAAAATTTATGTATAATTTTCCTAGGTAAAACAAACCCCCTCCCCCAAAAAATCCAATTGATGGCTGACTGACAGGTGTAGTAAGCGCTAAAGACAAATTCAGAAAAAAATGTCATCAAAATGTTGTGCAAAAGACAAAATCTGAAAACTGTCTGTTTAAAAGACAAATTCACAAAAGTGGAGATAGAGGTTTGTGAATTTGATGGGAAATCTGACATTTTTATCTCCATTTTTATGTTGTCTCAATATCACCACTTTTGTGAATTCCCCCCAATGTGTGTAAGAAATCTTACATAAAATACAGAGCCAGTGTTTGAAAATTCATGTTAGGTACTATGGTATTGGTTCTATGTGGTTGCCAAACTGCTTATCTTAAGGGAGAAGGAAAGGCTAAAATTAAGTAAACTTTATCAGAAAGGTCTATATAAATACACCAGTGAACCTCAGTAATGCTGCTCTGAGTCCTCTGTCAAAAGAAACACCACATTTCTTTCCTTCTATTGTGTACACATGAGCTTCTGTATCAGACTTTCTGTTTTCAACATAAACCTCCAGGGCTAGGGCTTGAGCATGCTGAGTTGGCTGCCCTCTTCCCTCCCCCTCCCTGCTGTAATCTGAGCCCAGAGCAGGGTGAGCAGGGAGAGACTCAGGCAGGAAGTGATGTCACACCAAGCTTATATGGCAGCTGCTATCCTAAACAAACAGAGAGAGCTTCTAGAGCTGTTTACTCAGGTATGGTAAAGAATTCTGCAGAATAAATATAGTGTTATAGCTTGCACTATTGTGGCTAATCTATTGGCAATAAACTGCTTCAGTAGTTTTGCTTCTTAAGTTACAGGGGCCATCCCCATTATACACCATTAAATTAAACACTGAATCATGTAGAGGATTGTGTCCCTCCAGCCTGGCATAGGTTCTAAGAAAGAAAGGTATACAAATGTAGAGTTAGTTGTTCTTTTATTAAAATGCAAAGTGCAGGTTGGGGTAAAATAATCAGTTTGATGGACAGAATCCCCAACAAATGGGCATGCTAACTCGATTTATAGTGCTCACAAATAGGGAATTCAGCTGTATATTTCTTGCTTCACAAAAATCCAATTACTGCCACAATACTGTATATCAAACGTTCGTCTTTTCCACTCAATTCGACACTGCTTAAATGCCTTCTGGCAAGGATTGGCTCCTGTCTGAAACCAAGAACAAATTCCAGAAATGTAAAATCAATCTCAAGCATCAATAAGAGCAGGACAACTTTTAACAGAAATTGATTTATTCACTTCTGTTTACAGTATTACAAGAATCAGGCCTAGACTGGCAATCTCTGGGTTCTGGTAAATGTCAGAGAGGCTCTTGTAAGATGCCATAGACATTGACTATGTAGTGGGCTGGTTCGGAACTGTTTTTAACTATGTACTTGAAATGCCAGGGCCTATTCTGAATCCTGGTCCAGAGTTGATAAGAATGCAGGAATAATTATAATAATAATTTGGGGAGAAACAGCTCTTATTGGCCCTGCACTGTCACTGTGGGCTTTGTTGCTGATGATATTACCTAGGACTGTTAACATGCAATGTCATAGTAAGAGAATCTGGAAAAAGTTAATTATTTCATGGGACAGTCTTCTTATTGGTATGATATTGGCTCCCCTGCTGTTTGGTGTATATCTATCAAAAGAAATCTTTATTAACGTTTGTAATGTAAATAAATAAAAGCTTTCTTGTTTTCTCTCTGTTTTTTTTTTAATCTTGATAATTTTGTCCTCGATTTATCATGCAGATCTTTATAATGTAATAACTGGCTATTTTTATTAAATTAAGCCATATTACTTATGTGATATGTACATTTTTAACGTGTAACTGATTTTGTAGTTTGTTTGAAGCCATATTTCACATTTTGGAATGAAAATTCCTGCAACAAAATTGATTGATAAAGTCATTAACAATTTCCAGCAAATGCAGATTGGTATATAGCACTGATATCATCATATGCTAGCAGCATTACTTTGCTTTGAAATCATTAAGTGGCAGGAATAATCTGCATGGCCATGGCCCAAATGGTTTACAGTTGTTTAGCTCACTTTAAGGTGGGCATACTGCCTGTTTTGCTAAACAAGTAGATTTTTACCTAATTTGTGTACTGATACTCATATGTAATGGACATTGGTCAGGAGGCCTATACAAGCTAGAGGGGCCAAATTGACAGTTTTTATCAGGGCCGGGCAAAACTGTCTGGGCGCCCTAGGCAACCTAGCTGGCCAGCCACCTCGCACCACCCATCCCCCATGGCAGGGGAATGACCAGCTAGCAGTGGGAGTTAAGGCCAGGACTAGGGGTAGGCAGTAGAAGAGGTAAGTGCCTAGCACACCTGCAATATTGCATGTGCCTCTTCTTATCATATGACCATCCTATTGAGCAGATTTATCAAGTTTGATTTATAAATTTCTTTAAATCAACCCAACTGGCTGGTTGATTGCTAGGAAAGCTGAATTAATTTAAATATTAATCAATAACGATATTTATAATTGTTCAAGCTTTCAGGATTCATTGGCATTCTTCTGTTTATTTATATAATGCTATAATTTTTGTGTTTAATGCTTCCATCTTAAACTGCAAAGATCAGATGCAATTCCCATTTCTAGCCCATGTGAGCCAGAGAAAAGTTTTGTTTAGCAACCTTGGTTTAAAAACTGAACCAGATGTTGCTGTACAATTTTTTGCATTATGCAGGAACCTGTACTTTTTCACTATTAGATCTATTCAGGAATCATTCTAAAATGATCCAATTCAATCAAATGTGTTATTTGGGATAATAAATGTATCAAATTATTTTGGAAAAACTAATGTATGCTACTGATAATCGCGTTTTCAGTTAGACATGTATTTTCTAATAGTGTTCAAATTTAATCTAATAATATTGGGCTGACTGTAAATTTTTCTTGGGGCTATTGCCAGTTTTTCTGAACATATTTGTGTTAATTGCTTAATTTAGTTACAAATCATAGTAATTTCAATTTTTTTTTAATTAATTTCTCTTTTACTTTCTTTAGAAAACTGACTGGGAGGTGGCAATTAAAAGCATCAATAAAAAAAACCTATCCAAATCACAGATCTTGCTCGGCAAAGAGATAAAGATTTTAAAGGTAAGGTGTTTAGCTGAAATACTGCAGGTTCTGGTTAGAATATTAGTATTCTTGTTAACACCACATGGTTAAGGCAGTATTTATGGCTTTATATAGTGAATAAAGTACCCCCTCTTGTAAAATATAAGGATATTATAAGTTACCGAGGAGTTTCATGACTATAAAAATACAAGGCCGAAGGCCGAGTGTTTTTATACAAGTCATGGAACTCCGAGGTAACTTCTAATATCCTCATATTTTGCAACTGGGGGTACTTTATTTAATATAATACACAAATTTCAGTGAGTCATGTGACAGAAATGACATCAGAACTCACCGTTTATAACTGATGGCATCAGAACTCACCGTTTATAAGGATATAATTTACAAGATATTCATAGCTTGTGTGTATTATACAACAATAACAGACGTCACCTCATATGGACTGGTTTTGCCCCTCCCCCGGACCAATGGTTACTCTTGATAATTTGTGCCCAAATTAACTCTAACTCCCATTGAAAATACACCAAATATCTTTAGAAACTATGAACATTAATTTTGGTGATTGGGGGGAGTGGTCTAGGCATAATGGGCATGGTAAAGATATAGTAGACGCACCCAGATTTATATCTGCAATAACCTAATATGAGCAAAATTTATTTCTGCAAAGAGGTTTATGTGTGCTCCCAGATCTTTATGTAGTATTTATGGGTTACTATAGGATCATAGACTAATTTTCATCCTGAAAATAGCAACCAGAAGGACACAAAGTTATAGCTTCGCAATGTACCATGATATGGCAGCAAATTAGCCTAAATACATTCAAAAATACAAAATAGATGGGAAAGTATGTTACAAACTAGATATGTGTAGTACTGATGAATAGCTGGGGAATGGGTTTAAGCTATGTCAGGTATCATTTTTATGCAATCTGCTACTTGAGCTTTAAATGTTGTACCAAGGTACCTTTTGTCTGATTCTATATTTGTGTATATATGCATCCTGTTAGAAATTAAATATACAGCACTCTGAAAAAAATTCCAAATGGTGGTCTTTTGTGGCAAACACTAATACCAGCTATTTGTTAAGGACAAGGAAAGCCCTATTTATGATATGCCAGTGAATAGAAATACTTTTGTTTGTTCCTTGGGCTAGTGCTCCTGCCACCAGCTGGGGGAGGTTTCAGTTACAGCATTGCAGTGCCTTTTTACTGTGCTTACCTGCTTCCCTGTCAGATTCGATTTAGATTCACAAATGTGCCACAGCGCAAAGTCATAAACATAGATGCTGCTGTGCATGCATGAATCTAAATATTGCATTGGGGCAACTGTAAAAGCAAGGTAACGTGGCAGCTGGTGCAATTTTTCCTTAATGAGAGCATAGGCCTGTAGAGCAAGCTTCAATATTTCGTTCATTGAGTGGCTAAAATATTGCCGCCCCCCCACCACCATGAATAATCCTCAATTTGTACGATTTTCGGACCGTGTGTGGAGAGTCCCGGCATTTTTGGTCCCACGGAGATCGGTCGTTTGGTCGATCAGACAGGTTAAAAGTTTCTGTCGGCTGCTGATAATTTCTCTGTTAAAATTGCTGATAAGACGATTTTCAGTGGGAGACTGTCACTACCTTTTGTCGGACATTTTTGTACGATTGCTGTAGGGGCAGAACATCGGCTGATCTGTTCTTTTTCTACTTTATTTGATCTGAAAGGTTAGTGGCAGGTCTGGAGATGGGGAAGTCAAATCATTCGAGGATTCGAACAATCGGATCTTTGCATCTATGGCCAGCTTAAGGCTTCCCTTGTCCTTTAAGCCAAATCTTAACCGCCTGTTTGTGGTACAAATAAACCATTTTTTTACATTGCAAAAATATAGTTTATAGTACAGTATATCTCATTTCTACAGTAGTATCTTACGTATAACAAGCAGTGTCAGACTCGGAGGGGGGGGGGGTTGGTCTGGGCCCACCAGGACTGCCATATCAGGGGCACAAGTAACCTCAGCGCATCTGACCTCCCCTCCTCAGTCAACATCAGGGCCCCACTTGGCAGCTGACCACAACCATACGCCTCCATCTTCTATCAGGCGGAACTGGAAAAGATCAGGGAGCACCAGTATAATGACATAGATTGTGATTCTGATACTTTTAAAGGCCTATTTATTATGTCCCAGTATGGTGCCTAGGATATAAAAATACAGCTATTTTATTTAACCATTTTTGGCCAAATACATTCTCTCCAAATTCTAATTTGCATTGGGGGCAACGGGTACTTTTTCTGACTGTCAGAAAATGTTTGATAAATATTAATATTAAACAGCTGAAAATCCGTCAAAATTCCCCAGTTTGATAAACCCCTGAACTAAACCGCTCTTTTGTGTTTACACCTTGTAATGCTTTTGTGATAGTATACGAATAAAAAAACCATACACAAACATACATCTCTCTTATACGTTCCATAGATTATTTCATCTATAGTTCTATCATTTTATTTGCTACATCACTTAGTTTCAGCCAGAGCCTTCTTGTGTTTCCATGGTAATTCTTAAATTCTCTTCACCCCTGACATTCTAGGCAAAATTCAGATTTTATTTTAGGTAAATAGAAACAAAAATGAAACACTCTTAGACATGTTTCAATATAGAAGCAATAATAGAATCTAAGTCTAGACTTATTTATGTACGTTTGTGGAATTATTCTGTTCAAAAAATCAAGATCTTTGAAATGCATTTTTTAATTTCTACTGTCAAAACAATGCCTGTGGTCTTTTGTAGTTCACTGGCATCTGTTTTTAGACTGTGACAATTTGGTCAGTTTGCTATGAAACACCAGCTACTAATCTAAATCCATTCCGATTTTTAACTGCAAACAAGACAGTAAATTTAGAATTGCATGGTTTGCTTTGTCCACGGGACCTCTATGAAATTTCTCTCATAAAATTGCCAAACTGTAATCCTGTAAAGCAGTAGATTAAAATAATATTCTTTCAATAATGTAACTGGCTATGCTTATTGTATTTTTAGCAAATGATGCATTTAATGGCATTTTTGTTCAGGGCTTTATAACTGGATTTGTCAAGAAATAATGGCTTAACAGATTCTGTTCTGGGTAATCTTCTTTTAAATGAATCATTTGCATTTTAGGCAACCAGAGGTCTAGCACAATAATTTGACCTTGTATCACTTCTCTTGAGTAGGATTGTAGTTAAATCTGTGAAACCTTTACTTACTGTTGAACTCACACACCCCCTCTTCTGCTATAAATATGTACAGAGCACATAAAGTACAGTTCAAATATGCTGTATCCCAGTTAAGTTTTCACCCCCCCCCCCCCACAATCACACAAGTAATCATGATGTCTGTGGAAACAATCCATATAAGGGAGAGGACAGGGCAACGAATGCCAGTGGGCCTAGGGGTGCCCTCTATTTAAATCCGGCCCTGATGGGCAATCCATAAACTAGGCCTATAAAATCTGTGCTGCAGGGAATAACAAAGTATCAACTTGCCTACTACTTGATAAAATGGGTAAGCACCATCTTTGCATTGTTACGGTAAGTTTTTTTTCTCTCAAAGACAAAAAGAACATGTTAGATTCCAACAATCAAGATGTAAATTCTTCTGAAAGGGCAGGGAAATGCCTTTGTGTCAATAAGTAACTTAACCTGATTTCTGTGATTGACCTTGGGCTTTAAGAGCACATTATTTAGGCCTGGTAGATCAGTTAACCAAGAAAATATAAACATCCTAAAAGTTTGGTTTTACCCTGGACTTAGCTCATCTGTGAATGGAATAGGAACTATGAGCAACACTGGTACTAATGTGAATGATATATAATCTCTGAAAAAAAACACTTAATAAGCACAGAATAATAATCATAACAACAGCATCTTCATTTTCATTTTTTTCAGGAGTTGCAGCATGAAAACATTGTGGCCCTTTACGATGTCCAGGTAACTTTGATCTATACATAGAATTTGTAAATGTCTTTATTATGAATTAAGCTGATATGACTTAGTAAAGAATGTACAAAAACACTGTAACTGTTGTCCCGATATTTAGGGGCATATTTATCAAGGGTCGAATTTCGAATTGAAAAAACTTCGAAATTCTAATTCAAAAAGACCAAACAAAATTAAGTCAAAGTTTTTTTTTGGTCCAATAGGTCAGTTTTCGATCGAATAGGCCGAATTCGAATCTTACGAATAGAAGGAATATCGCATTCGATCGAATTTGATTCAAAGCTTTTCCAAAAAAAGCTTAGTTTTTTCAAAGTCCACCAATTGACTTCAAATAGGTTCTAGGAGGTTCTAGGCTAAAACAACAATTTGGCAGGTTTTAGATGGTGAATGGTTGAAGTGGAATTTTTAAAGAGACAGTACATGATAAATGTCGTTATTCGATTTTTTTTTCAAATTCGAATCGAATTCGGACTATTCCCTAGTCGAAGTAAACAAAAAATAGCTTGAAATAGCTCGAAATTCGAATGTAGCTTGAAATTCGAATTTTTTTAATTCGAAAATTCACCTCGACCTTTGATAAATCTGCCCCTAACTATTTTTATAATGTGCTATAGTATTTAATATTTTAGAGATTTTTAGGATTTGTGGAATATACTTTTTAAAAAATTTTTTTGAATGGTTTTATTGAAAACATCCAATGATATCACATACATGTATCTCACTGTCAAACATATTGAATAGAATATTATGATGATATTGGTTTATCTTCTCTCATAAGCATAGGAACATGAGCTATAAATTAGGGTAAAGGCACACGGGAAGATTCGGGGAGATTTAGTCGCCCGGCGAGTAATTGCCTCTTCTTTGGGCGACTAATATCCCCGAAAAGCCTTCCCGCCGGCATTTGGAGTGCTTTGTTTCCAAAGTCGCCCGAAGTTTCCTTGTGAGGCAACTTCGGCCGACTTAGAAAAACGAATGCTCCGAGTGCCATCCCGCTGGCGATTTAGATTCTAGCCGGCGGGAAGGCTTTTTCGGGAGATTAGTCGCCCGAAGAAGAGGCAATTTGTTCCCGGGTGACTAAACCTCTCAGAATCTTAGCCTGTGCCCTTACCCTTAAAGTTGTGATAGGGGAGGCAGAAATGTCAGGGGAGGGGTAGGGTATAGGTGGGGGATGGGAGAGAAGAGAAATAGATGCAGTAGAGGACTAGTAGTCCTGGGAAAAAAACTTTTAAAGCTGTTTTTGTACTATAGGAATTGTGTGCATTGTTTTTGTTATTTTTCCACTACTGTCATTCCCAGCGATTTCAGAATAACCATGCATGAAAATGGATCTAGGAAGCTAAATGTATTATATTCTAGTAAAGCCCTAATCCAGAAGATGTCCAAAATATACAAAACATACGTTCATATTTTAATAAAATCACTTCTGGAAATATGTTCCGTATTCCCATAATTGTCCTGTAATTAAGATTTAACAATGTGCCAGTGTTTTTTTTTTAAAAGGAATATCCAGCAAAACAAAGACACTTAACTAACTTGTAATCACAATGTATAAAGTGCTGCATAGCTATTCATCTTGCACATTTCAGCAGATTCTAATTAAACTGTTTGTTCATAGTTGCATAGTCTCACAGCAGAACTGAACTTTCCATGGCTCCACTTCCCTTTGCCCATTACTTATCATGCCTCACAAAGCAGTGTTCCATAAAAATCCATATACTGTAAGACTTTTGGGAGCATATTTATTAACACTGGAGATCAGCATCACTGGTGATGTTGTCCATAGCAACCAATCAGCAATTAGATTTGAACATTCACCAGCAATCAAGCAAAGATCTGATTGGTTGCTATGGACAACATTACAGTTGATGTTTTTCTATAATCTTAATAAATAGCCCCATAATGTTGTTTTGAGCTCCTATGTACATTTGCATATGTGTTTAGACCAAGGACAAAAAAAAAGTAAAGGAAAAATGTAAATTGGAAATTGGAATGATGTTGATTTACGTTTTTCTTGTATTTTTTTTAATTATTTTTCAATTTCTTGCTATTTTCTTAAGTCTTACAAACTTAATTTATTAATGGAAAAAAGTTGAGAAAATAAGTAAAAAATGTGTAATCTGTATATCTACTGTATGACCACAATTTGTCTGACATTCTTGATACACTGCATTTGCTCTTTTGAAGACTCTAAATGAGCTTCCACTTTTCTGTGTTTAGTGTACCTTCCACACCTATGCACTGTGTGGGTAAAGTATAATAAGAACAAGTATAAGAAGATTCATATTAAAATTCATTATTCTTTAAAGCTAAAGTGGTTTAGTTTTTTTTTCTTTGTTGTTGTTTCAAATAACATGAACGTTGTTAAGTTAAAGGGCATGTAAAGGCAAAAAAATAAAATCCCATTTTTACTTTTTTTTTATGAAAAAGAAACCTATCTCCAATATACTTTAATTAAAAAATGTGTACTGTTTTTATAAAAAACCTTACTGTATGCAGTGAAATTCTCCCTTCATTTACTGCTGTGGATAGGAATTGTCAGACGGTCCCTAACTGCTGAGCAGGGAAACAATCATACTTATGAACAGCAGGGGGAGCCCCGCCTTACTTCCCAGCCATTCAGAACTCAAGCAGCTTTGTTTATGACGATCCCTAAGCAGCCCAGACCACACTGAGCATGTGCACAGTCTTAGTCTTGCAAAGATGATTAACAAAGTTGCAAGATGGTGACCCCCTGTAGCCAACTTTGAAAGCATAAATTATTTGTTTGATTGGGCTTGTGGTGCAGTAAGTTCATGTTTATATTTAGTATACAAAATACAGCATTTCTAGCCTTATTCTATTTTAGACTTTACATTCCCTTTAATGTTCTTATATAACCCCCTGGTATGATTGCCAAATTTTCTGACAACAAGCAGCTGACCTTTAGAGTGTTTGAGTTCATTTATTGAAACTGTGTATTATCTGCACCTGCAAACCACTTAGCTGTTTCCACCATCTCAGTATATAGTAAGCATTAGCACACGTACTCCTGCTCAAATTTGGACAGAGGCCAAGTTGTTCATGTTTGTCATGGGATTTCTCATAGGATCAGTGTCCTATTTTCAGTCGGATGCAAAAGGAGAGATATTTTAACCTGTGCTTGAGTTGGAAAAAAATCTCCTTGTGTAACCTTTATATTCCATGCTTTAAAACAGTGTTATGGCAAGCCTGCACAGAATGATTATGAAAAACTTGCTTTCCAGCTTCAAGTAGATCTTTCTTGCATAACTAAAATTATCAGTGTTTAGAAATAAACGTATCTCCTACATGAGCACTGTATTAGTGGAAGTTTATTGAAATCCATAAACCTAAGGTTTTCAAACTTTTTGTTTTTAACCTCCACTTACAGACAGAGCCAGCTTGGTTTGTAAGTTAGATGTAGTAATATACCATTATCTATAGGGGGGTTCCTTTTGCCTAGATGTACTTTATTAGAGCTCACTCTATTAAAATCACCAGAAATCCTGTTGCTCTACATGCAGGATTTGTGCAAAAGGCAGTTATTTTGTTAGATTTTGTTTGTACTGGAATCAGTTATTTGAATGAGCTCTAATACATCTGCTAGGAAAGGAATCCCCCTATAAGACAGAAGGAAGGGAAACAGATGCTGAGAGAGGGATAGTGAACCTTGACTTGATTATTTCAGAAACAATGCAGAATATTTAACTGATTGTATTTAGAAAGTTTAATATTTCAGCATGAGGAAGCGTATATTAATACGTTAAAAAAATTCATTTTCGCGATTGTTCCCCTTTAACATTTATATTCATCTTCTTTCTCACGTGTCTTTTTTTTCTCCCTTGCCCTTTTATCTTCTACACCAAGGGTGTTGCTAGCTGTGCAAGACACTGTCACATGCCAAAGACATTTGTTTTTTGTATATGTAAATACAACTTGCCAATAATCCCATACCCACAACATTTTCGCTGAAAAAGTGGGTCACAACAGGCTATCCTCTATCTGACATGGTCATGGCCAGTTTGTATCTGCCCCACCTAACTAGGGGACGATTTACAATAATTTAATCAGGTTCAAGTAAAGCAAAGAAAGTAGAAAAAAAATAAAATACTTTCCAATTCTTTACTGGAACCTGATGATTAGTTACTCATAAATCAGCCTGAGTGAAATATCAACAGAATTAAATATAAAGGCTGCCCAGCCTGCTGAATAAAACACATTTTATATTATGATGTAATATTTTTCAAAATTATTTAACATGTAAAAACAACACTATATAGTGAGATAGTATAGTCACTATATGTTGTTAAACTATCCATTTTTAAGAGTTTTAGTAAATCTTATATTTTACATTTATAGCCATGTTATCTGCCCCAGCAGTATCTTCTCTGAAACACTACTACTGTAACTTTGTCGAATATCTTTTACTTTTTTGGTGTGGTAGCTTTAGGAAATATTATTTGTTGCTGACAGTTAGAGTTAAATGATATCCAGTACTGTACTGATAGGTTGACTAGCTTTGATTGTATCCCACACAAATGCCACTAAAAAAGTGTTTTGCATTTGGCATCATGCAAAGTGTGACCTTCAGTTAATCACAATAAACATTCCTATTTAACTGGAAAACTTACTGATGTAAACAGTTCAAAGTATGTTGAAGTAAAAGGAAAACAAATATAACCAGTTCCAGGATTTGTGTAATGTGTATTCACTTTCTGTAAGGGAAAAATCCCAGTTCATTTTATGGTTTTGTTATATCAGTGTTAAGAATGTTGTTATGTAATGTCAAGCATTTGTGATTAAGCAAACTAACATTATATTGCTATGGAAGTTCTACAGGTTTACTGCAGGATTCCCAGACATTTGACAGGTGCTGATTATTTTAGGATCAATTTGGCTAGTGTAAGAAGAGTTGCTGAAAGTTTTTTTTCTTTTTTCTACAGCCTAAAGTGTACAGTGGCAATATTCCACTCCCATGTACAATATCTCAAATATTTTTGAGATCTGTGGTGAGATGAAACCATTACATACCTTTTAACCTGGCTTTGGTTGTATTTGATGATACTTGTTTGGATACTGTGTCTGGTGACTGGAGATCCCTAGGCCTGCACGAGTACCTTAGACCAAGGGTCCACTCGCTTTGTTTATTCACTTCACATAAATATATTAATTTATCCCTTCCTCCATTTCTTCTTTTTTTCCGTACTGAATTGGTCAATAGGCATACATTTCAACAATGTTGGGTAAACAGGAGGGCCCACAATGAGTCTTTTGGTACTAGAGAGGGTCTGGTGGTATATTCTGATAATAAGAAGATGCTTGCAAATCCATTGAGCCCTCACAGTTAGACAAATTTTGTACATGCCACAATTTTCACCTATTGTTGTCTATGGGCATCTTTTTCATGGCGAAACCTGATGACAAAGGTCTCTCATCACTACTCACAATCAATATAATCATTTATTTTATAGTGTGCATACATGTCAAACAAAAGGTTTGCAATTATTTTTTATTGTATGTGTGTCTTATCAACAGTTTGAACCATCTGTTGCACTTCAATAAACAGGCTTTGTCTACCTTAAAGTTCACCTACTTCAAGGCATGAAAACTTTGTTAACTTTCAGACTTTAACAAAAATGTGGGGACTTTACAAAAAAATGTTTCCAGTCCATTAAAGGTATAATTTCTGTTCACTATAAGTGATAGCAGAACTATCATTTTACTGGTCTGTACTTGAAACCCATAAAAAAGAGAAGACTTGTAAGATCAGGTTTTATTTCCCTTTGTAATGATAACATGATGTTCTCCAAGTCCCTCTTGTGTTACCCCCAACTACCCCTTGACAAAGAAAAACAGCGGGATAATACACCACACATTGCCATGCTTTGCAGGGTAAAAAGCTGTTTTTTTTTTTCTTAGGGCATCTTCCGCCAGAAGCAGTGTAAAATTACAGCTGCAAATCTGGTGATCGCATAGCTTAAAATTACACACACACCTTGATAAATTCACCATTTATGTTACACAGCTTTTTACACCGGTTTTTCTGTGAATTTAGTTTTACACAGCATAATAAATATGCCCCTAAGACTGATGGGTAAGTCAGACGCTTCTGTATGCACTCTGGGAACTCACTATAAGGCAGAAGATGTAACTGTAGGAATCACTACCCTCTGACAACTTCCAGCATTTTATGACAGCAACCCTGTCGATATATGAAACAGTGACCACTGAAACATGTACATGAATGTACTTTAAATCTCTGCAACAATTGTAGTTTATGGTGCTTGGGTTTAGATTTGGATATCTACGTTTATGGAGCCCTAGGTGGGCTTGTTGGATCCACAGTCTAGATCAGTGCTGTCCCAACTTCTGTGGTAACGAGGGATGGAATCCATGCGCCTCCTTCTTCCCTGTGGATAGTACAACAACGCCAGCACATGATTTAACACCTTTGGGACTCCTAACAATTATTTCCAAATGCTAACAAACAGGTCCCCCTCCCACAGGCAGAGTGTGGCACACACAGGCAAATTGGACACACACAGGCAGCATAAGGTAGGCAGAGTATAGCACACAGAGGCAGAGTATGGTGTACATACTGGCAGCTTAGGGCAGGCAGAGTATGGCGCGCACACAGACATAGTAGGGCAGGCAGAGTAACACACACACACACCACACACGCAGCATAGGGCAGGCAGTGTATGGTACACAGGCAGCATAGAGCAGGCAGAGTAATGCAGGCAGGGTGTGGAGCAACCAGGCAGAATAGGGCAGACAGAGTATGGCAAACATAGGCAGCATAAGGCAGGCAGAGTATTGCAACCACAGGCAGAGTAAGGCAGGCAAAGTATGGCACACACATGGGCAGTGTGGGCACACACAGGAAGGGTAGAGTAGTCATAGGTAGAGCAGAGTAATAGACATTAAAGGTGTGAAAAATACAAAGGATACAAAGCTGGGCTTTTACAGCCTGAATCTGATGTGTGAACAATACGGAGGCCAGTTGATCTCAGTTCTGATACCTTCTAATGCTTTCACAGAGGTAAGCAATCAAAGCAGCCAGACTTTAATGGAGGGCCACATGAGGGGGGCTGTGGGCCTCCAGTTGGAAAGTACTGGTCTAGAACATTTTAAGAGCTCTACTAATTTAAACATGTTCTGTTTTACACTGAGGATTGACGAAGGTTATTTGTAGTTATTCCTGGGTGTAATCTATATGTCCTGTGTTTAAAAATAATCTTCCTAAGCTTTTATAGCTCTCTGCCATAACATTCTAATATACAAGAATAAGGCACTCTAGTGCTTTATTTTTGTATATTAGAATTTTTGTATATATATATATATATATATATATATATATATATATATATATATATATATATATATATATATATATATATATATATACATGCACCCATAGTGGAGCTGTACACAAGAATATGGGCAAAAAAAGTTTTTTTGTCTACTAATTCAATTCAAGGGGAAACAGTAAATTTTACACCTTTCCAGTTCTCTGTCATAGGACTGGTTCACAGCACTTCTTTTATTCATACATGACAAGCCTCTTTTTCTCAGGAGTTAAACACTTGCTAGACAGTTTTCAATCACTTTAAGCAGAAGTTGTGACTCAAAATCCTGTGTATGAGCTTTAAGCTCCACTGAACAAGCTTTTTTTATAATTTGAGCTGCTTGCTAGGTTAACCACTGCATATAAAGACTACATTTTTCTACTTATGTCCGAAAGATTGCCTTTCCTAGAAGACTTTTTTCTAGGAATTCAATCCCAGCTGAGGAATCTGGGCGTTGGAAATTAAACTGCTATATGTGTCAAAACGTGCTTAAAATGATCTTAAAGTGTGCAAAAATAACAGTCTATATGTTTCTGTATTTTGTTGCCCTTTCTTAGTTAACTATATCATTGGGAAGTAAATTATTTAAGGAATGAATCTACTACTCTACATGTTAAGCTAAGATTGGGCCAAATCCTGAAATTGATATGGATTTGATGCACCTTACAAGGACTTACCTATACCTCACTGACCAAGAATATTGAGGCTTTTCCACATAGATAATCTAAATTTAACAGAGATTTACAATTTGGGCAACACATTACCTTTTTAAAATTTTTGCATATAAATGCTAAGTGAACACTAGTATATATTGCTGAAAAACTCTTAATTAAAGAGTTAACTGTTTCTTTAAGTTGCAATGTGGCAATTGTAGACATTATTTTCTTACATTATTTTACAAATTACCTGGCATGTAAATATTTGTACTTTTTTAAAACAATAAAAAATGCATTGATGGCTACAATCCTGATGATGATCCTGGAATGCCTATTATCTAGTCAGTGTTGTATATTTTACCCATAGATCTAATTACCTGTGTTCTTGGTTTTTTCAGGAAATGCCTAATTCAGTTTTCTTGGTTATGGAGGTAAGCATTATTATTATTTTTTTGTTAATGTATTCTATTTTTGTTGTAAATATTAAATCTATAGTGAGCACACTCACTAATTTAAAAAAAACTAAAGTTTTGTAATACTATTCACCCATACATTAATGGTTAAGTTCCATACAACTCTGTTTATTATTTAAAAGTGATATTGACATGTTTGTTTTTCATCAAGTTTTCATTAATGTTGGTATCACTTTAAACAATCCATGTAGTCTTTTTGTAATCTTTTATTGTTACAGGGGTAACGTGTGTGTGGGGGGGCTAAGAGGAGAGCAAGTGATCAATTTTTATATTTTTTGCCATTTTTGACTGGCCAGGGACAGATTTGTCATCAGCAACTCAGAGCTTTTCTTTTTTTTGTGGTGT
This sequence comes from Xenopus laevis, assembly GCF_017654675.1. Lineage (NCBI taxonomy): Eukaryota > Metazoa > Chordata > Amphibia > Anura > Pipidae > Xenopus > Xenopus laevis. Next base: position 85,314,297 of record NC_054374.1, read on the forward strand.
CACTGGTACCCGTGCTTATTATCCCAATCAGATAATTACTTGAATAATGTGAAGTGAGTTTGTTAGAGGTTACAGTGTGAAGCTAAACAAGTATTTATTAAAGTTTAAGGACACCTTATGCTATTCCTACGGGCATCTTTCTTATGCAGAAGAAGTGCCTGCACTTATCCTGCTCACATTCACGTTCTTTGTATAATATTGGCATATATGTAATATGTTTAGGGTTTGGATATCCAAAGAAGATGATAGAATGCTGCTCTGGCATAAACAGAAGCAGGCTAAGTGGTTTCTAGTTGGAAACATTTCCTGACTGCAGATGCTACTGCAATGACCATTCTGATAATCCTTAACAGTATTACTGTATACTCTGAGGGTTACACCTACTTACTGTTAGACTGCTTAGTTCAATTTTCTTGGGCTCCAAGCTATTACAACCATGATGACATCATACTATGTCCCTTGTTGGCCTATTGTAAAGGAATTATAATGCAACAGGAGTGCTAAGTGAGGTGATATGAAAGGCTGTAGCAAGTCAGCCAGCTAGTTTGAGGCTAAATTATAGACAAAAGCAGGAACACATAATTATACAGTGCTCCTTTCAAGTTATATCATAGTCTCCAAGTTTTTATAAGAAAGTGTCTGCGTTACTAAAAAAAAAGGTTCTTACATTAAGTGGAGCAGTTAATACCTTGCCTTCTCTCAACACCACTGTTACTCGACTTTTGCCAAGTGACACCTCTTCATCTGTGGCTGCTGTAGTTTTGCTGTAGGACTGATGTACATTTAGTTTTTAATCTTACTAATTAATATTTCCACTTACAAACACAAACGTGAAACAAAAAATGTAATCAAATGTAATTACATTTTTTTTGCATAATGAAAGAAAGCTGTGTTTTGTTTTTAACAGTATTGCAATGGTGGAGACCTGGCTGATTATTTACAAGGTAAGTCTGACTGGCACCCACACAGCTGACTTGCTAATACTTGATGGCAGATTCTTTTTTTTTTAATCCACATATTACGCATACAACGGCATTTAGGTTTGACATGATGGTAACTATATCCTGTTGTTTTCCCAATTTCATTGTCTTGGCTGTTGTGCAGCTTTTGTTAAAACTACAGAACACATTCTACATTTAATATAGTACTTGGGCTGCAACCCATATTACAATGCAACATTCTGCACTAGTCCTTTGAAAATCAAAATGATTAGAAGTAATACATACATTTTAGATAGACACCCAAAAAGTTGTATTTTTTATGAACTGTAGTTTAGTAGAAATTTAGCTTTTTAAAGGAACAATAAAACAAAAACAACGTGTTTTTAAAGTAATTAAAATATAATATGCTGTTGCCCTACACTGGTAAAAAGGACAAAAAGACACAGGTTACAGAGCAGATAACAACAAATAAACTTTGTATAATACAATGGGTTTAGTTCTTACATAGGAATAAAAAACTCAGATGCCATTCATGGCTCACTGCAGGACAACACACTGAAAACCTTTCCTATATATAATAGGAAATTTATTGCAAAGACATTGTTTATTTGTAGGTTCTAGATTAACAGATACACATTTTTAGGGCCCATTTTCCACTAATCTTGAAAAATTTGTGGTTTTCCTATATTTCTAAAAAGCTAAAAATTTGAGTGTAAAAACTACAAATACCTCTAAGGCAAAACTTTGCCAAGTAAAAGTTGTTGCGTTGTCAATGGGAGCTCGCTATGTTTGTACCCCTTTAAACGAATTCTGACTTTTAGAGGTTTCGGATTTTTTTAACGAATTGTCCTAAAAACGAAAATTTGTAATTTGTCATCATTTTTCATCATTTTTACTGCATCATTCAGCACTTTTTTTTTTAGTTTGTACTTTTTATATTCTAATCTTTTAATAAATTCAATGACAATCGTGGTTTTAAGTTTAGTTGTGGTTTTAGAGTTTGTGAGTTTAGTCATGGTTTTGAAAACCTCCAAAATCACTAAAATCCAATCTTTAATAAATAAGCCTATAAACGTATAAACAATATTTTTCATTTATTTACATTACTGTTCCTTTAATAGGATATAATTTGATGATGCCAGCTGTATATCCATTTTAGAGAACTTTTATTTGGCAATGTGTATTTACCTTTGGAATCATAAGATGACCTGTAGAAGTCTGTGGTTAAAGGAACTGTTCAGTATAAAAATAAAAACTGGGTTAATAGATAGGTTGTGCAAAATAAAAAATGTTTTCATTATTGTTAGTTAGCCAAAAATGTAATCTATATAAAGGCTGGAGTGACTGGATGTCTAACATGATAGGCAGAACACTACTGCCTGCTTTGCAGCTCTCTTGGTTTTCACTGATTGGTTACTGCCTGGTAACCAATCAGTGACTTGAGGGGGTCCACATGGGTCATAACTGTTGCTTTTAAATCTGAGCTTCATGCTAAGGATCAATTGCAATGTCACTGAACAGTTATGTCCCATGTGGCCCCCCTTCAAGTCGCTGACTAACTCAGAGATCTGCAAAGCAGGAAATTGTGTTCTGTTCTGTTATGTTAGACATCTTCTCACTCCAGCCTTTATAGATTGCATTTTAGAAACATTTTTATTTTGCACAGCCTGTTGTTCCATGCATGTGTACCTGACACCATGATGCAATTATTTTATAACGCTATTTAAATGTGTAAAAAAGGCCATTTACCTTTAAGACAATGTTTCCGTGCCCTCACATGTCATAGATGTTTTGCTCTAAAGTGGAAACAGTGGATGTATCAAAGATGACTTTGTAACTGAAGGAAAAAAATATTAGGTAACAGGCTAATAATATCACATGGACATGTTTGCTATTTCCTAAAGTCTAGTAACATGCACTTCTTTAGCGATCATGTGTCGACATGTTTCACAAAAGTTTTCTTTGCACACTGATTATTGATAAAGGGTATCACCACCCAAAAATGCTTTTTGCATAATAAAAAAAATAATTCTAAGCATAAAGAAAAAACATAATTTGACATAATTTGACAATAAGGATCCTGAGGTCGTCTTTTAGGGGCAGATTTAGCAAGGGTCGAATAGTAAATTTGAAATTTCGAGTTTTAAAATTCACATATTTTAATGCCCCTATTTAAATGTAAATCTGAATGTGATATGTATCACACCTAGACCAGTCCTAATTCAAATATTTGCCACCTAAAACCTGCTGATCTGATGTACAATCATTTGGAGATGTGAATAGCCTTCCTGACATTTGAGGGTTTTTTTTCTGGAGGAAAACTCGATTCCTACTAATCCAATACCATTAAAATTTTCAGGTCAGAACCATTTGATCGAATATTAGACATTCACATTTTTTCTTAAATAACCCTCCAGTCGAATTGTGAGCATATTTGAATTAAAAAAATGTACACAAATTCGCAATTCGACCTTTGATAAATGGGCCTCTTAATGTTTGAAAGTTCAAAAGAGTCAGAAAAAATGGCAAATAATTCAAAAACTATAAAAAATTAATAATGAAGACCAATTGAAAAGTTGCTTCAAATCGGCCATTCTATAACATACTAAAAGTTAACTTGAAAAAAATGTAACTTAAAAAAAGCATGCATTACCATTAATTTCTTCTAAATAGATTTTCAACATTCAATATGATTTGCTGTCATTTTCATGTGTCGGTGTAATGTAAGTGATAACTTGGTAAGGGAGCTTTTGATTAGAGGTTATTAGAAACCACTGACAAACCATATAAACTGCATTCTTGTCTGTCACATGTTTACATTACACTAAGGCAAGGAGGATAATTTCAGCTTCCATTTGAGCCTGGACAATACCCTAACATGATCAACAATCATCTTTAAAATGCCACTTCTCTTATGTTTGTTTGTATTTCTTCCTGGAAACCGCTGATGCTGGGTGTCATAGGGTAAAATACAGAAGCCGTGGTAGTAGTTGGACTTGTTTCATTAATATTATGCCTCTGCATTACAGCATTTTACTAGTAGTATGCTTGTGTCAGTGCCTGTAGTGTTAAATATTGCTTCATTGTTTTATTACTGTCTAGACATTGGCAGGGGGAGTTCTAGCACCTGGCATATCTTGCAGTTCAGTAGATAAACATTTGTTTTTCTGAACTGAATTTAGCGTAACCTTAGATGGGAGCAAAACCTGTAAACAGTATATCATTATAAACTTCTTTATTAACAGCCAACCCACAGTTTTTTTCTGTACCCAACTGAATATTCATTTTACTAACTAAATCAAAGGTTCGCAGAATGTTTTCCTAAGAAGGTCACAGCTTATTTTTAATATGAAAGCCTAAAGATTTATTGTTCACATAGCCAATCACATGCTCAGTGAGTTGAGGACGATTGCAAAAAATGCTATTTACAGTCACTGTAGTTTTTTTATTTTCTGTCCTTTTATCATAGAAACTTTTTCAAACTAGGGATCCCTGCTCACAATAATAGATAAGTTGTTAAAACTGCATTGTTTGCATTTTAATTAAACTGAAAACTAATTTCTTCTTGGCCCTGTACACAGATAATTTCTTTTGTGTCTCAATATTTGTGTGCATAGGCACGAGCACCCATTTTAGATGGAACAGTAAATGTGAATCAGTTTTTCCATGCAGTTTTAAACCCACAGAAAAATATTCTTGAATAGCAAAACTTTGGTGTTAGCAACATCTCTGACATACTGTTTATATTAGGGATGCACTGAATCCACTATTTTGGATTCGGCCGAACCCCCGAATCCTTTGTGAAAGATTAGGCCGAATACCGAACTGAATCCAAATCCTAATTTGCATATGCAAATTCAGATTCGGTTCGGCCAGGCAGAAGGATTCGGCCGAATCCTGCTGAAAAAGGCGAATCCCAAACCGAATCCTGGATTCGGTGCATCCCTGGAATCAGGAATCAGGAAGCTAGCTTGATGTTTACAGTCATTCGACAGCAGAACTGTTTTATGCTTGGTAGATTTTGTGTTTTATGAGCTATGCACCAAATCCATAGTTTCTGGATTTAGCCATATACTGATTTCTCCACAACAGATTTGGGCAAAAACAGAATTAGAATTGCAAAAAAAAAATTCATCTATAAACAAAAAAGTGGCACATTAAAGGAACAGTTAAATATAAAAATAAGAACTGGGTAAATAGATAGGCTGAGCAAAATAAATAAATGTTTCTAATATAGTTAGTTAGCCAAAAATGCAATCTATAAAGGCTTGAGTGAACAGACACAGTCTAACATAGAGGTTCCGCTTAAATGTTCAGAAGGGGTTTTTTACAGTGAGAGCTGTGAAGATGTGGAATTCTCTCCCTGAATCAGTTGTACAAGCTGATAGCTTTAAGAAGGGGTTGGTATGCTGTATTTTTTATCAATGTTGTTTTTCTACTAATCAAATAAATCAGTTTGTCTTTAGGAAAGGCAAAAAAAAAAAAGAAGAAGGGGTTGGATGGCTTTTTAGCAAGTGAGGGAATACAGGGTTATGGGAGATAACTCATAGTACAAGTTAATCCAGGGACTAGTCCGATTGCCATTTTGGAGTCAGGAAGGAATTTTTTCCCCCTCTGAGGCAAATTGGTGAGGCTTCAGATGGATTTTTTTTTTTTTGCCTTCCTCTGGATCAACTGGCAGTTAGGCAGATTTAAAAAAAAAAAATGTTGAACTTGATGGACGTGTGTCTTTTTCAACCTTAATTACTATGTTACTATGTTACTATGTATAACTGAACCCAACTTCCTGTTCCTGTTCAGCTCTCTAACTCTGAATTAGTCAACAACATGAAGGGGGCCACATGGGACATAACTGTTCAGTGAGTTTGCAATTGATCCTTAGCATTCAGCTCAAATTTAAAAGCAGACAGTTATGACCCACGTGCCTCCTTCAAGTCACTGATTAGTTACTGCCTGGTAACCAGTCAGTGGAAACCAAGAGAGCTGCAGGAGATTGCATTGTGGGCTAACTAACTCTAAACATTTCTTATTTTGCACAGCCCACATCTATTTACCCAGATATTATTTTTATACTGAACAATTCCTTTAAGTTGTCCTGTCGACTTTTGCTTTTTATTGTATGTTTTCTTCCCCAATAAAATCCACTTTGGTCAAAACACATAGGGGCAGATTCATTAAGGGTCGAATTTCGAAGTTAAAAATACTTCGAAATTCGACCCTCGAATTGAAATCCTTCGACTTCGAATATCGAAGTCGAAGGATTTAGCGCTAATCCTGCGATCGATCGATCGAAGGATTTTTCGTTCGATCGAACGATTAAATCCTTCGAATGGAACGATTCGAAGGATTTTAATCCAACGATCGAAGGAAAATCCTTTGATCAAAAAATCACAGGCAAGCCTATGGGGACCTTCCCCATAGGCTAACATTGACTTCGGTAGGTTTTACCTGCCGAAGTAGGGGGTCGAAGTTTTTTTTAAAGGGAAAGTACTTCGACTATCGAATGGTCGAATAGTCGAACGATTTTTACTTCGATTCGTTCGATTTCGTTCAAATTCGAACGAATTTAACCAATTCGATGCTCGAAGTACCCAAAAAATACTTCGAAATTCGAAGTATTTTTCATTCGAATCCTTCACTCGAGCTTAGTGAATGGGCCCCATAGGGTGTAATTTAATGACTTTTGTTTTAAATACGTTTGTTCTATACTTTTTTTAAGTGTGTATACATTTTTTTCTTTTATATACCTCACCAGTATATATCTGAGTGTGCGCTTTCTAATTTGCTGTATTTACTGTTTAGTTGTCCAGAGCTATAAAATCATTTGACATTAGGGCTTGGATACAGTTTAGCTTAACAGTTAGAATTCCACACATGTATTTAAAGGGGAACTATCACAAAAATGAAAATTTAATATAAGCTTCAGCATACTGAAATATGATACTTTCTAAATACAGTCAATTAAAAATGTGGTACCATTTCTGAAATAATCAAGTTACTATTCATAATCAAGTTCACTATTCCTCTCTCTGCATCTGTTTCTCTTTAATCTCTCATCATGCAGGAGTTGGGTGTCAGGTATTCATTGACAGTTAGATCCAATATATCTTATAGGGGGGCTCCTTTTGCCTAGAAGATGTATTAGCGCTCACTCTATTAAAATCACCAGACATCATGTTTCTCTACATGCATATTAGATAACATTACGCAAAAAAAGTAATACTTCTAGATCCACTATGGCATATTACAATGGGAAAGATAACTTTGGCACTATTGTTTGCTCTTTTTTTTGTCTTTTTTAACCCTTGTTACTCTCAAGTATGTTATCTATAACATTCATTGGTATATGTTCTCCTAGAAAGTTAATTTCAATATACTGTACATAGGACTGGCCCAACTCCAGAACATAGACACCTAGTGTGGAATGTACTTCCCAAGATCCCTTCAAAGCTTCCAGGCTCATTAAGTGATTGCAAAGGTTATCCTTTGAGATATTGTGCTAACTATATTGTGTTTTCATTCATTTTGCTACAAAAAGCAAACATGGAACTAGTCCAATTTACCACATTGATGGGTCCAGTTGAGTGAGAATGCTAAAACAATTCTTATAAGAGCTGTATTTGCATGTCACAGCCACTAAGTAAATACAGAAATTAAATAAACTACAGTATACTTTACAGGGGAAAATAGCGCACATAGCCACACAACTATGGGGCAGATTTATCAAAGGGTGGCATTAGCCAGAAAATCCACTTTCTATTCACACATATGGTATTTCTAAAACTCTAACTTTCACTCATTGAAAAATAAGTGGGTGAATTTTGCTGTGGTAAACTCTAAGCTCACATTTTGATGCATCTGCCCTAAATCTCATAATACAGGTTTTATGTATACTTACACTAGCTTATGTTTAATCTGCAAGTGAAAAATACAGTGTGGTTGTTGAAGTCACTAACCCCCAGCAACCAAAGTGTTTCAAATTGTTTCTAAGTTGCTAGGGTAATTACCTAAGCCTTAGCAACCAGTTTGTTTAAATGCCAGGCCTGAGAGATTTAACAACAAAAAAATCTTAAATAATTTGAAAGCCACTACAGCTAAAATATTTCATGCAGATTGTCTTGTAACACCACTGTCCACAGTATACTAAAGTTAATTTAAATTGAACAACTTTAATGCAGATTTATTTCATGTGTATAGTCCTCTATGTTGTATTTTTAAATGTGTTCCTTTAAATCTAGTATTAATATATTATTAATTAGATTCATCTTCTGATTTTACATGAGCAGCCAAAGGGACACTGAGTGAAGATACAATCCGAGTTTTTCTACAGCAAATTGCTGCTGCCATGCGAGTTCTACACAGCAAGGGCATTATCCACCGGGACCTAAAACCACAAAATATTCTTCTATCTTATGCCTCCCGGAAAAAAGCTACCTTCAGTGGTATCCGGATCAAAATTGGTAAGCCTAAATCAAACGAAGTGTCTACACCAAAGGAAATAATAAAATATCTATTAGTCAGATATTGTCATTCTCTGAAATGATTACCTTTGTAAATTGGAACGGTGCCTTTCTCCGTTATGAACCATATAATTGTTCCAACAACACTTTCTTTACTTGGGCGTGAGCCCTTGCAATGATGTGGTGGCAGGGTGTTGTTAAACTACTATTATAATGTAGTACACAATAATGGGTACCAGTGGTTCTTAACCTAACCATAGAACTGATTTATTAGCCTAAATCCAGAGTTTATCAGAATAATGCAGGAACATAGAACATTTGTGTATAAGCATATACTCACAGTACCAATGGTCAGCATGTATCCCGCAGGCCAAGCAAAGAGAACAGACAGCTTATACAGAGACACTCCCAGCTTTTAGGCCTTATCCTAAGTGTGATGGCAGTGGATGTGATTTACTTAGACTTTGCTAAAGCATTTGATACAGTGCCACACAGCAGGTTACTAGTGAAATTAAGGAATGTTGGCCTGGAACATAGTATTTGTACCTGGATAAAAAACTGGCTAAAAGATAGACTACAAAGAGTGGTGGTAAATGGAACATTTTCTAATTGGACCAGTGTAGTTAGTAAAGTACCGCAGGGCTCTGTACTAGGTCCCTTGCTTTTCAACTTGTTTATTAATGACCCGGAGGTGGGCATTGAAAGTACTGTTTCTATTTTTGCAGATAATACTAAATTGTGCAGAACTGTAGGTTCCATGCAGGATGCTGCCACATTGCAGATTGATTTGAATAAGTTGGAAAACTGGGCAGCAAATTGGAAAATGAGGTTCAATGTTGATAAATGCAAGGTTATGCACTTTGGCAAGAATAATATAAATGCAAATTATACACTAAATGGCAGTGTGTTGGGAGTTTCCTTAAATGAGAAGGATCATGGGGTTTTTGTAGATAACAAGTTGTCTAATTCTGGGCAGTGTCATTCTGTGGCTACTAAAACAAATAAAGTTCTGTCTTGCATAAAAAAGGGCATAAACTCAAGGGATGAAAACATAATTATGCCTCTTTATAGGTCCCTGGTAAGGCCTCATCTGGAGTATGCAGTGCAGTTTTGGGCTCCAGTCCTTAAGAGGGATATAAATGAGCTCGAGAGAGTGCAGAGACGTGCAACTAAATTGGTTAGACGGATGGAAGGCTTAAATTATGAGGGTAGACTGTCAAGGTTGGGATTGTTCTCTCTGGTAAAAAGGCGCTTGCGAGGGGACATGATTACACTTTACAAGTACATTCGAGGACATTATAGACAAATAGCAGGGAGCCTTTTACCCATACCAAAGGACAGCCCTTCAGACTAGAAGAAAAGAAATTTCATTTGAAGCAACTTAGGTGGTTCTTCACAGTGAGGTTGTGGAATGCAGTGCCAGGTGATGTTGTGATGGCTGATTCAATATAAGAACCGTTGATTGGGATATATTTTGTAGTTAATACATTTGCTCATACTGTTTATTGCTCAAGGAATTTGATCTTTATTACGTATGTGCTGTTCTTTCTTAGCGGACTTTGGCTTTGCACGTTATCTGCAGAGCAATATGATGGCTGCTACATTATGTGGATCCCCAATGTATATGGTAAGTTACATATGTATGTGTGTATATACAGTATATATATATATATATATATATATAATATATATATACACTAGTTTAGTGATAACATGCACAAATACACAGAGAGGTTGTTTTCTATAAATTCCAAAATAATTGAAGCATAATTATGCACTGTAACTCCTTGTCCTCAATGATTTGCCTTAACCTGAGTACAGAAATTATTTTGTGGTACAGGTATGGCACCTGTTATTCAAAATACTCGGAACAGTATATTAGAAAATCATGTAAACATTAGAAAACCCAAAAAGCTGGTTTTGATTCTAATAAGGATTCATAATATCTTAGTTTAGTACAAGGTACTGTTCTATTATTACAGAGAAAAAAGGAAATCATTTTTAAAAATTTGGATTATTTCATTATAATGGACCCTATGGGAGACGGCCTTTTCTGGATCACAGTTTTCCAGATATTGAATCCCATACCTGTAATTGCAATATTTACATTTTATTATTGAGCTTTTTCTGTTCGCTAGATTTTTCTGTTTGATGATGCTGTAGTTTGTTTTAATTATGAACATTGCAACATCTCACAATTTGTAGAATGGCAAGATTGCATCTTGTAACCTTGTAACCTATTGTATCTGCAACCATATATTGCAACCCATAAACATTTGGAATATACCGCTTGCCCAAAGCAGGCCTAGTTGGTGGAATACTCTTTCTTTATTTCCAAATAAATAGGATATTGGCACAAGTACTCCCGTTCTGTAAGCTTAGGGGTTGCTATACAGAGGTTGCTTCATACACAGGCTACATTGCCAGAATCATATGTTTTTGTAACATAATAGTTACTGTGGCTTCTTAATCTGCTATTATTTTAAAATGGCATGGTTACGAGTAGCAAAGAAAAGGCAGAATTTTATTTTTTCACTTATTAGAACGTGCTTGTTGCATAAGGTCACATAACATGGATTATGCTGTGCTATTTATAGCATAATAGCATACTGCCAGTATTGTATAACTTAATTTATTCAATCCATTAAAATGAATAGGTAGTAAGCGTTTACATTGCATTGCTTTGAACTAAATTTACTTGAACAATATTACTAAGCTGAAATATGTTAATAATAAAAGAAATATGTTGAAAATAAATTGCTCTGTGTTCTTAAAGGTCAGTGTTGCTACTATAACCTCGTGATTTTTATATGTCAATTGTGCAATTTATTTTTAGAATAGCCGTCTGTGTAAATAGACTCTATGCTACTTATACTAAAGGCCTTGAGAATATCTTCAATAAAAATCTATTGACCATTAAAACAACTCTTTTTTTTTAAATGTTTTTATTTATTGTGTTTTTCAACACATACATACATTGTATCTTCATATACTTCTCTAAGGAGTAAGATCTAAAATAAACTATAAATCTATCAACAAAAAAAAAAGAGAGATTATAAAGATCACAGATTTTATACCTCCCAGGGTAGTTACTACTATAGATTGTCCAAGACAATATAGGATTTATGTTTTGGTCTTAGATAGCCAAAGTTTAAAACAACTCTTTATTCCCCTGTCCCAGAGAACAATATTTGCCTTTCTAATACATTCGGTAGGCTTATTGTTATGATTGTCTTGACAAATATCAGGTCTAATTCTGGTTACTATGTTGTGCATGTGATTAATGAATTCTTCTAATGACTACTTGATGTTTTAGTGCCACACATTAATGTATTGATTGTTTGATGTATTTTTCTTTCTAGGCTCCTGAAGTTATAATGTCACAGCACTATGATGCAAAAGCAGACCTGTGGAGCATTGGAACAGTAATTTATCAATGTCTTGTTGGCAAGCCACCCTTTCAGGTAAATTGTGTTTTAAATTGCTGTGTGTGTCCTTTTATCTTAAATTGATTGAAGGGTTAGTATCTTTTAGGATCTTGCCTAGCATAAACCCTAATTAATTCTAAGTGAAGATGAAAATCAGATTTTACATGTTGTGGCCGAGGTTTGCTGAATTAGGGTTGACTGCTGCTCTTACATACCAAAGAATACAAGTCCAAGTTTTGGCTTATTTAAAATGGATCTGCACCCAAAACAAGTTTTTTCCCATAATGTAAGAAAGAAGACTGTTTTCTATTGATTTTTGACTATGCTGAAGTATATGACCATTCAAATCAGTGGTGTGGTTCAAACCCCACTTTATTGTGTAATATATAGTCACACACCCCTACTTCCCTCATAACATGGATATAGATAAAAGGATGCAGTATTTTGTGTCCCTTTAGCTTTATAGCCAGATTATTTACTTTTTCATTATGGATACTGCTCTGTACAAAGAGCTTACCGAGCTCTTTCTGTAACATATTGATTGTTACAGTGTTAAAATGAGCTTTTCTAAAATCATTTAAACTCTCTTATACATTGCATTAATTCTTAACCAAAAGTTTTGGTGGAGCTGCTCAGTTCTTATAGCTCATAGGACAGAATGGTGTTTGATTTTGCATTATGACACACATTATGTGGGATTGACACATTGATGAAAGCAGTAAATATTTAGATTTTTCAATTTGTAAACTGTCCTTACAGTAAAGTGTTTTAGAATATCCCTATAGAATTTGATATTTACAATATAAAGTACAGTATAATACACACACAAGGTTTAATTGATGTATTTTCCACTTCATGCTATAACCCATATTATGACTACAAACTGCTCATTCAGATGTAGTTTCTATTTTCTCATTTGTAGTGCTTTATTTAACCCAATACCATAACTTTTTTCTTTTTTTTTTTTACAGGCTAATAGCCCACAAGATTTGAGACTGTTTTATGAGAAAAATAAAAATCTTGTCGCTAGGTTAGTACAAACTTTTTGTTTCAGTACAATTCTGTTACTAAATACTCTACCCTTACATTATGATTTGTTTATATAGCCTCTGCAAGTTAAGCAGCCCTTTGTATTAATGTCTTTGTACTGTGCTAAACTACATTTGATATACTACTTGAGCAATAATATTATTTTGCCAGATTATCAAAAATACAATGCATTGCATCTAATGATGCAAGCCTTCACTTGATACTCAATTGGAAGAACACCACGCAAGGTTACCTAATTGATTTTTAAAGAGGTTCTCCACCTAAAAAACAATTTTTTTTAAGAAAATTGATTTCTAAGCAAATTTCCAGGCAGTATCTGTCTAGCTGTTTACTTTCTCTGCACTCCTGGCAATGCCTCCTGAAAAAATGTTGCAAGCTGGTTGGCCGGGAGGAAAACTGACTTACATTGTTTTAGGCCCAGGAAAGAGAAGATGATATACAAACAGTTGCAATTACATTCACAAATAGTTACAACCAGTGACATTTTTCTTATATTTTCTTACATCATGCAAAAATATTTTTTGGCTAGGTTGCTTGGCTGTTGTGAGGGTTGCCACTTTTTCTGGAAAAAAATATCAGCCTTCCTATATATTTATCCTTTTTCCCTATTAATAACATTGGGGATCAACCATCATTTTTACCGGCCAGGTGGCAACCCTAGCTGTACATGGAGCGCCCACAAAAGCATGTTAGGATGCTGGATGTATGGGCAGGGAAATGCCAAAGTTAAATTTACTAGATTGCCTAAAAAGCATAGTACAGACATGGATTTAACAAGAAATTTGAAAACAAGCTAAGGTAAAAATTAGAAGCCAATATCACAAAAGAAGCAGGTAAAAAAGGTATGGGCAGAGAAAGGCAGTAGGTACAGATTAGAAACAAGAAAGAGATGCCAAGACTAGGAATAGGAGCTACATAAAAGGACCAGGAAAAAACTAAGATCAAGAGCCACAGATCAATGATTTGGAACAGATTTAGGATACAAGCACACCCATGAATGTATAGAAAAATAAAACTCTACTGCTTGTCAGCACGAGGTGTAGGACTAGGGTATAGAAAGGCTGACATAGAAGGTGCAGTGAAGATGTGAGTAATTAGTGGAGCCCAGAGGAACATTGACTGATTTGACAAAGCTTCAGTGTATTAAACCCAGCAGCATGAAGTCAGTGTCTTTTAGCCAGTGGCAAGGTCAAACAGAATCTCAGTGCAGAAGGCCTAGGTTAAAGTCAGCCAAAGACAATCCCCAGTGGCAGACAGCAGGTTGCATATTACAGAGTTAAATTGAACCAGATGTTTGAATAAGATGTTCATCACACCAACCAATCTCTAGGGAAGCCCTACAATCACAAGGTCAAACAAGGGTAAAATCTAATATGCCCCACTGCTTATTTATTAAAAGTCACAATTGAACGTTTCCCCAGTATGGTGTTTGTAGAAGCTGTGCACGCTTGCATTCTGATATGAATAAATTACTATATTCTTTCCAACTCTATCTGATCTATCTGATATCTCTATCTGTTTAAGTCTTTTACTTTTTATCTCTGTATTTTTGTGTAGCCTTCTCTTCATTTTGACATGACCAGTGTCGGATTGGCCCAGAGGGATACCAGGAAAACTGGGCCCTCTTGCTTCTAACCATTTAACCTATTTCATGGGCATTCACTATTTCTTTATGGAAAAAAATGCTTAATAATGAAATAATAGAGTATAGTAAGTAGATATAAAAGATTAGGAGAATAAAGAGGTTGAGTGAGAAGAGGAGGAATAATAGTTTGGAAAGTGGGGCCACAGTCTAAAGTTTTCTAGTGGGCCCCTGACATCCCAGTCCGACACTGGACATGACAGACACATTTCTTCTCTTTTACTGCCTTTAATTTCTTTATCATGTTTAAACCTTTTCCCTGCTTACAACATCCTATTTACTCTATTTGTGCTTCTTGCTTTAGCATATTCTTTATGCGTAACTGTTCATCTTAATGTGTCTTCAACAACTACCCTGTCTGTCATTTTATTCTTCTCATCCTGCCACACCTTGTTCCTTACAGTAATTTACTGGGAACTGCTTTATAATCCCTTTGATCCACAATGTTGGCATATTACTTTAAAGGGGACCCGTCACCCAAAAAAAATATTCAAAATCCTATTTTATTAGATTAGTCAAGGAAAATGAACTTTAACTACACTATATAAATTATTTGAATCTTGTTTCCTTCAGTCTGTGATTTCATAATTATAGCAAGCAGGCAGCAGCCATTTTGTGGACACTGTTATTAAGGCAAGCCTTGCATCATCTCAGAATCTTGTTTGTGCACCAGAATGGGGGCCCTGATGTCCATTCCCATGCCCTGACCACACAGTTATATGGTGAAGAGAACTGGGGGAATGTGTGGAGAGCAGTGACATCTAGGAAGTGCTGAATTGAAAGTGAAAGTAATTGTCTGCCCCACCTCTATGCCACGGGCATAGAGGCGGGGCAGACAATATTTGATTGACAGTGGAGATTTTTAAATGAGCTTACAACAGCTATGAATGCTTAAATAAAAAATAGAAATTGGATTTCATGTTTAATTTGAAAAGGACTTTTATTATACAGATTTTTGTGTCTGGGTGACAGGTCCACTTTAAACATGTTCATCTGAAAACAGCAAAAATCAAATGTTGGGGATCCTTAAAGGAGTATAGTATACAATATCTGTAAGTGCTAAAAGTTGTATGAAGGAATATATGTTACACATGGCCTACTCTCTCCATAATGTGACTGAATGAAAATGGGAGTCAGGAGACAGCACCAGCTGGCCTGACCTGGGCCTCGTGACTGTATTATTGTATCTACTGGAATTTATACTCTGCTATGCAGCTGCTGTCTCTGCTCTTGAGAGATTGCAAACAGACAGTGTTGGCAGGTCGGCGTCCTGCTATAGTCAAAAACAAATGTAAACAGCTTGCAGTATGCTGCTTTAATTGGTCAGCCATCTTTCTAAATGTTAATTCTATGCACTAAAGCTTCATTCACAATATATGTCATAGAAGCCTACCACAGAATAAAAAAATACATTCAGGCTTGATTAAAAACAATGACAGGTAAACAACAAAAATTTGGGCAAACAGTGTAGTTAGTCAGGCAGATGGAATCATTATCTCAGAATGTACCAGTAAATGGAAATATTTACTTACAAAGTGTTACTGCAACCTGGAGACACTTTTTATATTCCGGGAAAAAAAAATGCAGCCTTGCCTTGGTTTTTATTTTTATTTCTTACAACCATCAACCTATTTCCTTCTACCATCACTGATGTGGTTTATTTTAACATGCCATCTATTTCCAGCATACCAAGAGAAACATCTGCGTATCTGTCTGACCTGCTTTTGGCATTACTTCAGAGGAACCAAAAAGACAGACTCGACTTTGGTATGTGTCATTCACAAATATCAATTTGTTAAGCAAAAATTAAATATGTGATGTAGGTTTTTTTGTTACACCAAAACTGTAATGGTGCAAAGTCCCCCCCCCCCCCTACAATTCTTATCACTTACAGCAATTAATCAGCAGGTAGCATTTACTGGTCACCTGTTCAAAAGCATGTGTAAATATTTTCCATAGATTACACGGCCATATATTAGTTCTTAAAGTAATTGAACCTTGATGTATCTTGTAGAACACAGTGACGGTATGGGGCAAATTTAAGGTTAAGGTTTAATTTTCCTCATGAGTTTCACAGTGTATAAATTGTGCAATGTATACATTTTGGACACAGACTATCATGTTTATGCCCACAATGCAGAGTTTTTCCCAGGCAACCTGGAAGTATCACCACCTCAAGGCAGGTGTTATTTCTAGGGCTCCCATGTGACTCACACTTGCACATGATTGTGTGCAATTCACCAGAATTGTCTGTATATTTGCAAGTTTAAAATTTTTTTCTAAAAAATAATTGTATCTTCAGCGCATCCCCAGTGTTTTTGAACCAATATGGGTGTGGTTGGGCAGCATGCCACCCTAGGCCCAGGCCTAGGTGGCCTTTCCACAAATCCGGGCCTGTGCCCAGTCTATGTTGTAACAGCCACTGAAATCACTGAATTCATTTGGTTTAAAAAAATGCAAGATATTCTGTTCTGAATCATTGTGGTCATACAAAATTCAGTGGCTGCTCAGTTTGTAAACCTGGGCACTGAAAAAAAAATTTAACTTTAGTAATCTATTTTTATATACATATTTTTATAACCAATGCTATTTTTAGGTAATCATGTTATGCTGAATGTATTTTGTATTCTGTGTGTTATGTCCTTTACTGATGCTCAGTGAGCAATCACCAAAGAACATTTTGTTCTGATTTGCAGAACTTTCAAGCTATTTTGACTTAGTTGGCCTGTTATCCTGTTTGTGTGAGAAATGTAGCATTCTGTAGTTCATTTGTCATTGTTTGTATAATTCTGGAAAAATCATTAATGTTAATCAGTTGTTCAGTATTCTAAAACCAGAGTGAAAAATAGCTTTCAATGTACAAAATACCTTGCTTGGTATAAAATGCATTTTTTCTTTCATAGATTATTTTACATATTGCACCATAATTAACAAAACTGTAATTATCAAATATAACACCTGCTTATTTCTTAATAAGATGTGTAGTGATTATTCAGGAGAACAGGAGCATACCTAGAGTGCCACTGCATAATTTAGGCCAGGTTACCCATTACACCAGTGATCCTCAACCAGTAGCTCGTGAGCAACATGTTGCTCTCCAACCCCTTGGATGTTGCTCCCAGGGGCCTCAAATCAGATGCTTATTTTTGAATTCCTGGCTTGGAGGCAAGTTTTGGTTGCATAAAAACCAAATGTACTGCCAAACAGAGCCTCTTGTAGGCTACCATTCCATATAGGGGCTACCAAACAGCCAATCACAGCCCTTATTTGACATCCCCATGGACATTTTCATGCTTGTGTTGCTCTCCAACTCTTTTTTACATTTAAATGTGGCACGAGTAAAAAGGTTGGGGACCCCTGCATTACACACTCAAACATTTGTGTAAATATACCTCACCGTTAAAAGCTCCTACCATGCCTTTGAAGGTCCCTAATTCCTTACAATAATATATTGTGGGTTACATTCTTACCATTACTCAGCCACTCTACAGCCCCTTTCTTATACTGAGCTACTCTTCCTGACCAAACATGCAATTCTAGTCATCTGGACAAACGAGCAGATCTTACATTTTTCTGCCACCCATTTGGTTGACCATATCAAGGCAATTAGAAATCTCAGCTCTTGGGCCAACAATCAGACCATGCTGGTGTCCATTAAGTCCTGTAGGCCACAAGCTCATGCAAGCCTTGGCCAACATTCTTTTTTACCTGGTTGATATCTGCATGATCAGATATCAAATGGCCAAGGAAATCTTCACTGCACCCTAGGCTGATCGCTAAACAGTTGTGTTTAGATAATATGAATTGACAGCCTCAGGTGTAATATGGTCACATGACTTCTTGCATCATAGATACATTAGATTGTGTCCAAAGATGAGAGATGGTCTAGACACATTACAATTTGGTTGCACGTGCCTGGGTGCTCAGAATTATTAATTGATATATACAGAATTTAGCACAACAAAGGACTTCAGACTATCAGAAAAATATAAATTAGATAAACAGAATGCACGCATTATACAAACTCTGCTATGGGATCTAGTTATCCTAAAAGCCCCAAATTATGGAAAGGCCATCTCCCATTTAATTTTTTACAATTGCTTTCTATTTCTCTGTGATAATAAAACAGTACCTAGATCCAAATTACACAAGGACCAGAAACCCCTGAACATGAAATGATAGATAAGTAGTACTATATCTGTAGCAAGATGTACAAAAAGTATCCTGTCACAGCAGTTTCACCTATTAGGCCATAATATCAGAACAATGTCTAACCAAGCAACAAGAGCTCAGTCCAAATAATTTTTAAGAACTTGGCACCCATACATGAAATTGTTCCAGACCGAACAAAAAAAAAACCTATTATTCAAAGCCGTTTTAGCACAACTCTTAATATTGTTTAGAATCAATGAACAGGGACAAATAAATCACCTACAAAACAGCTTACTTAACTATTTTGTTTCCTTATACACCATTACAAACAAAGGAATTTTACTAAAGAGCTTACTACTGCACTTATTTAAAGAGCTTACTACTGCACTTCTACAGTGATTATTGGTCCTGCTAATGTTTTGAGTGGAAAGATATTTTATTAAAAGTCTGTTGTATTTTTAGCTACATTTTAGGTATAGCTTTGACCACAGAATTATACATCACTTGTTGTTGTAATAATAATAATAATAATAATAATACTGACAAAATAAACAGTAATTATTCTATATTAACAAACAGTTGCTTAATCTGAAACAAGATACATTGAAGATAAACCTTTACACCATGCACAACTCTTTATTTTTTGTGTGTCTTTTTTAGATTGGACACTTCTGTCAAATTTCATAGGTATACCTGTAGGTGCCCATGTGTTGTGTAGTGACATTGGTGCTTTTAGAGTATGTTTTCTTTGAATGTTGGTCATTTTAGAATTGTATGTAAAAATAAAAGAATTGTATGGAAACGTTAAATGTAATTATAGATTTGTTTTTTATTCTTAAGTAAATGCTTTTCTTTGGTAGTAGGCATTATGTGTATATAGATTTATTTCTAGTTGCTCATTCTTCCTTCCCTGCACAGTTTCCTTAAAAGCGTAGTTAGTTTTTGTTTCTAAAGTACACTGCTTACACTCTTAATAATTCACTCTGCCTTCTTTCCTAATTTTTTTAGTTGTAATATTGGTGCATAGGCAGCCATCTCAGGCCATTTTGCCTGGTCATGTGCTTTCAGAAAGAGCCAGCACTTCAGGACGGAACTGCTTTAAGGCAGGCTAATGTCTCCTACTCATTGTAACTGAAGGTGTCGCAGTGGGATATGGATTTTTACTATTGAGTGCTGTTCATATTAGTGATGTGTGGGCCGGCACGATACCTGTGGGACCTGCTGGTTCGGGTCCACCTCCCTGCTCTCTTTGTGGGGCCTTGCACTGCCGGCTTCTGACATCCGGCTTCCGGTTTTATAGGTGCGCACCTACCCGTCCCTTTTGTGATGTCATTGTCGGGTCAGCACAGGTCTATAAAAGGAAGGCAGAAGTCCGGGTCTGGTGCGGGTCGAGTTTTTCTGGACCCGCACATCACTAGTTCTTATATATACCAGGGAGCTGTTATCTGGTTACCTTCCCATTGTTCTGCTGATGGTCTGCTGGGGGAGAAGGGAGGGGGGTGATATCACTTAAACTTGCAGTGCAGCAGTAAAGAGTGACTGAAGTTTATCAGAGCACAAGTCACATGACTGGGGGCACCTGGGAAACTGATATGTCTAGCCCCATGTCAGATTTCAAAATTAAAAAATAATTTTGCTCTTTTGAAAAACGCAATTGAGTGCAGAAGTCTGCTGGAGCAGCACTATTAATTTATGCATTTTGAAAAAAACATGCTCCACTGCCCTCCCCAACCATGGTTTCATTCCCAAGTATAACTACTTGCTTGCCCTCCAGGAAATACTTCTACCACTGTTCACATTCCCACACTTAACACTGCATCTTTGTCCAATTATCACTACTGTTCTGTCCTCCTGAAAACCCAGTGAGTGACCACTGCTTCTCATCCCTTTTACTGTATAAGCTGACATGAACATGAGGAATATGCTTGCTAGAACCAGTAATTTTTTTAAAAAAAGTTTTAATGATGAGACCATTTACTTGTTTTCTGGTACAGGTATGGGATCTATTATCCAGAAAATTCCAACATACAAGTAGGCCATCTCCCATAGACTCGATTTTAATCAAATAATTAAAATTTTTTAATATGATTTCCATTTTCTTGTACTAATAACACAGTACCTTATAATTGATCCTAAGATACAGTTTATCTTTATTGGAGTCAAAACAATCCTATTGGGTTTATTTAATGTTTAAAATATTTTTTTAGTACACTTAAAGTGTGGAGATCCAAATTGTGGAAAGACCCCTTATCCGAAAAGCCCCAGGTCCAGAGCATTCTGGATAACAGCTCCCACCTGTACCAATGTGCCATACAAAATGGCACCACATCAGTAGATTAACTATTGTAACATCCTTATTTGGTCATGCATATCTGCATGGTTTCACTACATGGTGAAAAGTATGTTGACACCTGGCTGCCCAACATTTAATTTCCAAACCAAAAGTTTATCCTCTCTTTGCAGCCTATACTCGTAGAAGTCTTTCAAATAGATGTTTGGTGGGATGTTAGTGATCAGGCCTGGTTCACAGTTGGTGTTGCAATTCATCCCACAGGTGTTTGTTTAGGTTAAAGTTCTGTGCAGGCCACTCAAGATCCGTCACCTCTATATTGGCAAACCCATTCTGCATGGATCTTATGGTGCATTTTCAAGCAAAAACAGGAAAAGTTGGAAGCACAGAACTGTCATATGACATAGTGGGTCTTTGGCCATCAATGATGCTTTTGACTTAAATAGCCAATTTGAGTAATTTGAGTAATTAGCTGGGTTGTCCAAATATTTTTGCCAATATAGTGTATATTGAAATTGCAAAAAACAGACAGATGGTACCCACTATATTTGCAACTATATTTGTTTATGTAAATACATGTTATATTTTTTACACTGTGATGGTAACCCTACAATACAAATTATCCTTACTTAGTAAGGGGAGTGCTCTTCTTCTGCTAACCCAAGAAACGTATACGAATGTTGGAAAAACTACTCATCTACTATATCAAAAGCAATTTACTACATTCATAGTGGCAGCCAAACTACATAACTTTTACCGGGGAAGGGGAATAGCATTAAAAGCTTATAAGAAGGCTTCACTTATGTGTATGTTTGTAATACAGACACTCGTTCATTCGTATTGTTGTAGATGCTGCAGGCCATAACTTAGCTGCACTAATGAATTAAGTATTGTTCTTGGAGAGAATGATTCTGACTAGTGCAGAAATGTTTAGCAACTGACAGGCATTAAATGTAAAAGTGCCCTATACTTACACATTGAAACAATCCACATACAAAGTCACTAGGACTAAAGTGTTTTTATGTGTCTTTATTTTACTGAATACCTTTGCTAAAAATAAAAAACACCTTATCTAAAGGGGTTGTTCACCTCTAAATTGACTTTTAGTATATGATATTGATTTTCTAGCACAATACGTTTTAATTTTTTTGTGGTTTTTGAGTTATTTGGCTTTTTATTCAGTAGTTCGTCCGTTTGCATTTTTAAAGTCCAATTACACTAGCAACTATGCATTGATTGGAATAAGTGTATTACCCTGCTTGTGTGGACATGTTGGTTATGGTGATGAGGATGGGAGCAGTTAATCACAATAAGAGACTGGAATGTGAATAGGAGAGGGCCTATATAGAAAGATGAGTAATGAAAAATGGCAGTAACAATAAATATTTGTCTTACAGGGGATTTGTTTTTAGATGGGGTCGATGACTCCCATTTCAAAGCTGGAAAAAGTCAAATAATAAAAAAAAATATATATAATTAAAAATAACTAAAAGAAATAATTAAAAAATAATTTAAAAAACTAAATAATGAAGACCAATTGAAAAGTTGCTTCCATTGCCATTCTACAGCACACTAAAAGTTTACTTAAAGGTGAACTACCCCTTTAATTCTAAATGCATTTATATTTCCCTATATTTTCCAAACCAGAAGGATATTTTATATTCGAGTTGTGGTAAGAGAAATTATCTTTTTGGTTATGTAATAAAAGACACAAAAAATCTATTATGCTTGCTTGAATGGCTTTGTTTTTCAGACAAATTTGTCATCAGTCCAAATCCCTAGCAATCTCTTGCATTCTCTGTAGTGGTTTTAGGTGTTTGTAGCGTATACTCTGAATTCATTTTGTTGAATAAGACTATTTATTGACACATTTCCATGGTTTTAAAGTGAAAGCTTTTATGCTCATGAGAACACTCTGTCCCTGAGTCTTTATTGTTAGATGAAAAGATGGGAGAAAGTACATAGTTGGTTTTGCAATTCCCTTTTTCATGACAACAAAGCAGAGTGGTACACGTTTTCAGAAGCCCACACCTTGTCTTGGCTGCTTTCTATGAAGTTAATTATTAGGCTGTTTGGCCTGAATTCAAGATATGAGCTCTGGGCAATGTTGTGCTTTGATATCAAAGGAAAACTAATTCAATCCCATGAATATGCTTGCAGAAAAACATGCACAAGGCTTTCTCCTGTTCATATTATATTTTTAAAAAATAGACTGAGTGGGGTTGGTATTCCAAAAGGGATTATGTGTATCCCTATTTTTAAATTACCATTTAAGTTAATGACTGATGTTAAAGTCAAGGGACTTAGCCCAATACACCAACTCGCATTGCCCCACATGTACAGTATTTGTAAAATCTAGCAGCTTATGCTTAACAGCATCTATAGCTATTGCTAAAACTTGACTACTTAATGTGTGCCTTACATTGGGCTGGATGCTAAAGGGGTTTGGCAGTTTACTGATAAGCTAGCAATAGATTCCATTAGGCAGGAGTAGTTCAGTTCCACTGAATTAGCCCTGGAATTTTGCATGAACAAAAATTGAAGATTAAGTTGATAACACACTTTGGCATAATAATTAAGTTATACAATATCTGCTGTAACTTCTCATTTTCTTGGTTGGCTATATGTCTATGAAGCAATTATCTCCTTATTGGTTAAAATGTTAAATGAGATTATAAAAAAGGGGTACGTAGATTATTGTTTGAAGGTGACTAAATGTGGGTCAGTTTAGGCTCCCATCCCCAGTACACACCCCCGCCCCAACTGCGAATGCAATTGTGGGTACGTAAATTATGCCATTAATTTTAATACCACCCAATGTACTAATAGCATGTAGCCTTCTGATAATTTAAGCTTTTCTGTTTTCTTGCAGAGGGATTCTTTAACCATCCTTTTCTCAATCAAGTGTCTACAGTCAAAAAGTGTGAGTAGACCCATATTAATCAATATTGCATAAAGCATTATGTACGCTACACTGTGAACTTATTTTTCTTATCCGGAAAGCAAATTTATGTTGCATTGTATGTTTCCTTGTCAGTGCCAGTACAGTCAGTAAAGAAAATAAAATAGCAGCAGCAAATTTCCAAACTGGTTGCATTCCACACATTCATATTAATAAGGCAAATAAGGTAAAAAGAGTAAGTAAGGAAAGGAAACAATTGCAGTTGCCAGGTACAGAATTTGTTGTATCTTTTATTACAGTAAAAATTATATTAATGTTTCATACCATGCAGCTGCCAGTACCTGGGTGATTGATGCTGGCACTATATTTGCTGTGTCTTGAAATGTTTTATCACATTGTGATATAAAACATGCTTTATAAATGTGTTGTTTAATGCAAGCACTTACCTTTACGTATATCATCTGTACATGAGTTTCCACTTAAGGGTCTGAAGAAAAACCATATAGGCATTTAAAAAAAAACAAAAAAACGTTTGTGTTGTCTGGAAAATAGGCACAGGCTAATACAATTCTTGCAACCTGAATGGCCAGTTTGATGTAATTAACAAGTTTGTTTAGCTGTTCTGTAATAGAGCACTGTTTTTGTCATGGAATTATACAGCATTTAAAACATTTAATGTTATGAATTCTGAGAATATCAATTAAAGGGGAACCATCACCACAAAAAAATATTCAAAATCATATTTTATCACATCAGTCAAGCAAAATTAACTTTAATTACATAATATAAAATAGTTGAATCTATTTTACTTCAGTCTGGGAATTCATATAGCAAGCAGGCAGGAGCCATTTTGTGGACACTGTTATTAAGGCAAGCCTTGCATCATCTCAGAATCTTGTTTGTGCACCAGAATGGAGGACCCAAAGTCCATCCAAATGCCCTGGCTACACAAGTAAACAGTGAAGAGAACAGGGGGATGTGTGGAAAGCAGCAATATCTAGGAAGTGCTGAATGGAAAGTGAAAGTTATTATCTGCCCCGCCTCTATGACCAAGGCATAGAGGTGGGGCAGACAATATTTGATTGACAGCTGAGATTTTTTAAATGAGCTTACAACAGCTATGAATGCTTTAATAAAAAATAGAAATTTGATTTCATGCTTAATTTGAAAAGGTCTTTTATTATACAGATTTTTATGTCTGGGCAACAGGTCCACTTTAAATATATAGATAAATATAACACAATCATTTAAACAATGTAATATAAAATTACATCTCCTAATAAAAAATCATGCAAATGTATGTTTCTCATGTTCTGTCCCCAGCCTGTCCTGTCCCGGTGCCTACCTCTTCTGGGTCCAGTATTTCAGGCAGCTCCTGTGGAAGCTCACCATCTTGCCGTTTTGCCTCACCACCTGTAAGTATAGATTAAACAACTAAACTAAACTGAATTTAAAATAGTAGCTTAATGTGAGTCAAGTCTTGCCCAACTATACTGGGGAACTTTAGCACCCTTGACAGATGTACTATGTGGGCAGTGTGTATGGTACAAAACAGGTTCTCATAAATCCATAGCTTCCCCCTTGAATAGATTGCTGTCTGTGTTCCACCTCCTGTCCCTTAACGTATGTGTCAATCAGATGCCCAATGAGCAATTCTGTCCTGGAGAATTGTAAATGACACCTGTAGTGTCTTCTGCTTGAGCTTTTTCTGGCTGAAGTTATAGTATTCAATGATGCTCCAGTGTCCTATTCCATTTTTGTTCTACTTTGCCTGTCTTGGTTGTAATTACATTACCCAGCAGAGAGACTGGCCAAGAGGTCAGATGGTTACTTGAACTTTCTATAAATTCAGTTATTTCTCCATCCCTATCATGCTTCTGGCAAGATCTTTGTGTTCTGCACTTGGGTGTATATAAAATACCTAAACCACATTGTGGACATTTAAATTAACTTTGCCGTATGTATACTTTTTTGTTATTTTGACTCCGTGGCTAGTAATAACCGTGATTATTTTCATTGATTTTTTAAATTATTAAAAAGGTTGTAGACAAACTTGCCACTGTATCCATAAGAATGCACAAACTAAACTTCCACGTGGACAAAGAATTGTAGAGACACTATCCAAATTATAGAGAATCATTCAGGCTAAAATCAAGAGCATAGATATGAATTTTGGCTAAATCCCATTTGAAAAACAAATACAACTATGGGACCTTTTATCCAGTATGCCCTGCAGTTTTCTACAAAAGGGGTCTTTCCATGAAATAATCAACTAATCATAAATTAACAAGTTATGCTAACAGGCTTCTATAGTATAACTTACAGTAAACACATCATATTACATTTTAAGAAATTAATCCTAGTCAACCATTACTTTCTTTAATTGTAGTCTCTGCCAGACATGCAGCATATCCAGGAAGAAAATCTGTTTTACCCACCACTGGGTCCACCAAACTACTTGCAGGTGTCCAAAGACTCAGCCAGCACTAGCAGCAAGAACTCCTCTTGTGATACAGATGACTTTGTCTTGGTTCCCCACAACCTATCTTCTGACCACTTCTGTAAGGATATTATTTTAACATTATTACAGCTCTTAATACAAAAGCCTTATGGGGCAAGTGCATTAGATCAAGTGCATGATATATTGTTCTCCACTCTAGCATGCCATAGGTTTTTTAAATCATTGAATGTGCCCTAGAAACAACCAGTGGGAGCTCTCAAGATTAATTTATTTAAGTCTGATAACATTACTCTTGCTGGTAGCAAATTCAATTTTGGTCTGAAAAAACAGAACCATAAATATCTTGTTTTTTATGCATTTGTTTTTTCTGCTTATACTTTAGTCTACATAATAGGGTTTTACGGAAAGCAAATAAAATGGGCAGTATATTCCCCTTTTCAACATTAGTTCAAAGAATTTTCCTTGTGCTACACATTTTTTTACCTTTTGTTTTAATTAGGAAATATGTATGTTTGTGATTGCTTGCACTACACAAGGTGAAATCTGAAAATGAAAGTAAAGTCACATATTTTTTCCCTACAAGGTCAAAACAAATCAACAGTCCACTGAGAAGCTTTCTGTATAAATAACCCCTCTCTCTCCCTAGCTGCAGCCAGTAAGGGTGTAAGATAAAAATCAGCTCATTATACTGAGTCTTTATAGTAGAGTAAAGACTCTAGTAATATTCGTTTAACTGCTTCTTGGCAGTAAATGAATGGGTTATGCAAGTTAGGCTACTTCATACTAATACCAAAATGAACCCTGATTAAAAATGTTCTATATTGTATAGGAAGGTGATTAAATCTTCTTCCACTCTAATGGATTATAAGGATCCCATTCAGTAACAATGTGATCAAAATTTGTATTTTGTAGGCACTCCCCCTTTACCGATTTTAAAGTGCGTTACTATTCTCTTTTAATGAGCAGTAGACTTTAATACAGTAAAGAGTATGCTTTTGCTGTTAGGCACATAAAAGCATGTATCAAGTAAAATCTAATAGAAGGTTAACTAGTTGAGTGGTGAAAATCAGTTTCATATTCTCTAAACCTTTGGAAAGTTTGATTGCCTTACCTTAGTTAAATGTTATTTTTATTGCAGATGATATGCCTACAGCAGCCGCTGGACGGAGAACATCATCCAGTGAGTTTCTGATATGTGGAGGGTAAGTTATCATCATCTACTCGAGTTTAAACTAGACTTAAATGTGACAACTTACAGTAAGCAAGCAGAATAGTACTCCATATAAATGTAATAATAGATTGTGATTAGTCGAAAATGTAATGCACTTGATTTCACTTTATTAATTTATTGCACTTATTGCTTTACCTGTTTCTGTGTGCTTTGTAAGGAAGCTTTAATTTTTCAATGCTCAATTTATCTTTTAATTCACAAAGACATTGGCTAATTTCATACTTTTTTTTTATCAAGTTATTAAAAATATAAATCAGGCAGCTTTCAAAAATACCTAACTGCTTGGCACTTTGTGTTGAACTTCCACTTTTAATACATGCATCTAACCCGACACCAGCTTTGTGTGGTGTTATCTGGCAACTTCTTTCTCACACAGGAATTCCTTTCTACCTTGTATTATTTATCTTACTGTTCAGCAAGTGTTATATGATAGATTGATAGATTCCTTCATATTATTTCTCACATTTATTTCTATGATTTTTTTGGGGCTATGTTTTTTGTACCACCGTAAAGCTGGCCATACATGGGTCGATAAAAGCTGCCGACAGACGGAGTTGAAAGTCGGCCAGATGAGGATTGGGCAGGGTTAAAAATCCCATTGGATCGCGTCCGCATCTGTTTGTTGATGCGGCCCTGTGATCCGACTGCCCCTATTGCCCTAGGGCCCAAGATCGGATCATCCCAATATCGCCCACCTTAATGTGGGCATATAGGGGAGAGATCCGCTCATTTGGCGACATCTCCAAACAAGCGGATCTCTACATGTATGGCTACCTTTACACAGTTGCTGGGTCTGGTGTATCAGACTGTAAAATCTGTTTATAGTCATATCAGATGTGTGCAGTCATTTACGTGAACTGTCTACTTGGGCCTCTCCATGATATGATTGTTGTTTGTCTGCTGAAAGGCTGAATCAGTGCAGTGACAGTTTCACTTGCGGTGATAAGCAGTTTCCATTCAAAACAGCGACAGGTGGTTAGGTATGCTGTTGGCCTCAGAGTACACACCCAGAGGAATTTATGAGCCTTTTCTTTATTGATCAGTTTTTCCCTCTGTCTCCATGGTTGCTAGGATATAGGGACCAGTAGTCTCTTTATTCACAGCCTCTGTCAGAGACTTACCACTAGTAGATGTATTAACACCAGTTTACCATTGCAGGGCAACATTACATTATATTGTCTTTCCTTTAAAACACTTTTTGGTGTTACTGTTCCTTTAAATGTGACGTACAGCAGGCTAGTGTCAGGCCAAGCTGGCCAGGCACCCTAGGCTAGCCATCTTATCCCCACAGTGCCCATGCACACATTCTGCCTACCCCTAGTTCTGATCTTCCCTACACTTAAGCTGATCATATCTGCTTGTTTTTTGATGTTGTCAAACAAGTGGAAATCTGCACGATTTGGCCACCCACACATACTGTGGGTCTACAGCCACTCGTTTGGTGAGGACCACATCACCCCAACAATGCAGTATCCACACAGCAGGATTTTAAAACCTTTACCTGCCCAATAAACATTTGGTCGATTTTCAGCCAGAAACCATACATACAAGCCAATGGCAGGAGGCCAAAGAGCTGCCAAGACAACCACTTTAGAAACAGAGCTGAATTTCAGTGAATACAAGCTTTTATACTTTTTAGTTATGATATTTAAGTTTTGCATTATGGTCTCTTTACAGGCAGTCACCACTGAACACATCAGGAGGCATGATAAATGTGCAAAAACCTTCTAACGCCTTACGTTGTGGTTCATCATCTGTGGCTCCCAGGTGTGTTTTGCCTTACTATAGAATAGCATGTTTTTGTAGCCAGATGTTTTCAATGTGATCTTAAATATCTTGTTTTAAGCTAGTGATTGCAATATAAAAGTTTGCATGCACTAGATTATATTATATGTCTGTATATAATACTGGTGGTTTCTGAAGATAGAATTTTTTTGTTGGTGGGGGGGAGGGTTACAACTTCAAGTTTGAAACCACGTTCCATAAATATCATTAGATTCTCTTTGAAAATGTACAAGGTATGTTACAGGCCATCTGGCAGTGAAAAGTATTTACTGTAGGTGTAGGTCTAGCATTAATATTAATGCAGCATTCATCTGACTAAAATAGACTGCTTAGTGTATTCATGATAAGGAATTAACAGGTGAAAGAACCGAGTTTTCTTCTATTTATTCATATCTCTAGTGATGAGCGAATCTGTCCCACGCAAATTTTTCTTTTGTCTCCAAATGCATTAAAGTCAATTGTCGTTTTTTCTTGCGGTGACTTTATTGTCTTGCCGACTTTTTTGTTACGGTGAATTTTTTCTACAGTTTTGAGAAAAGATTTGCAGATGGAAAAATGTGCGATTTCAATATGAATCCATGCCTGGTGAAAAAATTTGTTCATCACTACAAATCTGTTATCCCAGATTTATTTTAACTATACAGGAAATGTATCCATAGATTATAGAATCTGAATATAGTGATCACAGATGTTACCTGCTATGTTACTGTGAACCTTTGTTACCTGCTATACTTAATATATTTTTACTGCAATTTCTGCATGTACTGTTTCCTGCATTTAATTGGTACTGGGCCACAGAGCAGAATTAAACCAATTAACACTTGTGTTGTCCTGCAGTATAATGCATGAACACCAGGGCAGGGCCAAGGTAGTTTGGCACCCTAGGCAAGGGATTCAATCAGCACCCCCCCATCCTGCATTACCATTTCCCACCTTACCATTAAGTTTTTTTTAAATAAAGAAAGCTTACAACACATTAAATCACATTTTAACATATCCACAACAAGCCATAAATATTGCCCCCATCTGTAGCCATTGCCCATTAGCCATCAATATTGCCCCCAAAATTGCCCCAAGACCCAAGCCCTCCATCTGTACCTGTGCCAGCAGCCATTGCCCCTTAGCCATCAATATTGCCCCAAGGCCCAAGCCCCCCCATCCTTACTTGTGCCAACAGCCATTGCCCATTAGCCAGAAATATTGCTGAAGGGGCCCAACCCCCCCATCTGTACCTGTGTCAGCAGCCATTGCCCATAAGCCATCAACATTGCACCCAAGATTGCCCCCAAGGCCCAAGCCCCCCATCTGTACCTGTGCCAGCAGCCATTGCCTATTTAGACAGCATCAATATTGCCCCCAACCAAGGCCCCCATCTGTACAGTATTAAAAAGCCCAGCAGGTCTTCTGTGTCTTTAGCGCGAGCCGCAAATTAATCCAGCGCACAGGTTCTCTCTGCTGCCCATATGACATCCAACGTATATGGAAGCGCCAGACCTACAGCGCATGTGCGGCAGCACGTAATGGAAGGCTCCAAGTGCACGTTAAGGGTGGGGAGTGCCTTCAATTTAATTAACAGGCCAAAACAAAAGTGAGAGCGGTTGGGGCAGGAGGTTTTATGAAGAATACTGATGTTATTAAAGGCCAAAACAAACCCATGTGTAAAAAAAAAAAAAAAAATTATTGCGTCCTAGGCGGATGCATACTCTGCCTATACCCTTGTTCCGGCCCTGATAAACACCCCCCACACACAGCAAATTGAAGTTAAAAGACATTTTGGGTTATTATTGTGCTTTGGTTTTTTTATGCTTAATGGATGACAGTTTCCCCCCACTGCAATCCCCTTTCTATAGTTTCTGGCTACCTCTATACTTTGCTCTGCTTTTGGTGTTTGGTGCTGAATATTTCTTTCCATTTAGCTTATGGTTTCACAAATAAAAACCTCTTCTCTAAGTATTATATAAGAAATGTGATTAAGAATGGATTTTCTAATTTGAAAGATATGATAATGTAAACAATTCAGTGGACAAATACTAAAATGGTAGTTGAGCTATTAACTAGACTCTTTGGAACAAACTGTTCTTAATAATGGAATTGTTTGTACCGTAATCCAGTTGTGTGCTTACATAATGTATTTTTGTATCTTACCAACTGTGCACACATAAGTTTACGCAAACAGTACGACTGTTCTAAACTTACCATGAACTTCCTGTTCTTCCAGGCAGCTGAGTTTCCTAGAATTACGTTGTTTTTCCAAGCAGTACTGTATGTGGTGCAGTCCTGCAGGGAGGGACTTCGTCCTGCTGATTCTCAGAGCTTAGTAAATGAAGCAATGATTTTACCTGCATTCAGGCTTGGAAACCAGCAACAGGGAGGAGCTATTGGTGCTTATAGCTATGTGAAGTGTGTTTTTGGAATTCTTAATAGGAGAAATATATTATTACTATCACATTGGATAGTGAACTGTTTACATCCAGCAAATGGTCCAGATAAAAAGATTTGTCAGCAGGGATTTATTTCCCTTTTTTGGTCCTTTTTAAATGCAGACAAGGTCAACCTCAAGTATCTCCTCGCAGTGAAACTCCTCCCATTCCTGTCCCAACCCAGTTACGGAACTACCAGCGCATTGAGCAGAATCTTACCACTACTGCCAGCCCAACGTCTAACCCTCATGGATCCCCACGGTACAGTTTA
Source organism: Xenopus laevis (assembly GCF_017654675.1). Taxonomy (NCBI): domain Eukaryota; kingdom Metazoa; phylum Chordata; class Amphibia; order Anura; family Pipidae; genus Xenopus; species Xenopus laevis. Next base: position 85,346,330 of record NC_054374.1, read on the forward strand.
CTTTTATGTTTAAAACATAAAACAATAGTAATAAGTAATATTAATTTCACAGTAGGTCACCGGAAAGTGTAACTCTTTCTCGTCATTGCCTTTTTTGGTAACATACATTCTATAACATTATTTTGTATACCTATGTTCTCAATGCTTTATGAGTTTTAGAAGTATTAGCTGATCATGAAAATATAATGCAGTGGAAAAGGTGATGCTTCACATCTGCCATTGCTTGGTGACTCTAAAAATCCCTAATGAAATGGTATCCTCTTTCGCCAGTGGCCATTTTAATTTTATAATGCACCATTTGCAAATGGCCATATTAATTTTATGAACAATGAAATTATTTTAGCTAAAATCAGCTATTTTGTAATGACAATAATTCTGTAATATGATCTTGCCCCATTGTACTCAGCACCACCCCATTCATCCGAAAAAGCACATCATGCTTGATGCATGCCATATGGGTTTGTGTTAGCCCAGCACATTATTGCTGAGAAACAAGACTTGCATAGCAGCTATATAGTGCCTTGCTAATTGCTGGCTATGCTTCATAAAGAACCAAAAATGTGAAGTTTTTCAGGGAGGATGAAAGTATAATTTCATTGTGATTTTCATGTTTACTGTGTACTGTAAATATGAGACTGACAGCGCATAGTAGTAGTGCATTTACTACTATAATGAACTAGTTTAACATGTTATTTTAAATAACAAAACATAAATTCATTTTTTTGCTCACTGTTTTTTTTTGCAGATCAGGAGCAGTGCGACGCTCTAATACAAGCCCCTTGGGCTTTTCAAAGGTTGGGTCTGGTTCACCCAGCTCTGCTGACATGGTACAAGCTGTTGGACGCCGCTTGTCCACTGGTTCCTCACGGCCATACTCTCCTTCACCGCTAGGTAAATAATTCATTTTTTCAGATGGGACAGATTTTATCAATGTATTTGGCACACATAGCACATGCATGTTACACATACTAGTCTGCATAATCTGCCCATTTGTCACCTCCATAACTAATAATGAATTCTGCTCTAATGCAAAAGTATTTTGCCCTGCTTATGTGTAGCAAATCACTGCTGGGGGGAAAACCAGCAGAACTGCATTATCTTTGTGTCTTACATTCCTGAGATGCTTTTTCTGTTACATATGTGCCCATGTAGAGCATTGCTCTAGTTTTAGGTTTGAGCTGCATTCAGACGTTCAAGTATGGTCTGCATTTTCTCTAAAGTAAAAGGAGACATGTAGGAGTCTCTGCAGCTTCTTATGAGTTTGCCTTAGGCAGTGAAATGAAGTGACTCTTTTCCCACGTTGCTCTCATTTTCTTTAATTATCGATGCTTATAAAATGAACTAGAACAGCGTCTAATATTTAAAGTAACTTGTGAAGGGTGTGAAAAAATAATGAATCATTTCTTGCATTTGTTTTTTAACAGTTGGGACTATTCCAGAACAACTTGGCCATTGCTGTTGTGGATATGCTCAAGGACATGAATCTAGAAGCAGAAATTCTTCTGGGGGTAAGACTGATTCCACTGTTTTTCAGTTTACACACTGCTCAGTATATACAGTATTTTTCAAACACCATTATAACCAGGTGATCACGGAGAGCTCATAGTTCTAGACTTACTGTCGCTATCTTTACTGAATACCACACTGAAGGCTAGTGATATAAAAACCTCATCTGATTTATAAATGCAAATAAGAAACAATATTTCCTGCCTGGGCAGTAAGCCCTTAATGTCAATTTAAGCTTGATAAATAAAAGGCAATGCTCTTCTAATAAATGGGGTGGATATTTCCTTAATGATGGAGAAGACAATGTTTCATACTGGTATTGTTTGATGTGTAGCAGGTAGAAAAATAATCATTAAATCTGCAGACAATGAAAAACTACATATGTCTGAACCCAAGGGCCTTGTATGGGGAAAACCAAAAATGTACTGTACTGTTGCTGAATTTTTTTTCTGTGTTTATGCAGGTTCTCCAGTTCCACAGTCCCAGTCACCACAACCTTTGCTGGGAGCCAGGCTGCAGAGTGCCCCAACCCTCACTGACATATACCAGAATAAGCAGAAACTGAGAAAACAACATTCAGATCCTGTGTGTCCTTCCTACGCTGGACAAGGTTTCGGCCACTCTCCCCAGCCTACTCGGCCAGTCAGTCTTGGGGCTTCTCCTACAAAGCACATGGGTTCTTCACCAAGGAGCTCAGAATGGCTGTATAAAACTCCATTACCTACAATTATTGGATCTCCAACCAAGGTTGGCTATGCACCCAAATTAAAATCTTCATATAAATAAATTTGAAACTCTGAATCGCCACCATAAGCTAACACATGCTTGATCACTGACTCACATAGTCAGTTCAGCCATTCACATAGTATCAGATAGATAAACTGAAATTAGGCCCCTGTGTATCTTGGTTATCTAGAATATATAGTTTAAAATGTAGAAATGAATGGAATCTGTTGAATGCCAAAATGTCAATCTGTTCATGACTCCCCACTGCTACTGGCATTGGCATGGTCAACATAAAGAACCAAATGCACAAATGAAATCATAGGCATCACTAAAAGCTTAATGAAGTAAAGAATGCCAAGCACAGCCTGGTGTTTATATACAGTACATGTACATCAAATGTCACAATTTTATAGATGTGCATTGGAATGTACATCACAAAATGGCATGGAATGTGCTGCTTGATTCTTAAATTCTATACATAATTCTATATAACTGAAAATTAAACAAATAGAGATAAACATGTATATTTACATAAAAAATGGTGCAACAGTACAAAAATGTTTCTACCGGTGTGAGTAAACAAATTGCTTTCCTAAGATGTTTGCTATAAAGTAAACAGACTTAGAATATCAGGTGACAGAGGGTATTAAAGTTAAGTTATTTTTCTCCTATGGCCTTCTAATGACCGCTTGATCCACTTTCATTTTTGTAATTCTCTACTTGACCCACTTTAAGTTTCTTTCCATCCTCTGCATTCTACTAGACTGCAGTGGCTGAAGCTTCTACTGTTAGCCTATTTAGTTAAACATATTCTTCTTCTATTAATACTCATGTGATAAAGCTCTCTCCTTTTCACTCTTTTCTGTATTATATTGATTTATTTCTTGAATGTTATCTTTATATCTTAAATCATTGTCTTGTATTTTCTCTTACTACCTCCAATGTAAATGTTGTACCAAAGCCAAACTTTTTGAGGGGTTATGTAATAAAAGGTGCAAAGATCGCTACAGGTCTGATCATCTATACAAACCACAATCAGTGCCTCCTTCTTTAAAAACAAATATCAGTAGACTGCCAATAAATTGCTATGCGTTATTGTACCTGGGCAAACTTTGTTTCAGTACATATTTTGCCATTCCAGTGCATACTGTCCATATCCATCTCCACTCAGTGATGACTACATTAGTGCTTTTGTTTTTTTATGTACATTTCAAAGTCAAAGTACAAACCCAAAAGCCAACAAACGTAAAATATTAGGTATTCCCCAGTGATTGTAATTGCTTTTCTGAGACCCCCTGCCAGTGCCAGCTTGTTAGAGGCACCACCTTCTTTCACAATCTTCTTTATCTTCTAGTCTGGTTGAAGATAAAGAAGATTTAAAAGTAAAAAGCTGACTTTTCACTCTTCTGCATATGCACACTGGCTAGGGCCAAAGTCATTTTATAGAAGAAGTAGACAAACATTGCTATGTGGTGTTCCTACAGACGTACCCTGGGCTGGTGCAATTTTTAGCACTGGGGTCGTCGGCAAACGGTTATAATCATCAACATTTTGGTACCCTGAGTGATTCCTTTTTTTTTTCTCCTTAAATTGATTATTTTCTGTTTAGGTTTATACCCCCTTGAAATTCACTGATAAAAAAAATGGCTCAAACATTTCCTTAGCACAATTTTGTTGTTGCCTGTTTGTCTCCATTACTTTTAGATATTGAGACCCTGTGGCTTGTGCTCTGTTCGGCTTCTTGCTTGAGTATTTATGTATATTACATTATGCAAAAAGCTGCAGAATATGATAAACACAAAGAAGTTGTCATGACGGATATCTAATTTACATCTGTGCTGGTGAACATTGTCCTTTTGCTTTTCAAATCTTGATAATCTATTATTCTGTATGTAACTCAGTGTGAGATAAAGTGTTGCTGGTTTAGTGTACTTTTGTTTTGGGATAGCTACAATGATGTAGCACATTTTATTTTCACTACAGTTTTAAGGACATATTTATTATGCTGTGTAAAACAAAATTTGCCAAAAAAAAGGTATAAAAAGGTGTGTAAAATAAATGGTGAAGATTTTACACTATGCAAGCACCAGATTTGACAGCATTATTTTATATTACTTATGGTGTAAGTCACATAAAAAAACGTGTAAAAATTTTACAGCATTTTTTACACACCAAAAAGTGGCATTGTGTGGTGTATTATCCCACCGTTTTTAAACAGCATAATAAATATGCCCCTTAGTGCGTTATCATGACTTGAATAGTGGTATTTGCAAAGCAGTGGCCATCTACCAACAGTACCATCTGTAGCTATTTCCAAATGGCATTGTATAGGCATTGTATAGTGTATAGAAATCGGCTTCACTTAAAGTTAAATTACATTTTCAGGCAACTGCACCATTCAAGATCCCTAAAACCCAAGCATCTTCAAATTTGCTAGCACTGGTTAATCGGCAGGGTCCTGTAGACTCTTCTTTGCCGGCAAAAGATCCATTAGAAGCAAGAGAGTTTTCACAGTTTGTCTGCCCTTGTGGAACAGAAAAGCAGAGCACACATCAACATGGCAAAGCCACATTTGGAAGGTAAGATCTTGCTTTCATGTGCCCTTATATTTGCAACACATAAACACAAGCAATGTAGTGCAGTATAAACAGTCCAGAGGAGTGTACAGATGTTTATATTGGAAAGTATAGAACAACTTCTAAATGAGCACACGAAAAAACATAGGTCACAACTCAGCAGTCTATCTATACTTATAAGATGAGGAACACTCCTCTGATCCCTACAAGGTACACATTATGTACAGGAAAGATGCTTGTTTTGACATGAACATGCCCGATTTATAGTAAAAAAAATAATAATTCCATGTTATACAGATCTGTAAGTGCTGGGAGGCTTTCAGACCAGACCGGGAGAGCTACTCTAGGAGGGCAGCATTACCAGGGCAGCACAGACAGTCTCAACTCAGAACGCCCAATGGATACAGGTACAGTTGTACATTAATAACTCACAGTGGTATACAAGCAAATTAACCACAGGGGAAGTTTTAAATACAAACTGCAGTTATGTATTTTTTGTAATGAGTAATAAAAGCACATCTGGTAAGAAGTTGCATAATATATCTCTCAAGGTGTACAGTGGCTACTGCATTTACAGATCCCAGCAATAGTTGCAGGGGGCTTTACATTTTTTATGTGATTCCAGCCTTATGTTGCATCTACTTGTTCTTGCTTTAGTTAGAAAAAAGTCCTGTTAACAAGTTCAGCAACCTTATACGCAGAGGCATTGACATGCAGGCAGATTAATTGGCTCCTGATAAAATTGACCATAGTGTGTGGATGTGATTGGGCCCTTAGACTTGTAAGCTCCGCTGAGTCATGGAGGTATGCGAATAATGTTTAACCTCTCTAAAGTGCTGTTTAATATATGTGCTATATAAATGACAAAAATAATAAATAATTTATATCTATTGTGGGAGAAGTGTACCACTGAGGCAGGGAATTACTATATGTGAATAATGTTTAACCTTTCTAAAGTGCTGTTTAATATACAGTTCGGTCCATAAATCTTTGGACAGAGACAACTTTTTTTCTAATTTTGGTTCTGTACATTACCACTATGAATTTTAAATGAAACAACTCAGATGCAGTTGAACTGCAGACTTTCAGCTTTAATTCGGTGGGTTGAAAGCTGAAAGTTTGCAGTTAGGGCATGTCTAATGTAAATAAAAGTAATTATAATTAGTATGTTGAGATATAGGTTACTATTTACAGGATATGTGTGTCTCGTGTGTATTATAAAGATATATTTACCAGTTATTTGTGACTTTTGTATATCATAAGGCCATTATTAGATATGTGTGTCTCAACTAGACCGCCCATTCCTATTTATATCACAGAGCAAGTGGCATAAAGGGTAAAAAGTTACCTGTTAATCATGGAAGTAGATGTAGTTTTAGTATTTGACTAATAGTTCTGCATAGGAAATAAGCTGAAACCTATACACAAAACTATTATCTGTATAAGTGAACAATTAGAATGCTACAAATGTCCCTTATGTTTTTATTTCTATTCTAGTTCCTGCAGGTGCAAGTGGAACTGCACTTGCTGTGCCCTCAGTGGGAAACAGAGGAGTTATGTTCACTGTGGGATCCCCCCCTAACAGTGCCACCCCTCCAACCTGCACCCATATGATGATGAGGACAAGAACTACTTCAGGTAGTTTTTATTTGCTGAAAATTGTACCTAGCATTCACTATTCATCGGTGCTTTTCTGGCAATCAGAGTATGTGCCTGTCACAGTTTGCCACCATCATCTTTTTACATAATAACTGAATGTGGTATTGACCGTCAATTATTGTGCCTTATACTCAGCTATTTTAACATAAATCATTAAAAACTATGGGAAATGTCTGAAGCACAATTTGTCATATTTTTTTAATAAAGCTACATGTAGTACACATCATGAAAAGGCTTTATACATTTTACTTTTGTAATACTTTAAGTAATTGCATGGAACTGGAAAACCTATGGATTAAGGGGAAACAACCCCGATAACTGGTAGTCTTAATTTTTTAAACATCATGTAAACATCAAGGAAATGAATTAAGTCTATTGGAATGATGACGTTAGTGCTTGTTCACCTTTGAAGGAAATATACCCCCGAAATGAATACTTAAGCAACAGATTATATCATATTAAGTGACATATTAAAGAATCGTACCAAACTGGTCTATATATTTAAGTAAATATTGTCCTTTTACATCTCTTGCCTTGAGCCACTATTTTGTGATGGTCTCTGTGCTGCCTCAGAGATCACCTGACCAGAAATACTTCAACACTAACTGTAACAGGAAGAAGTGTTGAAACAAAAGACAGAACTCTCATGTGAATTACAAGTATGGTTTGTTGGTTTGTTTATGTGCACAGTGAATCGTACAATCCCAGGGGGCGGCCCTTATTTTTAAAATGGCAATTTTCTATTTAGGATTACCCAATGGCACATACTACTAGAAAAGTATATTATTATGAAAATGGTTTATTTACATGAAGCAGGGTTTTACATATGAGCTGTTTTATGCAATATCTTTTTATAGAGACCTACATTGTTTGGGGGTATAGTTTTCCTTTCAGTTAACCTTTAGTATTATGTAGAGAGTTATATTCTGAGACAATTTGCAATTGGTTTTGGGTTTTTTATTATTTGTAGTTTTTGAGTTATTTGGCATTTTATTCAGTAGCTCTCCAGTCTGCAATTTTAGCAATCTGGTTGCTAAGGCCCATATAACCCTAGCAACCTTGCATTGATTTGAATAAGAGACTGGAATATGAATATAAGAAGGCCTGATTAGAAAGGTGAGTAATAAAAAGAAGCAATAACAATAAACATAGCCTTACAGAGTATTTGTTTTTAGATGGGGCTAGTGACCCCATTGGAAAGTTTCAGAAAAGGAAGGCAAATAAATCAAAAACTATAAAATAGAAAGCCAACTGAAAAGTTGCTTAGAATTAGCCATTTTATAACATACTAAAAGTTAACTTAAAGGTGAACCACCCCTTTAATTTCTACTGAGCAATACTGTGTAAACATGTTATGTTATTAACTGCCTTCAGCCACTACTTTGTAGTAGATGTGCTTCCCAGTATACTTCAGCTTTTTGGGCTTGTTTTTTTTCTCTTTGTGTGTTTATATCATATATCGGTATATCATTTAACTAGGAAATATACACATATCCATCCAATAATGCATATTATTGTTTTTGTATGATACAGTTGGATCAAACAGCTCTGGGGGCTCTCTCTGCTCCACAAGTGGTCGTGTGCTCATGGGTTCACCATCTACTTTTAATATGGGCTCTTCTCCCACTGGAGCAGATGCAGCTCCAAACCTGAAATACATGTCCTATGGCACATCACCACCCAGCTTAGAAGACTTTATCACATTTGAAGCCCCAGAACTTCCTGAAGAAACCTTAATGGAGGTAACGGCAATACAAAAAAAATTACACTTTGTACCTGTTGTCTTATAAATCATTAGCAAATAAGGTTTTTACTGTTCAAGCTGATCCAAAGAAAATAAATATTTTAATTCCCGCAGAGGGGGAAGGCACACTTCATCTTTACAACAAATGACAAACAGCTCCCTGGATCAGTCACTATTTATTCTGTTCTGTTTATTAATCATAACTATTGGTGACAACCTTTTCTGGTTAGAAACCCTTCCTATAGGGATCACTAACCCTCCTATTCTTCATTCTCTGTGTATGTTGTTTTACCATATCAATATGTCTTTGTATAAAACATTTTGGGCACTAGCCCAAGCTTTCAATTTTTGGATGTGGTTATAAGATATAATAATAGCTTCAGAAAAATAAAACCTGCCCTTTAAAAATCAAATTTTGGGAAAAACAAAAATGGGTTAATTTAATATATATTTTTTTTTTTGATGAAGAGAGAACATACAGACACACTCCACCACCTGAACCTCATGCTGATGTTCACAGAATGCGTAATAGAACTGACAGCAACCAGGGGAGGGAATCCTGAGCTTTGCACCTCTGCTGTGTCCCTTTATCAGATTCAGGAGAGTGTTGTGGTTGATCAAATAAGTCAGCTGAGCAAGGAATGGGGGTAAGTCCAAACGTGTGATTACCATGTCAGCAGGTAATAATCTTTGATATTGCTTGAAAAATATTAGAATTAATATATATATATATATATATATATATATATATATATATATATATATATATATATATATATATATATATATATATATATCTAACATGTAAATTTTTAGGCACAAGCATTATTGTTTTATTTCTTTACAGACAAGTGGAGCAGTTGGTGCTATATATGAAAGCTGCACAGTTCTTAGCATCATCTCTACAACTTGCCAAATCCCAAATAAGAGCTGGAAAACTGACTCCATCGAGTACTGTTAAACAAGGTTGGTTACATAGTTAATTAGTACACGTTAGACAGCAAACAATAGTTTAGTAATTTGTTGTAGCTCTTTTCTAATTTTTACCAATAGCACTCAGCAAGTGCCTATGCTTTGTTAATTACCCACAATACAGTGTTTTCCCCAGAATTCCATCACAAAATCAGGTATGTTTCATGGTGTCAGCAAGTTGTGGCAAGCATTTTCAGTACGTTGCTTTTGAGCATCCACATTCTGATCCGCTTTGTGCAAGTCAGTATCAGCTGTTGACATAATTCCTTCATGGAACTTCATGGAATTACTGCTATGGCCAAGTTGACAGTAGTTCCTGGTTTCCCTTGGAAGTTGCTGCGAGTTTGTATTCGTTCAAATACCTTAGTCAATGGCATCAACGTGCATTCAATGTCGCACCCTCATAATGCTTTGCACTTGTGCTGTGATCATAAGTGAGATTTCAGGAGTTACCTTGAGATAAGTGTAAGACTAAAGTGCCATCACCTGACACGCCCATCATACTACCACAAAGGGGCCACATCAGTAAATTCAGCACATTAACAACTTACCTTTACTCATGGCTGTACAGGATACATTATGGTGTAAAGCATTGTGTATTAATAGAGGGTGCACTGCCCAAAATCTCATTTATGTTGATTTTGCCACAACTCTGCATAATAGTACCTAAGGATTTCTAACATTATACTGAAATGAATGCTTCAAATGAAATTAATTTCACATTCTGTTGTTATCATTCTAATTTATTATATTGTCCTTTGCAGTTGTGAAGAGTATGAATGAGCGGTATAAGTTTTGCATTAGAATGTGCAAGAAGATGACTGAGCAGCTGAACTGCTTCTTCTCAGACAAGCAGAGATTTGTGGATGAGATTAACAGTGTCACAGCGGAGAAACTGATCTACAGCTGTGCGGTAGAAATGGTGAGACAGAAGCATTCATATATAGCAAAATAGAGAGGCTAAATGAAGATGCTTATGTCTTTCAGCAGCTTTGAAAAATCCTCTGATGAAGTGAAACAAAATATATTAGTTTAAGACTTCCCACCAGTGGCGTAACTGGATGTTGCTGGGCCCCACAGCAAATTAATTTTAGGGCCCCAAACATATCCAGTGTTTGTCCTGTTTTACCAATATATGTTCAAATTGCTCATCAATGAGAGCCTCATGGGGCCCCCTGTACCTCCTGGGCCCCCCTGCAGCCGCAGGGTCTGCTTCCTCTGTAGTTACGCCCCTGCTTCCCACACTCCTAACAAATGAAAATCTGATACTTATCTGCAACTGTAATTAATAAATTCATGACAGCCACCCCCATTTATCTATATGCGTGAACTAAACATGTATTAATTGATCCAAGCCAGATCAGGTTATTAGAGTTTCTGTTCATCTGTGTATGTACAGATTATGATCCAGGCCTAGGTGCATGACTTTATGTTTTGCTACACTGCAATACTAAGATAACTTTTGTCTGAATTTTCACTGTAATGAGCAAATGTGAATTTCCCGCATCAGAGAATAGTGCAGTTTTTTTTTCAGTATTTTACTATTTTTTGTTAGTATTATACTATTCATACTAATTAATTTATTTACTTGGAGAAATCACTTTTCTCTTTTCATACATCAGCATAACCCAGTATATTGGAGCATAATAAAAACATGTAATTTCATCTATGTAACATTTCTTCTTGAATTGCAGTGTAGGGCTATATCTTCACCCAGAAATATATTTTTGTCACTCCCACATGATACCTTATTATTAAACTGCCAGTGTTTTCAGGTACAAACTGCAGCACTGGATGAGATGTTCCATCATACAGAAGATATTGCATATCGTTATCACAAAGCAGCGCTGCTCTTGGAAGGCTTAACAAAAATCCTGCAGAGCCCAGCAGACATAGAAAATGTGCACAAATGTGAGTATAGGCAGAGTTTGCATAATATTTGAAAGTATAACATTTAGGGGCACATTTACTTAATTCGAGTGAAGGAATAGAATAAAAAAACTTTGAATTTCGAATGATTTTTTTGGCACTTCGACCATCGAATTGGCTACTTCGACCTTCAACTATGACTTTGAATCGAACGATTCAAACTAAAAATCGTTCGACTATTCGACCTTTCGATAGTCAAAGCACTGTCTCTTTAAAAAAAACTTCGACCCCCTACTTCGCCAAGTAAAACCTACCGAACCTCAATGTTAGCCTATGGGGAAGGTCCCCATAGGCTTTCTAACAAATTTTTGGTCGAAGGAAAATCGTTCGAAGTCGAAGGATTTTACTTCGACTGTCGAATATCGAGGGTTAATTAACCCTCGATATTCGACCCTAAGTAAATGTGCCCCTTAAAGTATTCATTTATTTTTCAATTGCTTCTTTATTAATGTTGTAAAAGTAATTACTATACATCGTATAGTACATATTTCCATGGCTGGGCTGTATGAACACTGCTGTGGCTTAAATAACAGGCAAGGAATATGGATGGCCGAATTTGACTCGGCCATTAAAGTCTATGGGTGTCAAAAAAACTTTGACACGCGTCTTTTTTTTTTTTTTTTTTGACGCACAACGCCATGCAAGTCTATGGGCCTCATTTCCGCCGCGAAACAAAGCAAAAAATTCGCCCATCCCTAGCAAGGAACCATTTTTTGGCATCTTTAAAGTATTTATTATTCCTTCTTTCTTAACTATTGGAGTTCTATGGAGGTAATGTGCCAGGTTTCTTGGGAACATAGGCACCACAGAGATATTTTATATGAAAGTAGTAGAACCTTTTATTAATAGCCCTTGCTCTAGGTCATATGTCTGCTGAAATATTTGCTTTCAAATCCAGTCATTTACCCTTTCATTGTATATGTTATATATGACAGGCAAAATGAATCCTAAATTGATGAGATGTTAATACATGTAAAAAGTATAATTTTGTAAGGTGCTGAAACAGTAGACGAATATGAAATTGTTGCTACTTGGGAAATCACTTCCATTGTATTTCTTTTAAGGTATGAAATTGAAGTTTCTTTTCTGTACAAACTGCTTAACTTGACTATTGCTCTTCCAGATAAAGCCAATGTGGAAACCCGTCTGTCTGCACTCTGCTATGGGACTGTAGCTGTGTATGAGTCGTAACAATATCCTCTGGACCACAAGACAACAAATAAAACAAGGGACCACTTTGTTATACTGAACTGCTACTACTAGCTGCAGTCTGAGATGATGTCAACACACACCCACACTACAGCACTGGAGGCTTCTCAAGGAAAATAAGAAAGTAGTGAAAGTCAACATACCCAGGAAAGCTGCCTTATATTAGACACTCCTCATCTATTCTTGCAGGAAGAATATATGCCTCGAGCATAAAAATAGGATGGGAGGAAACATGTACAAAAACTAACATGGATCTCCTGCAAGGCTCTTTTTAATATTAATAGACAATTAGGAGAAAGAGTGAATGCTCCCTGCAGCAAACCTTTCGGCAAACAGTGACTCAGTAATCCAACTGGCAAGATATATGTTTCTTTAAATTACATTTTTTTTTCCCTGAAGGTCTTCACTGTAAATTGTGAAACTGAAAGAAGCACCCATGTTATCAAAATAAATAGAATTGAGAAAAAGCACTTTATTTTGTGTAGGAATGGGGAAAAAACAATCCAGCAGCCATGTCACATGTTTCATTTATTTTTCAGTCATTTCTGACATGGCTACTAAATTTATTTTGCACTAATTTCTTACGACTGTAAATGATCTTATCCATATTAAAAAAAGGCACAATGGACTTACAGAGATGTTATTATATTGTATGCGTTAAAATCAACTTTGAGATGTAATATGTAGCTTCCTAAAAACTCCACAGACTACAAACAAATGTACCTGCTACCCTTTTTATACCCATTTTACGAATTACTTCAAACTATCCATGTTCTCTGCCATTTATTTGGTGTTATTGTTTTGCTGTTTATTGCTTTCTATACACGTAGTGTGTTGTGCATGTGCTCCTTTGAACTCTTCTGGGTGTTACAACTAATTCTAAGTGTGTTTCATGGACAGCGTTAGAGAAGGAAAACTGTACTGTCTGTGGATTTACTAACACTACAGTGCAATGGGTGTTCGAGACTGATTACTTCTGTTATACAACTGCAGTACATTGGAGGTTTTACTGCAGGTTTTACTTTCCATGCTCACTTGGATAAACTACACACAGCAGTACAGTACAAGATATACAGATTGGATGCGAGCTGCCGTGTTACATGCAACAGCAGAAAACCTGGCTGTTAGGATGCAATATCTTTTTAGAAGGATGTATTTATAATAACACAAACAGTGGTGCTACTTAGCTGCATCATGTGTCATATGATACACTTTGCTTTACCCTGTGACTCTTCCAATATATCTTTAATTTTTTTTGTGTGTATAATTAATAATTTTAAAATTAAATTGCTAGTGCAGGAAATTCTTTGTTCAGTGCTAAGCTTTTATTTCCTGTACGTTTTTAGTAGTCTTTGTACATTACAAATGTCACTGAATTATCATTGGTATCTGTGTTAGGAATAGTGTGTTAGGAATTGCGTGTGTGTTTCCAATATCACACAAGGTATTAAATAGGTGAGAATTGTATCAACTTGAACAGCCAACCTTTTTACTTCATGACATGAGACATGCTGGATTTTGTACTAATACATCTGGAGACATAGAAGTTGCCTGCTGCTGAAGCATACTGGGAGTATATCGGCAGTGGCTGAAGTGGTACCTGCTGGTGGGGGGAATGATAGTATATGTACTGTAATTAAGGAAGTTCCTGGGTTTTGTACATTAGTTCAGAAGGGTTGCCTGCTGTTTTGGAGTGAGTGGGGAGGTTTGTTCTGTACCACAATCAGAGGCCGGCTAAGCCAGTTAAAATTGATTCAAGTTTGCCTCAAGAGGAAACTAAAAGTGATTTTGGGAGACTGAAGTAACACATGGACTTTACCACCAGTGATTCACATTATTGCCGGTGGGAAAGCTTTTACAATAAAGTTGACTGCAGAAACAGAGATTTATTGCTGGCGATCTATCTCCTGGTGTGCCATTGCCCTAATTCTTCACTGACTAAGATTGCCTGCTGGCAGGGAAATAGACAGAGAGTTGAACAGCAGATGGCAGCAGTTCTAGTGACTACTGATTTATCTATCCTGTAATGTACCACCCTAATGGTGGTGGCAGGCGGGGAGATCAGTCACCCAGCGACAAATCTTCTCTACTGGGGGCGGCGACTAATCTCCCCAAAATGCCTTCCCATCGGCAAGAATATGAATCACTTCGGATTTCCGAAGTCGCCAGAAGTTTCCTCATGAGGCAACTTCGGAAATCTGAAGCGATGTGTTTGCCATTGCCAGCAATTCATATTCTTGCCAGCGGGAAGGCATTTGGGGAGATTAGTCGCCCAAAGTAGGGGAGATGTGTCGCTGGGCGACTCATCTCCCCTTTTGCCTCCACCCTAAAAGGGCACTGCTATTCTAAACAAAAATGTTTACTTACTGTCAGCCAGTAGAATAGTAAATAAGAGGTACAATATTTACTTTCTTTCGATCTGACTTCTCTTGTACTAGCAAATAATCCTAGAGGCCCTCTCTGTACTTTGGTTTTGAAGTAAAAGAAAAAGCAAACAAAAAAAAATCCACATTTTCATCTGGAAGCTCTTAAACAACAGCAGCACATATCTAAAATAGCTCGTTTGTTTTTTACATTTTGTCATGCATTTTTGTATTTGTTTCTTACATATTTAATACTTGAATGCACCAATTTTTTTTTTTAGAAATCTGGTTTAAACCCCAATTCCCATACTCCTGTCAGAATTGGCAGGGAAATAGTAAGACAGTTACACAGCTGTAAAGCATTAATAATTTCATTTTAATGTTCAAAAGCATTGTGGTTTTAATATACTTGAGACATTTCTATTTTATTTATCAAAGATTCTGCCAATTAATTTG
The DNA here is from genome assembly GCF_017654675.1 of Xenopus laevis. Lineage (NCBI taxonomy): Eukaryota > Metazoa > Chordata > Amphibia > Anura > Pipidae > Xenopus > Xenopus laevis. The sequence continues at coordinate 85,361,470 of NC_054374.1, forward strand.
AGTGTTTATATACTCGCTTATGATATATATTTATATATAAATATATATAATATATATATATATATATTTACACAAACACACACAAATGCATATGTATGCATTTCTTGGTCTTTAATACCATGTTTCTACCTCCTGTTTGTAAACTGCATGCATTATTCTTGACGCTAGTTAACTTACTGAACTGTTGCAAGGTAGCCTTTTTATTATGGCTTGTATAAATGTACATTAAGAATAAATAAAACCAACAGCAAAACCTCAAACAGTGGGACATTTCCTTTTCCTTTTGTTTATCATGGAAGATCCAAGCCAGATTGACTGCACTGTTGATTAATATTGTATGGATGCCATGTCTGTGGTTGTGTACAGCTTGGGTGCTTTAGTTCTGCAATGATGAGATATATTGTGGTTGCCTTGGGCTGGTTCAGAACCCAAAATATACTGTGCAGCATTTCTAGCCTACTTATTTGCTTGCCTATGATTAAGGGCAGAAGCACGTCAGGCATACAGTGCTGTGGCATGTTTTACTTTGTTCGTTGTAATAAAGATTGTTTTACAGTGTGGGTTAGACCAACCACTGGAGATATCTTTTTGTGTTTTGGGGGCTCAGGTATAGTCAGTGGAGTGTCTGGTCATGCCATACAAATTTTGACAGCAGGTTGCACTTAAGGGCAAAGACACATGGTCAGATTCGGGGAAATTAGTCGCCCGGCGACAAATCTCCTCTTCTTCGGGGCGACTAATCTCCCAAACTGCCTCCTGCTGGCTAGAGTGTAAATCGCCTGCAGTCGGAGCTCTTCATTTCCGAAGTTGCCTCACAAGGAAACTTCGGGCTGTTTCGGAAAACGAATCCGAGTGCCATCCCGCCGTCTATTTACATTCTAGCCGGCAGGAAGGCAGTTCAGAGAGATTAGTCGCCCCGAAGAAGAGGAGTTTTGTTGCCGGGCGACTAATCTCCCCAAATCTGACCATGTGTCTCTGCCCTAAAACACAAGGAAATTCTTATTCATGTGTACCAATATGTTAAGCACATCTGAATGAATAAAATAGCTTACTTGTTTACCTCCTGCCGGCACTGTATAGTTTAAAACCCAGCGAATATGACTTTCCTTGGCTTTCAACCTGTGCAGCCATAAAATGGTAGTGTAGTATGTGAATTTTATAAATATTCCATTATTTTGAAGGGACAAATTTGTCAATATAACTCAACCCGTAAAAAGTGCATATGCTGCATTGATGATCAGTGATTAACCTTTACAGCCCATATTTGCAGAAAAGTCATTCATATCTACAGTATTCAATATAGCATTTACAAATGATTAAAAAGCTGACCAGAAAAATCATTTGCAATTGAACATTTCCATAAAACTGCCTTTCTGGGAAATCAAGGGCACATTACAGCAGTCTGCACAGCAATGTTTTAGGCTCCATCTAGCCCTATGGTGACAAAAGGTTAGTTGGAGCCTGAGAGGTTGCTGCGTGGACTGCTGTAATGTGCCCTTGATGTCTCTGGGAAATGGTTTTATGTGCTGTCCAGTTAAAGATTATTTATAACCTGTATTGTATACTGTAGAACTAATGGTTTCTCTGCAAGCATTTGTTACAATAGTTTTTCAGACCATATCTCCTAAACTGGACACCTGCAAGAATTTATAAAATCACCTACTTTGTGCATGCTTGACCTCTGCCATAAGGGAGCCCTAAAGTTGAAGACCTTTTTCCCTAGGATCCTGCTGCTTTTCTAGCATGTGGACTTTGGAGTGAGCAGGTAAATAAGGAGATGAGTATATACAAGGTTTTGGGAGTTACCTTACCGAGGGGAGTATCCTTGGGTGGGCATGCATTGTTTCCGTCAACTTGTCTTCAGTTGAGGTTGTGTGTAATAAAAAGTGTGCCCTTATGCCTGGCGAAATGTGCCACACATGGTAGGTGTCATAAAATAAACTAAGGCCTGAACTACATGACCGCTTTTGTAGGCTGTTGCTGGATCGACAAAATGCACCCTACAAGTCTGATGTTGTCGTGTGGGTTAAAATACAATGGGACAGATAAATGTGTAATTTACATGTAAAATTTTCCATCCGACATGACACGGCTGTCTGATGTGAACACTACATGCTGTGTCTTCATCCGACAAGATAAAAAACGGATGGTGTCGGAAAGACTTTTTCCTCATTGAAAAATATTGATTGTCGGATGTAAACATCCGACTTATCTGATCCGACTTTACATTTTAGCCTGGGGCATTCGATTTTGTAGCATCCTACAAAACCTTGTGCTGGTGTGTGGTGTTGCATGGAGGATCAGATAAAATCTGACCCACAAAATCTTGTGAAAACCATTTGTGTAGCTCTACCCTTAGGGAGGAACTCCACAGGCGACTTTGGCGCGATCCACAAAAATGCATCAAGTTGGATGCGACGGAGATTAGGTAAGAGATGGAAATGTCAGATAAAGTCGCATCGACACCATCCGACGTTCCTGTTACTTTCTTTATTTCAGTTGCATCCGACTTGACGCCTGTGTTTTTGTGCAGCGCGCCGCATTGCGCTGAAAGATGTATTCCAGAGACAGATTCCATGGTCTTGGCTTTCTCGTAGGGAAATCTTGCTTTAGTTTACCCTGTTCAAAGCTCTGCTAAAAAGGCTAGGTTGCCCTGTATTATATAGCAGTGTAGCAGTTGCAGCACACTATCATAATCCTTGTTTCTTGCCTATACTTACTGTCTGCCCAGGTCTTTAATAGGTCCTTGTAATAGTATTAGGTGATCTATTCCTAGTCTGTAGTTCCTAGTCCCTATTCTTGATATCTGTTTTTTTAATTCCTGGGCTAGTACTGGCATATGTATATGCTTACCCTCCTGCCTGTCCTGACCTTTCCATCTCTTCTGTCTATTTGCCTGTCTCATCCTTGTCTGAATAGTGCCTCTGGTCTGTAAAATTCTGCCTTTCTCTCTCTTCTTTGTATATACATCTAACCACCTTGACTTCCCTTCTGGGTGCTCTGAGAACTCCATATACAGTATATACAAACAAAAATGATTGTGGGGTTATACAGGTACCTCCCAGGCAGGGGCGTAACTACGCAGGGGGTGCAAATGGGCCAGGGCCCGCACCCCCCGAGTCGGCTGCAGGCGCAGAGAAAAATCAGCACGGCCCGCACCAGGGCCCACCCCCACCAAGTTACGTTACTGCTCCCAGGCATATTCTTGTGCCAGTACATATAGTATACCAAAAAAACAAAAGGAGTCTGTATTTGTTTAATGCAAAAAGGTGGGGTGTTACCAAGATTTATTGAAGGTGCTATTATATTCATGTGCAGCTTAATAAATGAGAACCCCATATGACATCCTTTGATTGGAGGTGATAGGGGTCAAATTATTGTCCTCACCAATCTTCTTAGAAATACATTGAGAGAATCAATATTCAACAACCACAGTTGCCTTCTCACAATGGCTAGTATTTACACTACTTTTCCTCACTCCACTGGCTATTTTACACCCTCCAGTTACCACTAATTATCTTTCTGTGGGCAAAATCATATAGTACTTAAACTGAATACTGAATTTTTAAAAGCTAACAAATAATGTTATTGAACTGCATTTAGTATATGACAGTAGGGTGAAGGTAGAGCTAATGTATACTTTCCCCTGGTTTATCTTCCTCCCATGCTGTAGGGTTATCCAAAAAAGTAGTAGTCGAATCAAAACAGCTTCAGGCAGTAATTTTAAACTGCAAAGTGTTTTATTATAGCAGTGTAAGCACACTACATGTTTCGGGCATAACACTTGACAAAGAGTTATGCCCGAAACATGTAGTGTGCTTACACTGCTATAATAAAACACTCTGCAGTTTAAAATTACTGCCTGAAGCTGTTTTGATTCGACTACTACTTTTTTTGGATTACGCATTAAGGTGTAACACAGACACCTTTAGAATCCAACAGCTGTAACTAGCGAAGAACTTTGGAAATTGAATCATACCTGTAGGGTTAGGCCAGAGCACTTGGACTCACCAATATATATGCAAATTCTGTTAAATATTACAGCAGTTCCAGAAGTCCCTGCAATTTTTTTTCTTAAACAGGATATCCAATATAATACCCTTTCCAATATAATACCCTTCCATATATGAGATGGCAATTCTGCCCAGTGTTGGATTGAACTGCTCAAGCATATACATACTGTCTCTCATTCCAGTCTACTATGGGGAAATCAGCATGCTGCCTTCTTTCCTACATGAATTAGGAGGAGCGGCAGGGCTTTGACAACTGAATTTTGCCAAATATGCAGCAAAGTTTAAATAGTGTGGTGCTAATCATTTTTCGTAGCACACTAAAATGTTTTTTAAAATTTTTTTTTGCTGTTACTGATCATTTAAGGGAAGGAAAGGGTGAATGGTGTCACAGTGGGAAAACAGAGGAGAGCCAACCAAATCCTTGCCCCAGCTTTGATAAGGGAATATTGGGGAAGTGAACAGAATATATAAAGTAATAAACACCATAAGGCAGAAGAATTTAAAGTGAATTTGTATCCTTACCGGCATTCATCTGCACGGATTGTTGGGGGGGGAAGGTAATCTGCAGAGTAGGGAAGTACCATTCTGCCTTTTGGTCTGTTAGCCAAGTAGAATCCTTCTCCCAGGCCGAACCGAATCCTAATTTGCATATGCATATTAGGGGCGGGAGGGAAATTGTGTGACTTTTTGTCACAAAACAAGGAAGTAAAAAATGTTTTCCCCTTTCCACCCCTAATTTGCATATGCTAATTAGGATTCGGTTCGGTATGCGGCCAAATCTTTTGCAAAGGATTCGGGGGTTCGGCCGAATCCAAAATAGTGGATTCAGTGCATCCCTACTTCACTTACAAATCGGCTGTTTTGATTCTCCACCTCTTCTCTCCTGTACCACATCAATCAAAGCCATTTACAAACAATGTCATTGCATTTCAAAAAACAAAGTTTGGGGCTGCAGGTGTTATCAACTAAAAATAAATGTCCTGCTCTCTGATGTGTTTGCCCTTTTTTTTTATGAAATAAATCATTGCAGTAAATCTGCCTTTTACGTTAGCAGATTGTTGTACTGCCTAATCAGCGCCTCCCTTACACCCCCTGCCTACACTGCTTACTTGTAAATTTCAGTACTCTGAGACTGTGCTGAGATGCCGGACAGGGTTGCCAGGTCTAATTTTCAAAACCAGCCAAAGTCAGCTACAAAACCAGCCCAAAACTAGACAAGAGGCACTTCAAACGTAGCCCAAAAAATAGCACAATATATGCAGTGAAAAAAAAGTCTAAAAAGTAAATATATGTGAAAATACGCCTTTCAATTTTTCACAGTTTTGCAATTTTTCCATGTAGCATAAAGGGGCAGATTCACCCTTCACCAGGGGCATAAATACAGAGGGGGGCCCAGGAGGTATAGGGGCCCCATAAGGCCCTAATTCATATACAATCTCAATAAATATTGGTAAAACAGGTCAACCTCTAGTCTAGACATTTGGGTGACCAGCATTACTCAACATGCGTTGGGAGACGCAGGCTTGACACATTAGAGCAAGAAAAACTTTGGCTGGTTTCCAAAGTAGAAACCAACCAAAGCCCCAAAATGTAGCCCAAATCCGTACCTTGGCTAGTTTGTACTTTCAAAACCCACCTGGGCTTTAAATTATTAGCCCAATTTGGCTGGAAAACAGCCAACCTGGCAACCCAGTGATGGCCGAGAAAGTCCCCTTCCCCCGCCCTTTGTACTGAGTGTGTGGAGCAGTGAAACAAATCCCCTTTACTGTCCCCTGTACTTCTCCTAACAAGCAGCTCTGGGCTGGCAGGCTGCAAACAGTGTAATGTTGTGCTCACTCTGCAATCCACTGATCATGTCTGCTGTCAGCCTAGAGCTGATTGTTGATCACATCCCCAAGCTATTTTCCGCATCACGTGTTCTACGGGGGCGGGGTGAAAAGCAGCTGGGAGCTTGGTGCTGCCTGCTGCCTGCTGCCTGCTGTCACTGTTGCGTGCTTACTGTGCTGAGGTCTTTGGCATCTGGACTATTTCACTTACACAGCAGGTAACAGTACAGAGGGATGCAGACGGACCTATATATGATATCGCGGTCACGAATAATAGATTGCCTAGGTTTATGCCGAAATCAAATATTGCAGTTATGTGGGGACATGTATTCAGGGCAACCATCAGGGGGGGACAGGGGGGAGAGTTGTAGGGGGCCCGAGGATAAGGGGGGCCCTGGCCACGCCACACTTACTTGATTAGCCAGGCCCCCCCATCTTTCTGAGAGCTGCTGACTTCGGGAAGGCATGGATGTTTAAGGGGCCCTGGCCACCAATTTTTTTATAATTTTTTTTCTCATGTGGGGTCCTAGCCACCAATATTTTTTAATGGGGGGGCCCTGGCCACAAATGTTTTTTTATGGGGGGCTCAGACCACCAATATCTTTTTATTTATTAACATGTGGGAACCCTAGCCACCAATATTTTTTTTTGTTTTTTTACTGTGTGGTGGGGAGGGCGGACCTGTAGGTGGGGCTTGCGGTGGGCGCAGCCCAGGGGGCCCAGGAAATTTTGTCGTATGGGGTCCTGCATGTATTACATAAGGTTACCATTCGTCCCCGTCCTACAGGGATTTCTCCTAACAAGCAGCACTCAGCTAGCAGGCTACAGACAACAGACATGATCAGATGATTGCAGAGTGAGCTCTCTGCTGTTTGCAGCCTGCCAGCCCAGAGCTGATTGTTAGAAGTACAGGAGACAGCCGGGCTGCATAAAGGTTTGTTTCACTGCTCCACACACTCAGTACAAAGGGCAGGGGAAGGGGACTCTCTTTGCATCTCAGCAGAGTCTCAGAGTACTGAAATTTACAAGTAAGCAGTGTAGGCAGGGGGTGTAGGGGAGGCGCTGATTAGGCAGTACAACAATCTGCTAACGTAAAAGGCAGGTTTACTGCAATGATTTATTTCATAAAAAAAAAAAAGGGCAAACACATCAGAGAGCAGGGCATTTATTTTTAGTTGATAACACCTGCAGCCCAAAACCTTGTTTTTTGAAATGCAATGACACAGTTTGTAAATGGCTTTGAGTGATGTGGTAAAGGAGAGAAGAGGTGGAGAATCAAAAGAGCCGATTTGTATGTGAAGTCTGTAAAAGTGCAGCAGGCAGTGACACACTCATTCAGGATCCTTCCTAGTCACAGTCTTTTCAAATTCCCACCTCTCAGGCACACAGGCTGGGTCCTGATAGGGGAGGGGGTTCTTTGTGCTGAAGCTGCTCTATACTTGGCTAACAGACCAAAAGGCAGAATGGTACTTCCCTACTCTGCAGATTACCTTCCCCCCCTAACAATCCGTGCAGATGAATGCCGGTAAGGATACAATTTCCCCTAAAATTCTTCTGCCTTATGGTGTTTATTACTTTATTTACTCTGTTCACTTCCCCAATATTCCCTTATCAAAACTGTTGCAAGGATTTGGCTGGCTCTCCTCTGTTTTCCCACTGTGACACCATTCACCCTTTCCTTCCCTTAAATAGCCATTCTGATTTTTAACCTTCAAAAAAATAGGACTGCCACTATGCCATCCTGCTGTGAGATATTATACACACAATTGCCTTTGTGCCATTTGGCTATGACTTCTGGGGTATTATACATGGAATGACTTTTGTGTTATCCTGCTATGAGTTCTGATGGTATTATACACAGAAATGACTTTGTGCCATCTTACTATGAGTTCTGGGGTATTATACATGGAATTGCCTTTGTGCCATCCTGTTATGAATGTTGAAATATACATGGAATTGCCTTTATATTCACTAAGGGTATATTTGTAAAAAGGGTATTGGTTTGTGTGGGGTTTGCCTTGCGAAGTGGGCGTGGTCTAAAAAATTGCCTCGGCGCTCTAAATGCGTGGCCATTTTCTCGCCTGTCCCCATATTTCACTCTGAAAATCTGGTCACCTTAACATGGGGGCATCCTCCCAGCAAACTTGCTGTCTGCTTGGCAATACTCTTGTAAACTCTTACCCTTTGTACGCGTTTTTTTTTTAAAGGTTAGGAAAGGCTTCGTACACTTGGAGGTGCCAAATGTTAGGCACCCCAAGTGATTGTATTGACTTACCTGAAACCCCAGGCCAGTGCTCCTATCGACAGAAAACTGCATCGGCCCGGGGTTATTCCAGTGAGCACCACGGAGCAGTCCTCTTCCTCTTTCCTTTTCACGACTGTGCATGCGCAGTAGAATTAAAAGCCGAACTTTAACTAAAAAGTCACCTATTTCGTTCAACTGTGCATGCGTTTGCCCCGGGAAATTTTAAGAAAGAAGGAGCCGGAAAAGAATCGCTCCGTGGTGCTCACCGGTATAACTCCGAGCTGGTGCAGTGATCTGCTGATAGGAGCACCGGCCCTAGTTCCAGCCCTGTTCCTCAGGATTTCTCCCACACTCCAAAAACATACATACAATGGCTTATTATAAAATTGCTTATAGTGTGTAAATGTGATAGGGACTTTAGACTGTAAGCTCCATTGTACCACATCAGAGCAATAAGGCTAACATCAATTCTCTATATTCTGTTCTTTTAGCTCAGTGCCGGCACATGTTTTGCCCCTGTGGGTTTTGTCCACAGACCATGTAGTGCTGACAATTTAATGGGGTTGTTCACCTTTAAATTAACTTTTAGAATGTTGCAGAGAGTGATACTCTGAGACTATTTGTAGTTGGTTGTAAATTATTTGTGGTTTGCAAATTATTTAGTTTTTTATTCAGCGCTCTCCAGTTTGCAATTTCAACAATCTGGTTGCTAGGCCCAAATTACCCTAGCAACCATACCTTGATTTGAATACAAGACTGAAATATGAATAGGAGAGGGCCTGAATAGAAAGATGCGCAATTGAAAGTAGTAATAATAATAATACATTTGTAGCCTTACAGAGCTTTTGTTTTAGATGGAGGTCAGCGACCCTCTACTTGAAAGCTGGAAAGGGTTAGAAGAAGAAAGCAAATAATTCAAAAACTATAAAAATTTAAAAATGAAAGCTAAACAAAAAAGTTGCATAGAATTAGCCATTCTTTAACGTATTAATAGTTAACTTAAAGTGATCCACCCCTTTAAAGGAGCATGATGGATTAATCATTGTGATATGTAAATTAATGATTGTATAGTAGTAATTTTTGTGATTGTATATGTTTATTTACATATGCTATGCATCATTTTCTAATAGGGCATCCTCTGGATTGTTTGTTCTGCTTAACAGCCTCACCAATCGGCAATATGAAGCAAATAGTGGACAAAGCAAGGAAAGCCTTTCTCTCAGGGAAGACACGTTCTATAGACTTCAGAATTCAGCAACTGCAAGCCATGAAAAGAATGCTCACTGAAAATCAAGCTGGCTTTGTTGAAGCACTGAAAGCAGACTTGCACAAGGTTATTTTTTTCCATCACATGAGATAATGGTGTTCACTGAGTTTACCATGCTTAAAGGTGTCCTGCTATCATATAATTCACTTTCATTTGTCTTGCACTGGTGGCTATACACAGGCTTATATAAGCTGCAAACAGTGTATGGGGCCTTCCTGACCAATATCTTTTTATTGCCTGATCTTTATCTTGATAATCAACAGATCTCGATTGGGCAGGTTTAAAAATCCCATCAGTCAGAGCGAGGAACACATTGGGTTATTGATGCTGTCCTTCAGATATTACTTACCTCAAGGTGCCCACATTTATCCATGCTGTAAAGAAACTCTAGCTATAGCACAGCAGCTTATATCCATCGCTTTCTCAATTGCTGTAGCAAATGCTGGTTATATTTTTGTGAAATTTGAAGGTTGAAGGAAGGATATAGAGCTATATCTATACATCTATATATAGCTATATAGATATCAATCCAATGCCTGTGTGCTGGTCAAAAACATCAATAATCATAGTAAGAAGAAAAACCGCACCAACAGGACTTTGTACAATATAAAGAAAAAAGATTTTATTCTCAACGTTTCGGCTCCACCACCTGAGCCGTTTTTTAGTTCCTGAAGACGGCTCAGGTGGTGGAGCCGAAACGTTGAGAATAAAATCTTTTTTCTTTATATTGTACAAAGTTCTGTTGGTGCGGTTTTTCTTCTTACTATAGATATATATATGTATAGATATAGATTAGATAGATAGATAGATAGATAAGAAACCCTCCTGTAGATAAAACAATTTACCTGTATAAAAATCTTGCTTCCAGCCAGGGTCCATAACTGAGAGTGTGGCAAGGATATTTGTGAACATATATTTAATTACAATTAACCAACAATCTTTCTGCTTTTGTGATGTTTTTCTGTAGAATGAATGCACTGTTTACAGCTATGAGATTATGGGAATGCTTGGTGAAATTGACTTGGCCCTTGACAATCTCCCAAAGTGGACAGAGCCAAAGCACGTTAAAAAGAACATAATGACTATGCGTGATGAAGTGTATATTAATTATGAACCTCTTGGCGTTGTCCTGGTAATTGGAGCTTGGAACTATCCTGTGGTGGTTCTTTTGCAACCTGTAGTGGGGGCCATAGCAGCAGGTAAAATAGCTATGTGATATGGCTTATAAATGATGCTTTTAAATAAATGCTTTTTACAACTATTTACACTTTATCAGAAGCATATCAGTTATAATTGCCTTGTACATTTTAATAATTCTAATGTGTAGATCTTTTCATCAAGAGGTACTTAGTGACACTTTTATAATATGACTAATATGTCCAGACTGCTCGGTGCAAGGCTTTTTATACTAAAGACAACCAATGGCAATGAAAAGTGTAAATATACAGTAAATAAAAATGTTTACAGTACCTGTATTAAAAGAAAACTATACATTTTGCTTAAAATATCAATAATACATAAGTATCTTAATTTTTTTTTTTAATTTTAAGCTCTCCCTGCTCTTGGGCTGGGTTGAACTTTCTTCTGCATTCTTGGGTGTTACACTATGCTAGCTTTGCCAGTATATTGGATGTGCTCCCAGTTCTCAAATTGGCTGTAGAAACAGCAATGTTCTTAACATCTTTACCCAAACATTCTGTGAATGGAACTACAAGTATGTTTTTAGTTGAGAAACTCTAACAACATTGCAGACATCATCCACAATTGATACTCAATTGAATTGAGTCTCACTGAGTGTATCTGGGATGTCAGCATTTCTCTTCTCCATCCTGACCCCTAACCACACAATACAGATAAGCTATACTGTTATTATAGGTGCTCACCGGGGCTTTATGTGGAATACGCAAATGATTACATAGATTGAATAAAAAAAGATTGAAAAGATTGAGTTGTTCACTTTTTGTATGTTATATAATGTAAAGTTTTTATTTTAACATCTTTTCAATGAGTTCGTTTTTGAATCATTTGCCTTCTTTTGCATTTTATTTTTACAGCTGACACCAAAAATGATTTTCTTGTGATGCAACAATGCAGTTAGTTATTTTTTTGTTCAGACTTCTCCTATTCATATTCCATCCTCAATGATTGCAAGAATAAAAGGCCTTGCAATTTACACTAAAAGTACATTTAAAGGTGAACTACCCCTTTAAGAAGAATAGTTAATTGAGCATGGTGAATACTTTTTAAAGCATACCTTTTCTTAAAAGGAATCGAAACTCTGACATAAATGCAATCCTATTCTGTGTTCCTCCTGCAATTTACGTCATTTATTTATTTTTAGTGGTTGTGCAGTTGTTTGTCATAATATTGTTTTTTTTAATTGTGCCCAAAAGGCAATGCTGCAGTAATAAAGCCTTCAGAAGTCAGTGAGAACACTGCCAAGCTTTTGGAGAAACTCATCCCTCGCTATATGGATAAGGTCAGATAATCTTATTATGTAACTGTTTCATTTTTAAGGGAGACTATAACCAACACTGAAAGTAATGTTTGTTGAACCTAAATAGAATTCAAGAGTAGTTGCCAGTTAGAATCTAAGAACCTGTAGGATTCCTGCCCCAGAGATGTGTTGTTAGAACTCATGTGGGTGGAATAGCGTGAGGTTTATGTGGTTTAAATGCTTACAAGAATTGTCTCAGCATGTTTTTCACACACTTGCTCACAGTTTTTAGGGGTGTTGTGCTATACAGTAATGGACTTACCCTCCCCAAAGTGGTCCTCAATAGTAGACTGGACTAGAGCATATTTACGCAATTTATGGGGTATTGGGGTTGAGGAGACTTTAAGATTAATTTAATGCTGGACCCATTCTTTCATCTCATTATAAACAATACATTGTTCTAGACAATGTGTTGGAGAAAGTAAAATACAGTACAAAATCGTATTCTCTCATTTTTAGAATGCACGGTAAAAAAATTAAATTTGCATTTTTAAAATGGTTTCTCTGTGTTTGTCACCTGTTACCTAAACTATCACCCACCCGCAAACAATCACTGAATTACTGTTCAAACCTCATTTAAGAACATGCTATCTTTGACACAATCAGAACAAACTGCTTTTTATTTCATGTTGATGCTTTAATTCTTTTAAAACGGCTGCAAGTCCTGTCTTTTAACATTTTTGTCACTTTTTCATTGTAGGAGCTGTACCCTGTAGTAAATGGAGGGATTGCCGAAACTACTGAGCTGCTTGCACAGAGATTTGACCACATCTGCTATACAGGCAATACTGGTGTTGGCAAAATAATAATGTCAGCTGCTGCCAAGTTCCTTACCCCAGTCACCCTTGAACTAGGAGGGAAGAGTCCATGTTATATAGATAACAACTGTGATATTGACATAGCTAGTAGGTAAGATGTACTGTACTTACTGACACTGAAATGTTGGTAATAGTCAATAAACATACTGTCCTTTGATCTACTTAGGTTTAGTTCACACGAGGAGATTTAGGGAGATTATAGGAGAAAAAACGCTGAGGCAGTTCGGGGAGATTGTCGCTCAGAAGACAAGGCGATTAGGCGCCAGGCGACAAAATCTCCCTGAATCTCCTTGTGTGAACTAACCCTTAAACTGCAGTAAAAAAAGGGAAATGTTATGTCCAGACATGTTAGGTTTAGATGCTTAATTGGCAGAATCATCTCCACTACTCCTTATATCAGAAAATCCTGGTGCCCGTACCATTAATGGCCACTGTCCACTCTTATAAGATAGAATACTTGAAGTACACCACCACAAATGTCTGAATATGTGATGTACAGCACCACAAATGTCTGAATATGTAATGTACAGCACCACAAATGAAGAATAAAAATGCCTTTATTCGGAACACTTGGCAAAACCTGGATAAGCGACGTTTCAGGCTACAAACATCCTTTTATGCAGCTTGTTTGTAGCCTAAAACGTTGCTTATCCAGGTTTTGTCAAGTGTTCCAAAGTAAAGGCATTTTTATTCTACAACATTTGTGGTGCTGTTCATCAAATATTCAGACATATTAAGTTTAGAGACAGCACCTATTGTAGCATTACAGGGTACTAATAGTAATTCCTGTTTTTAGCATTTGTCTTTCCCTATTGAGTTAATTTAAAATTTGATACGTATCCTGGAGCATTCTTTTGCTATGCCTGCCTCATGTATTTAAAAAGGCAGGTAGCCTAACCATGGCTATTAAATTACATTATTTGACTTACATGCTAGCAGTCTACTGACAGTTCCTCGACAGTTTCATGCTTTTTCACTATTTTTCCAATAGTAACGAATGTCACAGGGGGCAGCTTTACCGTTATTCCAAACAGTTACCAATTGCTCCCCTCTTGTATGTATGTATGTATAACTTTATTTATAAAGTGCTACAGGCATATGCAGCACTGTACAATCTTACAATATACAAAGTATACACAGGGAGGACAAGTACTATAATAAATACAAAAAAATAAATACAAAGAGATTGTGTCATGTGGTATAAGACAGAGTAGGAAGGTAACACTGTGGGCTTGGAACTACAAAAGTTCTCAAATATATCCAGTTGTATTGCCCTTTGATTCAGGTTGTGCAACTAGCGATTACACCATGAGGTCTTAACCACCACATATGTTTCCAATAATTTGTCATTATTGAAGGCAGCATTGGCTTTTATAACGACCGGTATTTCTCATTTCTTTCTTAGACGTATTACATGGGGAAAGTTTGTAAACTGCGGCCAGACTTGCATAGCTCCTGATTATATTCTGTGTGACAAGTCCATCCAGGATAAATTAGTGGAAAAGATTAAGGAAACACTTAAGGTATGTGAGAGATGCAAACTCTTGATAGTATTTTCTGGCTTTTATACATTATCATCTGTAAGTTGTGTTACATTCACTGTTGTATCTCTCATCAAATAGACTGCCAACTGCACCATTTTAAAGGGGTTGTTCCCCATTGAGTTAATTTGTAGCATGATGCAGAGAGTTCTATTCTGAGACAATATGCAGTTGGTTTTCATTTTTTATTCTTTGTGATTTTTGAGTTATTTAGATTTTTATTCAGCAGCTCACCAATTTGCAATTTCAGCAACCTGGCTGCTTGGCCCAAATTACCCTAGCAACCATGCTTTGATTTGATAAGAGACTGGAATATGTGGAAGAGGGCCTGAATAGAAACATTAGTAATAAAATGAAGCTATAACAAAACATGTGTAGCCTTAGAGAGCATTTGTTTTTAGATGGAGTCAGTGACCCCCCATTTGAAAGCTGGAAAGAGTCACAAGAAAAAGGCAAATAATTAAAAGAATATAAAAGATAAATAATGCATAAAAAGGGAAAAGTTGCTTAGAATTAGCCATTCTATAACATACTTAAAGTTCACTTAAAGGTGGACCACCTCTTTAACATCATTATATTGCAAAGAGTTTACAATGCCATTGTCTGTCTGTGATATCCGAACTTTTTATTGGGTTTTCATTTTCAGGAATTTTACGGTGAAGATGTCAAGAAATCTCCAGATTATGAAAGGATTATAAACAAGCGCCATTTTAAGCGCATTCTTGAATTGATGGAAGGACAGAATATAGTTCATGGAGGGAGTTATGATGAAGGAACTTGTTATATAGGTACTGTTTATCCTCACTGATGCACCTTGTGCTGCTATTGAAAACAAACAATTTTGAATTTACAAAACCCATTTCATTTGTTTTAGGAGCCAGGCACACTTCATATTTGCTCAATAAAAAGTAAAACAACAAAATCCCTTGTGGCCTGGGAAGTAGAATAAACAATGCACTGAAAGCTGCTCTTTGTAGTTTTATATAGTTGTAGTCATGCCTCCTATTCATAATAGTGGGCAAGTGCGGGTATTAACAAAAGGGAGCCCTGCTATTATTTTGAGCAGAACTGTTTGTATGTAAGTGTATATATATATATATATATATATATATATATATATATATATATATATATATATATATATATATATATATATATATATATATATATATATATATATATATATATATATATATATATATATATATATATATATATATATGAAAAGAAGATCAGCACTCTCTGTAGTTTAGTGAAATTAACCTTAAAGTGATCATGATTGTGCATTCTGTTATTAGATTAAGCTTAGATTTTTTTTTTGTCAGCTATCTTTTCCTATATTGCAGAACCAACCGTCATGGTGGATGTGAATCCAGAATCCAAGGTTATGCAAGAAGAGATTTTTGGGCCCCTGCTTCCCATTGTATCAGTGAGAAATTTAGATGAAGCCATTCAGTTCATAAATGATAGAGAAAAACCTCTTGCCCTCTATGTTTTCTCTAAAAATAAACAGGTAAGTCAAATTACTGGCAACATTCCAGATTTACTAATGGCTACAAATGAGCTTTTAAGTGAACAAGTTTTTTTTATGTAAAATCAGAAGCGAACGAGTTTTGTAAACTCCTGAATAGGTGCTGGATCTGGATTCTTATTAAGAATTTGAACATTTCCAAACAGACTTCTATGGGGTTATTTATCAAGATCTGAAATTTTCTCATTTTTTTTATTTGCCAAAAACTAGGACTTTTTCAGACTTGACGCCTGAAACCTGCGTATTTTTCTGATTATCAGGCGATAATCTGAAAAAGACTCAGGTGTCGGATGTCAAGTCTGAAATCTTTGGATTATTAAACAAAACCCAGTGCAGATCATGATATCTTCCTATTGTAAATGGGACATCTGCCATTGACTTCTACATGAACTCAGCAGGTCTGAGATGGAGTACTTTTTTTATTCAGACTTTTAACATCATCAGGATTTAATAAATCCCGTAAAATTAAATGTTTTTTTCCTACGAAAAAATTGTTTTACCCTTTAAAAGTCTGACCAGAAAAAAATTGGACTCTAATAAATAACCCTCACAAGCCTATGATTAAGTGTCGTAGGGACACAAAATGTGTAAGGCTCAAGATGATTGTTTAAATAAAGGTTTTTTTCTACTTTTTAAACCAACGTTTTTTGGTCTGATCTATACGTGGCTTCCTAGAGTGCCCTAAACCTTTCTTACATTGTATACGGATTGTCCTCTCGCCTGAGCTGAGGGCCTGGGGCAGGAGCACCTGGGCCACTATTCTACTTTGGTAAGTTATTTTACTATAAGTGGATGTTTCTATGCTTAAATATATGTTTGAGATTTAATAAATAACCCCCCTGGTGTCTTTGTTTTAGGAAATGCATATTTCCTGTGAATATTATTTATGACAGACAACAATTGTTTAATTTAATTTTAGTTTTGATGTAATTCATATTGTGCCTAGGACACCTGAGATGTCACCTTATTGCACATGAATCCATATAGGGTCTAGCCTTCCCCTGGGTGAGGTGAATTCATTGGAGCACCAGATGGTCAGATATTTATTAACATTTCATTTCAGTCCCCAAGGTTTTTAAAATAATTCTGCAAAGTGGAAGCATCCTGTATAGAACGATTGTTTTGCATCAGAAACACAGAGGCAGCACTTATAATACCACTTTAAAATACATTTTTAATAAGAATAGACCTCTGAGGTACCTAAGTAACATCCAAGGCCCAGCTAGAAAATGATCACATCCATAATCACATAACAATTCCGGTAATGTTTTGGAAAGCCAAATTCAAGACTTTCAGACATATAGTATTTTTTTGTTTCAGGTGATCAAAAGAATGATTTCTGAGACTTCCAGTGGTGGTGTCACTGCCAATGATGTCATAATGCATTTCACAGTTCAAGAATTACCATTTGGAGGAGTTGGTATGTCATTTATTAGAATCTTTTGTGATCTTAAGTTCTGTTATTATCTGCTG
The DNA here is from genome assembly GCF_017654675.1 of Xenopus laevis. Lineage (NCBI taxonomy): Eukaryota > Metazoa > Chordata > Amphibia > Anura > Pipidae > Xenopus > Xenopus laevis. The sequence goes on from NC_054374.1 coordinate 85,378,681, forward strand.
GGCTAAATATCCACATCAGGCACTGGAAAGTAGAGGAACTGGGTGCAGCAACGTTTGGATAGAAGTGATATTATTTTGTGGATTGTTAGAACATACTAATAATCACTAATGATACATTATTTGAACTCAAATGTGCAGACACCTCATCTGCCACTCTGTGTTATTTTACATTTGCTTATTTTGGTTAGTGTTTCTCTGAAATGATCATTATATTTTTTCATGTTATACCTCTCTTTGTATTTTTGCTTGCTTAATCTCTCCTCCTTGATGTTTTACCCCCTTATATTGCCTTTGTCCTGTTAGTAAGGCACATGTATTACAATATAAACGTACCAGCTATAACTTGTGGTATCTGTATGCTCTGCCTGACTTGGCTGATGGGCCCTTACTGCCAGGAGCAGTGTACCACAGCTTGCAATTTGACCATTTTCAAGCCTAACACCCAAGAACCTTTCCTATATTCCTTGTCATTCCTTGTCATTCCTTGTCAATAGCAAGACACAAAAGGGTATGAAAATGTTACACTCTGATGTCATAGCTAAAAAGCTTCAGCTTACTTCCTTCCCATCGCCACTGACTCCCATCATAGCCTTGAAATATTTTATTCCTCATATCAATCTCCAAACATGGATTACTAAAGGAATCACTGCAGTTGGGCATTTGTATTTTGCGAACTCCTTGCGGGGATTCGAGGACTTAGCTGACAAATATGATCTGCCAATTTCTCAACGTTACACTTACCTTCAGGTGGTTCATTTTCTTAAATCTTATCTCCCGAATGTAAAGCTCTTTCGTCAAACGACGAGAATGGAATATCTTTGTAGCAAAGCATGGGATGGCAAAGGACTCATTTCCGATTGCTATAAACAGCAACTCCAGTTGCCGGATGACTTCAAATTTCCGTATATGCTGAAATGGGAGGAGGATCTTCAGGTTCATTTTGCCCCTCACCTCTGGCAATTTTCCATTTCAGCCCCCAAAGGCGCCACCAAATGCACGAACCATGTTGAAACACACCTAAAAAATCTCCACCGCTGGTACCTTACCCCGCAAAGAATAGCGAAGATAAATTCCCAGTATTCTCCTTTGTGTTGGAGGCAATGTGGTGAGGTTGGCACGTATCTTCATATGTGGTGGCACTGTGCATCTGTTCAACCGTTCTGGTCTGCAGTTTTTGTCCTACTGAACGACAGATTAACCTATACTTTGCCGTGCCTACCCCAGATAGGGCTGCTGCAAATATATCCTGCAGATTCTTCACGCCTCAATAAGAGACTGTTGTTCCATGTTTTCAATACGGCGACTGCTCTTATAGCAAAATCCTGGAAACTAAAGGAAACCCCTACTATACAACACCTACTTCAGCAATTAGACTCTAGAGAGCGTATGGAGAGGATGATTGCGGAAACGCCGGAGTCCAAACTCAAATGTAGCCAGATTTGGGACCCTTGGCGCCCTTTAAGACTCTCGTGATGCTGTGTCTCTTGTATCTATTGTGTTGACTGATACCAGGGGATGTGAGGAACATTTGTCTATTCTACAACCTTTAGACTTTACGTTTTATGCCACTTATGCCATGTACCACGAACCACTTATGGTTTTTGTTTTTTGTTATTTAGTATTTCATTTTGTCTTCTTTTATTTTCCTTTGTCTTTTCTTTTCTTATGTACCAAACAGACTGGATACTGTTTGGGTTGATACGTGCTTTGAGTATGTTCACTCAAGTTGATTGTGTGTATTTGAACTTGTTTTCTCTCACATAATAAACATACAAGTTTCAAAAAAAAAAAAAAAAAAATGTTACACTCTGGCCCTCCCAGCATTGACAATATTTAAGAAAAATATTCAATTAAAAATTATATTTTAGAAATATTTTAATGACCTATTTACCTATTTATACAGGTACATGAAAGGGCTTTGCAGATTTGTTTTGGAAGTTGTTTTCTGCAAGCCACTTAGCCTAAAACTAGCTAAATATCATAAAAAGCTGTTCATTGTTCCTTAATGAAATTCACATCAGTGATTTAATTTGTTTGCTTCCAGGTCACAGTGGAATGGGAGCCTATCATGGAAAGCACACCTTTGATACTTTCTCACACAAGCGGGCATGCCTTATTAAGTCTCTTGCTATGGAAGGTGTAAACAAGATCAGGTATCCCCCGTACAGTATGAAAAAGGTGGAATGGGCCAAATTTCTTTTAACAACTAAGCTGAGCAAGAAGAAGCTTGGTTTGGTGCTTGTACCCATGTTTGCCATACTGGCAGCTGTTATTCTGAAGGTAAGGATTGTTTTAGTAAGTGGCCATTTGTATGCATCCCTGTTTGTCCTCTATATAAAAATTGAAAACTCAACTGTATGGGGTCATCTGGTCAGCCAGTTTTTTTGCCTTGCCAGCCATTACTATTATTTATCAAAACATTGTAAAACCAATGCACCATCCTTTTTATTGTCTTTTTCTAGCTTTTCCCTTGTCAGCAATGTGAGATAAAAGCTCTTAAATGAAGTCCTCAGGGGAGCTAAAAAGACACAAAATGCAAACGATAGTGTAACACTGTTATAACAATGTTGCAATCGTGTGTCTCAATTCAATCACGCTCATCTTTAGTCAGTTGTTTTTAAGCATAGCATATAATCTCCTTCCTTTGCTACTTCTCTGCTGTTCACCTTACTTCTCTCCTCCCTCCTCTATTTCTTTCTGGTGTTTACTCCACTTGTTGTACTGAGGCCTTTTATTGAAGTAGCACAGTTCTAATTTTTCTGTCTATTTCATCTCTATTTTTTGGCTTCCTTTGGCTGATTTTTTTTGTCCCACCAGTTGTAAGATGCAGCTAGTTCAACTGCCAGTTGATTCCATGCCTATGTTTAGCTTGCACAGGGAGTCATTGGCTGTCAGAAAGAGAGATTTAATCTCTGCACAAACTTCAGCTGATCGGGTTGGTTTAATTCAGGCTATGCAGTTAGTTTGTATAGGTATTTGGCTGTGCTGGGGAGCTTTTGGCAGAAAAATATTGTTTTGGCATAGTAAGTCTCTTTTTGAGTTCCGCACTGTTCCCAAAATGTGACAGTTTTGAGCTAACAACTACAATGCGCAACTGAGTTTTTGGCAAATAGGATAACTTTTTTTTTTTAATACCACACGTTGGAAGTACTTTGAAAATCCAAATACAATGCTTCTAGTAAGGTGTATCTTAAGGTTTTCCCCTCAGGTTTCCAGTTTATATTGTATTACATAACAATTTGTTGGGTTTGGCGATCAGGGGAGTGAGGTCAGTGGGAAACAATGGCAGAGGGCAGACGGGAGTTGGGTCGGCAGGGCCCCTCCAAGTTTTTTCTTGGTATCCCTACGGCCCAGTCTGACCCTGTTTTAGCCTGTTTAAAGGTTTTCCTTTTTCAGCTCTCTTTTAGGTTAAGTTGGCTATACTCTGAAAGATCTGCTTCTTTAGCAAGGTCTCCAAATAAGTGGGTCTTTCCCAGATATGCCTACCTAACAAGCCTTGGGTAAGGACAGCATCAACAAGCTGATGTGTTCCCTCACCCAATGGGATTTTTAAACCTGCTCTATCGACATCAGACAGGGAGGCCTGGCGGAGGACCACACACACACAGCCAATCAGCTGCTGACTCAGGCCTGTCTGTAGATTTCTCAGCTCGTGTACGGCAACCTTAAGTTAGTTATGGACCATGCAACATTCTACTTTGTACATAATATGCTGTAATTTTAACTGCTACATTATCTGGCTACTACTAACCTCCTCTCTCTCTCTGTTTCAGCCAAATACATCTAAAGATAGTTTTTACTTTCTTGTTCCGAGAACAACGTAAAATCCAAACTACCTCAACATAGCTTTTATGGCAAAATGCCTTTATATTTAGACAGTACAGATCACCTCTATAGTAAATGTTTTTTTTACGTTTGCCTTTTTTTTTGTTTTTTTATGCATTAAGAGAGTGCATTTGGGGGTCCAGCCTTAATGCTGACTCATTTTGGGTTTTCTCAGAGGTATCGATGGCAGCTGGCAGGCAGAGGGATGCAACTTATGCTGGCATATCAGAGGATGTGTTATAAGCAAAACTGAGTAACTGGGTACAGAGAGCAGCAAGGATCACATTTGTACAGTGAGGTATGGAAACGGTGAAGGTTATGTCCTTTAGACTTCAGACAATGAGTGGAAGCAAATTGTCTTTTGGGGTTATGTAATAAAAGGCACTAAGTCTGCCCAGGTGCAGTAACCATAGCAACCAATCACCAGGTACATTTTATTGGTTGCTTATGGGTTACTGCTCCTGGGCAGACTTAGTGCTTTATATTACATATGGGGGTTCGTCTTATCACCATCATGGAAATCCTTTATTACTTAGTACAGTGAGGGCATAGTACCCCCATACCTTACTGTCTGTATAAAGCAACAGGTGGTGTTAAAGTGTATTAATAAACTGGGTGTTTTCTGAAACCTCTATTTGGGTATAATGCTAATGCAATAATGCTCATTGTATTGCACTATGCCGTGTGTGTCATTTACTAGCAAACATTTAAATGGTAAAGTGTGGAATATGAGTTTAGTTCACATATTACATTTTTGTTTCAGCTATTCTTTCAGGTTATTCTTATGCTGAATTATGATGTTTTGCTTAAAGTAATGCTGACACAGTCTTATACAAAATGAGGGCAGTGCCGATATGCTTGCAGACGTGTGCCAGAGGGCTCATGCTCTATGTAGGACTGGGTATTGTGCAAGACTGTGAAAGGCTGGGGATACAGTTTAGTGCAGACTATTAGAGCATTACACTACCCCAAACTGAGCATTCAAGAGATAAGCTTGGGCTTTGGTGAATGGAATAAGCCTAGGCTTAGGCTTCAAGAATCTCCTGCCTAATATAATAAGTGTTAGTTTTATTTAAAGTTTACCTTTACATTAACTCTTACTATTATATAGATGGGCTTATCCTAAATAGTTGGTCTTCGTTATTTATATTGCTTCTTTAGTTATAAGACTTCCTGTTATGGATTTTTCCACTGCACAGCTTAAAATGCTATTTGGTTGCTGGGGGTCCTTCCCTCTGGAACCAAAAACAGGATACTTAAGCTTTATTGTTATTTGATTGCATATTTTTTCTTTTCAGACCTAAATAGTATTACCTTTTTATGTGCAAAAATACACAGGAATTGTTCAGTATAGAAATAAAAACTGGGTAAATAGATAAAATAAAAAATGTTTTCAATATGCAGCTGGGAAAATAAGTATTGAACACATCAACATTTGTCTCAGTAAATATATTTCTAATGGGACATGAAATTTACACCATATGTTGGTAACAACCCAAGTAATCAACACATACAAAGAACTCAAAACAAATAAGTCCGTAAATTAAGTTATGTGTAGTGAAGTGGAATGACACAGGGAATAAGTATTGAACACATGAAGAAAAGGAGGTGCAAAAAGGCAATGGTTCAGTTCTTATTGATGGCCTATAAAAAGGTTTCTCATTACCAAGGTATCACACAAGAGGCATCATGTGGGTCAAACATTTACTTGTGGTTTGTTATTATTTAGTGGCAATACCTTTCAATTGCTTAATGTGAATCAAAGGCTGTAGCAATAAATGATTTGTGTATTGTAGCACTGCTACTGTGTAAATTTAATGACGTGTAACATTGTAGTTTTCCATTCCCTAACAAATATACAGTATATGTTTTAGATTGAGGTAGTAAAGCATAAATAACTATATGCATATATGTATGTTTAGTTTGAGCTATCAAATGATGTGATCAATCACTGGGTTTTTGTATTAAGGGGAGTAGTGTAGGATGTGTAAGTTGGTAGCTGTAGCTGACTTTATATGTGAGTATGTATGTGTGTGCAATTGTTTGAGTTAATTATGGGTGAATGATTGTAAGGATGGATAAGCATATGAATGTGTGTGTTCATATACAGTAGAGATTTATATGTATTCATTATTTGAGCATGTGTCATTTTAAAAATGGAACTGTGAGTACAGTACTAGAATTAGTGAGTATGTCTGCAAGTTTGAGAGTAACTTAATGGAACTTAAATGGGTGTGAATGATTGCATGTAAAAGTGTGCCTTTGTGTCAGTGTCTGAGTGTGCATCTGTGTTTAGGCATAAGATTTGACACAAGAATGTGGGAGTGACACGTGTGGTACATAGTATAGATCAGGGGTCCTCAACCTTCTTTACCAATGAGCCACATTCAAATGTAAAAAACTGGAGAGCAATACAAGCATGAAAAAAGTTCTTGGAGGTGCCAAACATGAGCTTAGATTTGCTATTGGCAGCACCTATGATTATTGGCAGCCTACAGGAGGCTCTGATTGTCAGTACTCTGGGTTTTTATGCAATTAAAGCTTGCCTTCAATAATAAGCAGCTACTTAGAGGCCACTAGGAGCAACATCCAATGGGTTGATGAGCAACATGTTGCTCGCAAGCTACTGGTTGTGGATCACTGGTATAGATGAATGGTTATAATAAAAGTCAGGCTGTTTCAACGACTTACAGTGAAGGAATTCTTCTGTCCCATTTTTTAGTCTAGCAATGCAGTTGGTAACCACTGATGGAGTTGGGTTTGGTTGGGCAGTCACAGTGCTTTCTTACGCTATTTAGGAAGAAATATGACAGCTGTTTTGAAACATAATCTCACGTATTTTTTGTTTTGTTTTGCAGCTATTCTAAAACTGGGAACTGGAAAAGCAATGCAGGACACTTCAGCTGCTGATAACAGACATTAAGCCACTGTATAATTAGCTGAATGGTTCATAAAATGAATGTTGCTTTTTCTGACCATAAATAAGTTAGAAATGATCATTTCTCCCATATTTTATACTAAAGTGCAACTGCAAATTACACTAACATAAAAACTATACATCTTCTTTTTATGATCATTCATTTTTACACTTCTGGCAGCATCAAATAGAAATGATTTTTCTATTTAGAAATGTTCACTGTTTAACATATAGATATACCTGGTAGTTATTTTATATGTCAGATATTAGTCCATTACTTTGGCAGACATTTTTCTCTTTGCACTTTTTTGAAGTATAAACAGAGTAATCTAAGTAAGTTTTTACCAGCTTGTGTATAAAGTTAAACTATGCAACAATATGATGTTCATGTATATGTAAATTGTTGACACACTAACTTCCACAGAAGGTACCACTGATTGTTTAATGTAAACTGCATTAAAATCTCTCTGATTTGTAAAGGCATTCCTCTTTCTTACTGTTATGTTACAAAGAGTAGATGAATGTAGTGCAGTACCTTAGCCATCATCTAGGCTTTACCAACATTTAGAATCCTCCCTGTATAACTAATAAAAAAACACATTTGAAGACTGGTCTAAATCAGCGGTTTTCAAACAATTTCCCAATTGCAAGCAATTTTGCAAATGCTTGTTATAGAATACATATACAGTCTCCAGAAATAAAGCTGTTTATTTCTCGGTCCCATTTAGGCAAGCACTGCTTTCCCCAACTGGATATTAAGTTTTCCTGGTATTTATGCCTTTCCCTGGGAAATGTAAAATCTGAGTTCTACTGTAGTTCTCATGTATTTGAAACATAGCTGTACACATTAAGGTATGCAGCGGACACATTTTCGTTGTTGGAAAGATACCACCAATACATACATACTTCCAATACAAAACTGCACAGTAGAGGTCCCTTTTATACAGCTGAAAGTATTCAACTTTTGGCATTCAATCTGTTGGAGAAACTCCAAAAACACTTAAGTTGGTCACTGGATATATCTATTTATGCAGATATTATGGCCTTTCCATGGTAAAGTTCACCCAGTGTTGATGGTCCAGTTTTTACTGTCATAGTTAACACTGTTATTAGATGCCCTAAATATTAGGCAGAAGTCCACTTATTATGGCACAATGTATATAGACTTCCAGTGGTTGTTAGTATAAAACACAAGTGAACACTTCTTTCATCACTATTTGTGTCAACACATAGGTTGCAACATCTCACCACTCCTCCTCCATGTCTATTCTGTGGTCCATTTTGTTCTTTTCACCAATTGGTGGGTGTTTTCCATTGTTTCTGGACTATTTAAGAAGTTATACCAAAAATATTTATAATCCTAATGAAATATACAGTAATTAAGATAATTTTTAATGGTCAGAATGAAATATGCTGATACGATTGGCTATTCAAAAATTGCATAGTTTAGTATCTTCATAACAGAAATAATAGCAGTGGTTCATAATATTTTAAAATACAGTCTGGTGCAGCAGAACGTCAAGCACTGAAATGTTTTATTCTGAGCATGCTATTCCCCACTGGACAATAGGTAACAGAGAATAACCCAATTTAGGTATGGGACCTGTTATCTAGAATGCTCGGGACCTGGGGTATCCAGATTACATATCATTCCGTAATTTGGATCTTCATACCTTAAGTCTACTAGGAATGTGCACATTAAAGGAACAGTAATGTCAAAAAATAAGTGTTTTAAAGTAATGAAAATATAATGCAGTGTTGCCCTGCACTGGTAAAACTGCTGTGTTTGCTTAAGAAACACTACTATTGTTTATATAAATAAGCTGCTGTGTATGGGGGCAGCCATTCAAAGGAGAAAAAGCTCAAGTTACACAGCAGATAGCAGATAAGCTCTGTCTGACTAATGGTGTTATCCATTGGTTAACCTGTGCCATATAGCCATTCGCCATTGCTCCACAGCAGCTTGTTTATATGAATTATAGTAGTGTTTCTGAAGCAAACTTCAGAAGCAAATTTTTTGGTGTTACTGTTCCTTTAAATAAACCAAATATTCTGGTTTTGCTTCCAATAATGATCAATTATATCTTAGTTGGGATCAAGTACAAGGTACTGTTGTTTTTTTTACTACAGAGAAAAAGGAAATCATTTTTTTAAAATATGGATTATTTGGATAAAATAGGAGATGGCCTATCTGTAATTTGTAGCTTTCTGGCTAGCCTGTACCATGGTATATTACCATTTTGAGTTCATTGCATTTAGGGGTGTTTCTGCTATGAGTCAAAATGAGAACGTCCAAATCCAAGACTAAAGACAGCTAAGAGTAACGAGTGGGTAACATGGCTGTTCTACGTTTAGCAGCAAAATGGCCCTGCATACATTTTAAAAGAATATCATACATTGCATCTCAGGGGTCACTAATCATTTACATTTAGAAATATGCATGCTTTTCCTACAGTTTTCTTTCCTACCAGCTAAAGTACTTTATGGGTTTAGTTAAGTTTTTTAATTGTTACAGCCGGCTGGTAATCTGCATGATGGATGAAGCTGTAAAAATATAAGGGTCACCCAGTAAGATATGACCAAAGCCTACCAACTTACAGATACTGTATACTAAGAAGCTAATGTTGGGATAAAGGGCTGCCAAACTGCTGCAGAGCACCAAAGAAGTAATACATCTGTTCTTTTTAAACTCGACTGACAGGACACCTAGGAAAGACAGAAATACTTTACAGGAAGTAGCTATTAGTGAAATGAACCAATGGGGTAGCGGGAAGCAGGTCTGAACTGGGAGTCAAAATAGGAAATACAGAGGCCCAACCAGTCTCCCACCAGCCTAATACACAGTGACTGTCTATGGCATCTTACAGCAGCCGCTTCTGGCATTTGCCAGAACTAACAGCTGGGCCTGGCGGGAAGTAAATGATATGTTCTGGGGAATCATTTAACCAAGTGTAAAGAAAGCTCATTCTTTGAATAAACCTAATTACCTTATATCAAAATTCAGTGAAACGTATTAATAAAGGAAAAAGCCTATTAGCCACCCAAACCAACAAAGATAAAAACCTCCATAATCTACTGTCAGAGGTCCAGGGATGGCAAAACTTTACAAGGCTTAATAAATAATCAAGTTATTCCCCCTTTCATTGCCGTATAAACTTGTACAAAATTGTTTTACAAGTAGGCATGGCTTGTTTCACCTGTCACCAATCTGACCACAGGTGATCGGTGTAAGCCATTAGGCTGCCTATAAAACCCGCTACAATGCACTGACTCATTGCCCAACGTAGGTCTATGTTCCATAGTTCCTGGGTGTGATTCCTGTCTTATGAGGACAGGATTTCTTCTTTGAAGGACACAATCTTTAATATGAAACAAAAGTACAGCTGAGAGTCACCTGGTGACAGACTGTCAGGATTAGGATGAGCTAAAGACAAAATAAAAGATAAACAAGATAAAAAGCTGTATGGAACACATTTTAGGACATCATCAGGAGAACACATGCTCCTGCGTGCGCTCTCCTAACGAAGAAGTATGCAGACTTGTATCTTATTATACTCACTTATCCAAAGAGACTGCAGTCACACCTCCGTGCTGCCCACATTTGCTGTTGCTATCTCCCCCCTCGTGGCTCATTCCTCAGCACTACCTCCTCGGTCCTCCTCCCTCCTCAGCTCTCAGCCCTCCTGTCTCAGACCTCAGCTCCTAAATCAGGCTGATGGTTGAGGAGGGAGGGCTGAGGATGGAGAGTGTTTGTACGGAGGGCTGAGGAGGGAGGGCTGATGGCTGAGGACGAAGAGCGTTTGCACTGAAGACCAAGGAGGGAGGGCTGATGCCTGAGGAGGAGGAGGAGCTGAAGGCTGAGGAGGGAGGACCCAGACCTCAGCCTTTGCATGAAGGAGAGCGATTTCCCCTGAGGATGTCCTAAAATGCGTTTAGTAAAGCTGGCCCACACACAGCCTCCTTGATGTTTTTAACAGTTTATAAAATCAATCTGGACTGCTGTTTATGAATTGGGATATTATTGTTTACCATTTAATGAATTGGGTTTTGTAAGACATGTTATCGATTGTCTGTCTGTGCAATATGAAATTGTTTTTGTAATGATAAATTGGTCTTTGTAACATACAATTGATTCAGTGCAAATTAATTGGTTGGGGGATCTCAAGTAATACATGGTGAATTAATTTTGGAGTATTAACTACCAAGTGTGAATTATGAGATACTTTTTGAATGTTTCATAATTGAACATTCTTTTCTCAGACACCACTCAAATTTTTTGAGTTGAGAAGAGCTTCATAAAAGTAGTTGAGTGCGTGGCCATCAATTTCCTTTATGGTAAAGACCCCCAATTTATGTAATTACTTTAAACAGATGTGAAAATCTTTTTATCCCAATATCCCAGGGGTTTAGGTTTCTATAACACTGACCCAGACAGTAAACAGCAGTACATTCATGGAGACTGTTGGAAATGGCAACTGGAATATACTGTATTTGAAATGTGCAGGTTAGCGATCACAAAAGTACATCAATGCAAAGCAGATTTTTTTTGCATTAAATGTAACATTTAGGTGGACAGTTTGTGGCATCAATAAAAACACAATAACATATATATATATATATATATATATATTTGTAAACCCTAGTTCTAAATTGCTACAAAATGGCATTTTCAAGTGGAAAGGGATGTGTTTTTGTTAAGTTACACTTCTATCTACAATACTTTATAAAATAATGTATAACAGGCAGTTCATCTGTTCGTTTCGGTCAGTTGGTAAATTTGTATACAATGACCCTAATATTTCTTGAATTAGCTAAAAATCTAGCAATTTTTTTGGAAACTAGTGATCTTTTAAAGTGAATCGAATAATAAGTCCAATACCCAAAACAGACACAATAGCGAGCGCTTCAAACACTCGTCGTACAATCAGCTTTTTCATTGACTTGTTTTCTTCCTGTTTACAAAGTTCCTCGTGATCCTGTTTCGCAATGAAGCCGGAGTTCATTGTATTATAATGATTCAATTCAAAGTGCTCTGAAAGGAAACAAAAGCTGGAATATTAACATGGCAGTCAAACTATACAATTTACTAAATAATAAGTCCAAAAATAAAAGGAAGCACTCACGGCATCAGGACAGTCCCTTGAGGTACCGAAACGCGTAGATGTTTATATGATTCAGTAAAGGACTTCTAACAACCTTTATGCCGTGAGTGCTTCCTTTTATTTTTGGACTTTATATTGAATTCGGTTAGCACCCGGCGAAATGATCGAATGACGGAGATGAGAGCCGGCAACCAATGGCTTTTTATATATATATATATATATATATTGGATCATTTAAGAGCACTCACGGGTGTTGTGAAAAATACTTTTTTATTGGAGTGTTACAATCTACCCCACATCAACGCGTTTCGGTTCTCTCTGAACCGTCGTCAGGATGCATCCTGACGACGGTTCAGAGAGAACCGAAACGCGTTGATGTGGGGTAGATTGTAACACTCCAATAAAAAAGTATTTTTCACAACACCCGTGAGTGCTCTTAAATGATCCAATATGCAAACTTTTGAAGTAGCACCCGGGGCTTGATGTTTTGAGGGTGAGTGCCGGTTCTACTATACTATTATATATATATATATATATATATATATATATATATATATATATATATATATATATATATATATATTTTTTTTTTTTTTTCCCTATTAATAAAGCACAGGGTGGGTTTCTTATCTTGGATGTGTTTGTTGTTCTTTTCTCTCCCAGGTAGCCCTTGCATTGGCTTCGGGTGGACACAAGTGGTGGGCCAGTGTGTTTTCTGTAAGAGGGTTAGGCCAAACAGATGCTCATTAAGGAGTGCTTAACAAATTGCAACCTCGGTGAGTTCACCTTTACTTGTCCTTTATGTAGTGTGGTTCATATATTCAACCAGAACACTGAAGATATGGGATGAGATCCTGATTATTTGCAGCTATAAGCTTATTTTTGCTGCTTCATCCATCCAACTCCACCACCAACTATCATTCATTTCTGGGGTTCCTGAAGAATAGCATTTTATTATGTACAGTATATCATGATATTGATCACATTAAATATCCAGGCCCGGACCGGCAATCTGTGGGTTCTGGCAAATGCCAGAGGGGCTGCTGTAAGTTGCCATAGACAGTCACTATTTATTGGGCTGGTGGGGGACTGCTTTGTCCTCTGTGTACTTGGAATGCCAGGGCCTATTGTGAATCCCAGTCCGGACCTGATTATATAGTTTACATACTCCCTCCCAAAACATAGTGAACATACCAGAGGAAGTAATGCCATTTGCCGCTAGAGCAGTAGGGTTTTTCTCGTTCAACTGTTTCAATCCTACCCGCTCCAGAGCCTTAAAGAAAATAGAAAAGTATTTTTTTTACTAGACATCACCAATGAAGCTAAAAGCAGTATAGTGATTTCTAGGTGCATCAAAACACATTATTTGCATCAACTCAAATTACACAGTACTCGGCCGATTTTTCTATATAGATACCTGAGGGGTTGATCACCTTTGAGTGTACTTGAGTATGATGAAGAGAGTGATATTCTGAGACAATTTGCAATTTGGTTTTCATTTATTAATATTTGTGGCTTTTGAGTAATTTAGCTTTTTTATTCAGCAGCTCTCCAGTTGCAATTTAAACAATCTGGTTGCTAGGGTCGGGAGGCAGGACAGAAGAAAAAACTTCGGCTCCACCCTCCTGATATAATTTCCTGCTCGTCCTGTTTCCCTCAGTTTGTGTTTGTCAGATTAGTTAGTACGAGAAATAGGAGTAGAGACATCCAACATGCAGTACATTTATAACAGTATGCAGATTAATAGCATTCTATAGCTAACATATATTAGGTTCATAACATTCTAGTATGTAACTATAACAGAACGTGTTCTTTTTAACTTCAGAAGGGTGGGGCTTACTGCACTGACAGTTCGGGCCATCTAGAAAAGTTTTTTCCAGTAAGTGAAAAATCCTCATTTCGCTAGTCTGGCCCTCTCTGTTAGTGCAAACGCTATGGGGATGTCCTAAAGCTGTCCCGTAACTAGGGAGGGATATTATTACTGCTGCCTTACAGCAGCCTGAAGGACCTTCCTACCAAATGCTGCAGGGGCAGAGTGAAAAACATGAAGTCTGTAAAACTTTGCAAAAAGTATAAAGAAGCCCAAGTGGCGGCTTTACATATTTGATCTGGAGTAGCTGAATTAGGTATCAGCCAGGATATACTTGGTACTCTGGTAGAGTGTGCTTTAACCTTTAAATGGCCTGGGTTTCTTACTAAGGTCATAAGCATAATTTATTGCATCTACAAGCCATCTGGCTATTGTACATTTTGATGCAGATGACCCCTTATTGATACTGTAAGTGACTAAAAAGACATCAGCCTTGCTGTACGCTTTAGACCTTTCTAGGTAATACCTAATTGCCCTAACTACATCTAGTTTGTGTAGGGCTTTCTCCTTGTCATTAGAAGGTCTGGGGCAGAGAGATGGTAAGTCAATCTCCTCATTGTTGTGAAATGCTGAGACTACTTTGGGTGTAAACTATGGAATTTTTCTGAATACTGCCCTATCCTGATGTAGTATGAGCCATGATTCTTTTTGGGATAAGGCTACCATGTCCGATACCCACTTTGCGGATGTAATTGCGAGGAAAAAACGTCATCTTCCAGGTAAGGAACCTGAGAGAGCATGATGCTAAGGGCTCAAAACGGAGGCCTTGTAGAGCTGTAAGTACTGTAGTAAGGTCCCAAGGAGGTGTGGGATCTCTGTAGGGTGGTCTGACTTTACCTACTCCCTGCAAAAACTGAATACGGTCTGGTTCCTTTGCCCACTGATGTTGGAGGAGAAGAGAGAGAGACGAAATTTGCCCTTTTAGCATTGCTAACATTAATCTGAATTGGAAATGTTGTGTGAGAAATTCAGCTACAGTTTTTATGGAGGCCTGCCGCCATTGCACTCCTTTGGAATTGCACCACTCTATGAAAGTCTTCCATGTCTTATAGTAGATCTTTGTGGTGGTTGGTTTTCTGGCTTTCATTAGAATATGTGTGGGTGGCCTGTCTAGAGAAACCTTTGGAGCACCAGATCTTGGATTCAATAGCAAGGCCGTCAAATGCAGTAGTGATAAATTGGCACAGTTGATTGGGCCCTGAGTTAGCAAATCTGGCTTGAGGGGTAATCTCCACGGAGGAGCTACCGTCATATTGACCATTTCTGAGTACCACAATCTCCTGGCCAATCTGGTGCGATGAGAATCGTTAGTGGCCCTTCTAGTCTGATCTTGCGATCTTGCAGAGAGTGAGTGGGGTAAAGGTGTAGACTCTGTTGAAGATCCACGGAATGACTAAGGTGTCTACATATGCTGGCCCCGGGTCCTGAGTCTTGACACCAATATGTCAATGTCCGGCATTCCCCATCTGGACATAATTAGTGATGGGAGAATTTATCGCCGCCAGCGAATACATTTTAGGAACCGCCGTGAAAATTTGCCAGCGTCCTTTATTTTTGGACGCCGGCGCAATTTCGCCAAAAAGGAGGTGCCGGCGCCATTTCACAAATGGACATAATTAGTGATGGGAGAATTTATCGCCGCCAGCAAATACATTTTAGGAACTACCGTGAAAATTCGCCAGCGTCCTTTATTTTTAGACGCCGGCGCAATTTCGCCAAAAATGAGGTGCTGGCGCCATTTCACAAATTTTTCGCTGTTTTGCAAATTTCACGGGAAATTCGCAAATTTTTCAGAGAAGCAAAACGCCCCCAAATTCGCCCATCGCTAGACATAATCTCTTTGAAAACATCTGCATGTAGGGCCCACTCTCCATGGTGGCTTAGGTAATCTGCCTCCCAGTTTAGTACTCCCGGTATGAAGACTGCTGAAATGGCCGGAAAGTTGGACCCAATTGAGTATCTGAGATACTTCCTGCATTGCCCTGTTGCTGCATGTACCTCCTTGTTTGTTTAGGTAGACTTCTGCTGTGGCAATGTCTGACTTGATTCTGAGAGGTTTGCCCCTCAGTTCCTTTGACTAATGAAGAATGGCGTTTCTTCTTGCTCTGATTTCTAGGGCATTGATTGGTAAACTTGATTCCTCTGGTGACCAACTCCCCTGACACGTGCCGGGTGGAAATATTGCTCCCCAGCCCTTGAGACTGGCGTCTGTGATCACCACTGTCCACTGGTGTGAGACCCAAGTTTTGCCCTGGACTAAGTTGTGTACCAGTGACCATTTCAAAGAGGGTTTGACTGGCCTGGTCATGGGAACCTGTTGTTTGAGATTGTAATGGTTCTTGTTCCAATGGCTTAGAAAGTGGTATTGGAAACTTTCCGAAGGGTAGGGCCTCTAATGTGGCTACTATATATCCTAGTAGTCTGAGGCAAAGTTCCACTGATACCCTGCTCTGACGGCAAATTAGTTTTGCTGCGTCCGTGATTGTTTGAATCTTCTACGGTCAGTGATATTGTCTGTAGGGAGGAGTCGAACCACGTTCCTAGTAATTTAATGTGCTGTATTGGAATTAGTTGGTTCTTTTTGTGGTTTATGAGCCAGCCGTGTTGGGTGAGTGTTTTTACGCATACCTGAGTATCTAATTGACTCTGTTCGTATGACTTGGATCTTATTAGCAGGTCTTCTAGGTATGGGGGGAGCGTAATCCCTCAGGGCCTGAGGTGTGCAATGAGAGGGCTGAGTATTTTGGTGAATACACTTGGCGCTGTACATAGGCTGAAGGGAAGAGTTCGGAATTGGTAATGACTGTCGAGAATTGTAAATCTTAAGTATCGTTGTGATTCCTCTCTGATAAGGACGTGCAGGTATGCATCCTGAAAGTCTACCTTCGTCATGTAGCATTTTTCTGTCATTGCCATTAATACTGATCGAATCAATTCCATGCGGAATCTTTGCTTTGACACAAATGGATTCATGAGATTCAAGTTTAACACCGTTTGTAGTGTTCTTATGGAGGGACTGTTGTTATTACATTGTTGCTGTACAGTTCTTTGACTATAGTCATGAGGGCTCTTAACTTGTTTGGGCTTTTTGAAATGGATGATCATCTGAATGTGTGAGGGGGTAGGTTGTTAAATGTACCCTTTGTTGACAATGGAGAGTACCCAACTGTCTTGTGTGTGAACTTGCCAAATTTGAAAAATATTTGAAGATATACTCCTCCTGGATTCAAGTTGTGTGAGTCAGGTAGAGGTTGACTTAGGAGAGCCTGGCTTTCTGTTCTGCCTTGCTTGGTTGGGCCAGGAAGGTCTACCTTTTTGGAGTCCCCGCTCATTTGTGCCAAGCGAAAAGAGGTGTTTCTGAAAGGGCGAAAGGAATGACCTTGTCAGTTCCATTGCCTATTGTATGGTCTATGTTGTGGTTCTGACCTAGGTTTCTTGCCTAATGGCAAAAAGGTGCTTTTGCCACCCATAACCTCTGTAATAATTTGCTTAAAGTCGGGCCCAAAAAGCATGTCGTCTGTGAAGTGTAGATTGAGTAATTTGGTCTTGGATGCTGTGTCTCCAGACCAATTGCGTAACCACAAAGCCCTTCCAGCTATGATTGTATCAATGCTGGTTTTAGGCTGACAGCCTAACAGTATCTATGGCTGCATCGGATAGAAAAGCTAATGCTGCACTGATGCGTTAAATTTCCTCCGGTAAATCCTCTGGTGATGTGGTGTTTTTTAAGTAATTTCTGACACCAGAATCTTGTTGTGCATGCTAATCCTGCTGATGCCACTACTGGTTGGAGGATTGCTGTGGCATGTTTGCATCCCTTTTTTAAGGACACCTCCACCTTTTTTCCATCGGTTCCTTGAAGGCCGCTTCCTCTGTTGGTAGCGTGGTATTTTTGGATAGACAAGCCACCGCTGAGTCTACTTTCAGAGCCTTGTCCCAGATCTTTTGCTGTTCTACCGGCATTGTATAAGTATTGAGGAACTGCTGAGTCAGTGTGAGTTAATGATTTGGTTTTGACCACTCATTGGCAGTTATCTGAGATACTGATTTAAATATGGGAAACATGCATTTGGTACAAATTTAATATCCACATCCTGGCCAATATGCCCTCTTTACTGCCTTTAGGTAGTTACCTCTTTAGGGAAATTTTTATACAGATGGTATGTGAGCCTGCAGACTGATATACCTTTAATACCTGCTCATTATACCCTCTTATGCAGTGTTGGGATTACTTATGTATGTATTGTGGTCTAACTGGAGCGCTTAGCAGAGCCTCTGACCTTTTTTGTGCGCTCTGTATGCTGCTCTCCATCCGGAGCTGTGAATCTGCACATTCCATGGATCCAAGATGGCACTCGCTTGCAGCGTACGTGTTGTGTGACATCTGACGGCAAAACTCCTGAACCCAGAAGTGTGGCCGCTGTGTAAGTGCCACATTCCATTTGTCTCCTTGCGAGAGGGGCAGAACACTGCGCGATCCGATCCTAGACAACAGTGGTTACAGTATCTCTGAGAGATTTCACTGTGTCACTAGTGCACAATAATGATTTGCCCGCCAGTCCTGTGGAGTGGTATGGGCTAATCAGTTCTCCTTAGTTGTAAGGGGAACCTCTTGTGTGCCAGGATCCCTAGAATAATAAAAACCATCAAGAGATCTCAACTAATAAGAAAAATAAATATAATGTAATAAAAGAGAAAAAAGAAAAAAATATGTTTCTGTCCTAACTTCTAGCAGGACAGAAGAAAAAATTTAGGGAAACAGAAGGGGCAGGAGATTATACCATGAGGGTGGAGCCAAAGTTTTTTCTTCTTCTGTCCTGCCTCCGTAGGTGGGTAATTAACCCCATAGCAGCTGCACTGACAGAAAGGGCCAGTCTAAAGAAACATTTAATCCAGGTTAAGAGCGCTGATTGCATATGCAATCGAATGGAGTATAAGTGGTTTCTGTATAGAAGGAATATTGAAAGGCAGCTAGATGACTTATATAGGTCAAACTCACTTAAACTTGTTGGTTTGACAAAGGTACTACAAAGGGAATACAAAGGTCAGATTTAACTCTCAATCACATACTACATTAAGGGGCAGATTAACTAAGGTTCAAATGGTAAATTCCAATTCAACATTTTTGAACTTTTTTTGGTCAAGACTTACAATTTCAAATTTGAATGTGTGATTTATCCCACCCCGACCCTGGAAACAGTTCTAATGCGATATTTTGCCACCTAAAACCTGCTGAGTTCATGCAGAAGTCAATAAGAGAGGTTTGTTGAACCATTTGAAGATGTTAATCTTCTGACATTTCCTGACATCTTAGAGGTTTTTTTTGAGGAAAACTCAATTCTAATTTGATTGGGATTTTCGTGTTGTTATTCAGTATATACTGTTATTCAGTATTCAGAGAAGTTCAGAGAAGTTATGTGAAGACAGATTGTGATCTGCTAAATGTTGAATACAGCGACTGCATCAGCCACTCCCTCTCATAGCTGTGTAAACAATTCAGTGTAAATACCTTGTTCATTTTTATCTAAATAATTTAAATGTTAAACATAAGTGACAAACCTGTAGCTCATGCCTTACAGCTCCAGTGCTATCTAAATAAAGTTTCAGCAGTTCTTGGTTAATGTCTAAAGAAAGTTGAACAACCAGTGGTGTAACTACCATACAGCTCACCACAACTCAGAGGGGGGACCAGATGCAGGGTCTTCTCTAAGGTTGAGGGTGCAAACCACTTCCATCCATATGGTGGGGGCCTGGCTCCCTAACATTACGCCACTGAATCAACCCAGAACTCTTTCAGTTAGCAGTCTGTTTGCCCAGTTTAACCTTTACCATTGGCTCCATCTGCACAAACTGGATATTTTCCTGTGCCTATCTACGTTTACAGGGGTTTTGGAGATTGATCATTAGGCATATCATTCACCATTACAGTTACTTTTAGGGTTGATGTAATCACAGACACAATTATATTAGACAAATATAAAAAAGCATAGTCACAGTTCTTGTATTTACTACACCTTCGTTTTTGAAAAATTAATTCATAACAGAAGGAAAGCATACCTTTTCTGTTATGAGCTTCCAGTTCGCATTCCATAAATAAATAACAAAAGCAATGTCCATGACAGCAAGTCCAACATTTATTCCAGTCCAAAATCCTATGTTAAAAAAGAAATAATATATATATACATAATGCAGAGGAGGTACTCTTAACCGATGACGTGGCATCAAACTTCAACCTGTCTATGTTTATCTATCACAATGAATAGGAATTATTTTGCCATATAAAAGGGTCAATGTTAGCATTAAATATTGTTTCATTATATACCTAAATAAAACAAAAATAGAGCGTATGACCAGAAGACTAGAATAGTCTCATATGGCCCCCTGAAATTATTTAGGCATACAATTACAAAAAATATGAACAATATTAGTATGAGTATATGAGCAATGAATAATTTCATATTCTTATATATCCAGACTATGCATAAGGTTAGATTTGCCAGTTCAGTATGACTGATCATAATTTAGATTCCAAGAAGATTCCAGCAAGTTTAAAAACATACAGTATATGTAGCCATCTCAAGATGCTTCAGGTTGGTCATTACTGGCAATGTATCCTTGCAGATACAGGGCAGGTGGTAATGCTCCATTGTTGCCTGTGTCCTCTGGCACTCCTTTACTTGAGTGTCTGAATGATGCACAAGTAAGGAGCCAGGTAAGAGAATGTCTACATGCCTCCTCTCCTGCCCCTCAATAACAGAGCACTGTATTTGTCTGGAAAGTGGCAGATACAGAGTGCAGAGGCCTGCAGTCACTACAAAAGAGCAGAATGCAGTATACAAAATGCAAAAAATTGTCAATTGCTTCCTTTTTTGCATACTGTTTGTAAAAGACATTTAACACAGTGTTTAGAAGCACCAAGTATCAATTGACCATTGCATAACACAAATTAGTACAGGGGAAGGTGCAATAATTTATATGCTGATTAACCCTTCTAATCAACTACACAAAATATTCTTCACTTTTGGGGTTTACTAAGCACCAGTGAGACGATATCGCATGGCTAATGCCATTCCATAATGCTATGGAATCCTGCCAGATTTGTGCATCATTTCTATGCTTCCAATCTCTGGAATTCTGACCAGTGTAATCAGATTAGCCTATCTTTATTATTATCATCATCCACAGCCTTCAGGAATTCAGTGTCCCCGTGACCCCCAATGTTTATTTTTAATTTTATTATCCTAATTATTTGATTTGATTTGATGTTTTTTTTCTAGAATTAGACTGAAATTGCATCTTGTTCATTTAAATTAACTTTTAGTATGCTATAGAGAGTGATATTCTGAGGCAATTTGCAATTGGTTTTCATTTTCTATTATTTGTGGTTTTTGAGTTTTTTTTTAGCTTTTTATTCAGCAGCTCTCTAGTTTACAATTTCAGCAATCCAGTTGCTAGGATCCAAATTCCCCTAGCAACCATGCATCAATTTGAATAAGAGTCTGGAATATGAATAGGAGAGGGCCTGAATAGAAAGATAAGTAATACAAAGTAGCAATAACAATACATTTGTAGCCTTACAGAGCATTTGTTTTTTAGATGGGGGTCAATGACGCCCATTTGAAAGTTGGAAAGTGTCAAAAGAAAAAGGCAAATAACCCCAAAACTATAACATATAAATAATTAAGACCAATTGCAAAGTTGCTAGGAATTGGACATTGTATAACATACTAAAAGTTGCCTCAAAGGTAAACCACCCCTTTAAATTTGCTATTTGTACTTAATAAGATCGCCAAATTGATTGATGAATCTCTATTCAGAACGATAAACCTATAACAATGTTTTCAAATGTGAATGGGTATGTTGGGAATTCAATAACAACCCGAGTGCAGCATGACCTGTCATATTGCAGATAACTTACTTTTGTAAGACTGTTTACTTTGGCATGTTATAATAATAATTGGTTTCATACCTTTCACTCCAAGCTTTGCTGAAAACATAAGTGGAACAGCCATTGGGAAGACTATGAGAACATAGCCACCAACAGTCACAAAAGCTCCAACCTTCTGCATTCCAATCCCTCTTAGAATTCCATAGAAAAGATTCTGGACAATGACAAATCAGTGATGTAATTTTGGTTCCCAAAACAAGTTTGTAAAAAACAGAACAGAAACAATTCTAAATTATATTGAGTGTGGTTGCTCTAACTCTGCTGTATATGAATGGCTTACCTACACAAATACCCCAATATAGAAATATATATGTTTTCTCTGCACAATGATAGTTAAATGATAGAGCCAGGCTACACAATGCAAAAACCTCAACACTCAGCTGTTTCTGGGGCACGGAAAGTAAAGGTTTGCAGATTATTTCTCAGTAGCCACATTAATTTACCAATAAATCCCTATTTGAGACTACTGACCTTAGTACAATGTTTTTATACTAGGTAGGCACCACATACACAGTCATTGTTTCATAAAGAATCAAACAGATAGACTCAATGAAAATATCACTGACTGGGCACCGTATAGGATTTTCAAATTAAAAAATTTGGCATCGAAAAGCTGCGTTGCTGATATAGAAGTGGGTTTTTTTTCAATTCTTGTTTTTCGAGTATTTTTTAAAGTTTGGTATACTCATTGAAAATGATGAGTAGCATGTGATTCTGCTTCGTTTTAGTTTTTTTCATGTTTTTAAGCGACGGAGTTTCAAAGACTTTTTAATAAATAAGTACACAATTTACTTGTGGTTTTAAAGGTTTACTTGGTGAGTTTTAGAATTAAGAAATTTACAAATATGAATTTTCATAAACAGGTTTACCCAACTTGCACACTTTAGTTACATAATGTCCTGGTTGTGAACCGAGGATCATACTTTCATTTGTTTTGAGCCATTTTTTAAAAGGCGCACATCTTTACTTACACACGCGGAGCCTACGATTTGGAAAACAGCACATAGTGGCATTATGTCAGAGACCAGGGATAGTAGTGAGCTGAAGATGTAAAAAATACATGTCAGTCAGGGCTCTCAATAGGAATAATTATAAACTACACACAATACAAAATGAGATCACTTATAAAAACATCAACATATATTATTTCTCATTTCTTTTTTACACGAGCATAAACAATACTGTGTTAATTTCTGTTGCATTGTGTCCTTAAAGGAGAAAAAACCCTTAATAAAAAAAAACCCTATCCCCGTACCCTACATAAACCCCCCTTTCCCTCCCCTCCCATCCTAGCTGCTACCCTGGGCAAATGCCCCTAAGGGGCAGATTAACTAAGGGTCGAATTTCGAAATTCGACCCTAAAATTAAAAACCTGCGTCTTCGAATATCGAAGTCGAAGAATTTTTAGCGTATTCGATTGATCGAAAGATCGAATCGAACGATTAAATATTTCCAATCGAACGATTTTTATCGATTGATCGAAGGATTTCTATTCGATCAAAAAAATTTAGAAAAGTGCTGTGGAAGGTCCCCATAGGCTAACATTGCACTTTGGTGGCTTTAATTTGGCGAAGTATAAAGTCAACGTTTTTTTTAAAGAGACAGTACTTCGATTGTCGAATGGTCAAATATTCGAAAGATTTTTACTTTGAATCAAGTCGAAAGTAAATTCGAAGTCGTAGTATCCTATTTGATGGTTGAAGTATCCAAAAAATTGCTTCGAAATTTGAACTTTTTTAACTTTGAAAATTCACTCGAGTTAGTAAATCTGCCCCTTAGTCTTTACTTACCCCTCTGTGCAGATTCTGTCCAGCGGAGTTCACGGGCGCCATCTTCAGCCGCTTCGCTGATCATTGGAGTGAGACTGGCGCTTCGGCAATTTTGTGAGTTTCATCGCTTGCGCAGTTGTTGTGGCTTCGTCAGTCTCATTCTGAAGATTACGGAAAAGAAGAAGATGGCGCCCATGAACTCCGCTGGACAGAATCTGCTCCGAGGGGTAAGTAAAGAGTTTGGGCCATTTGCCCTGGGTAGCAGCTAGGTTGGGGGGTGGGAGGGAGGGGGGCACAGGGGCCGGCGCTAGGACCATGCAGCCACGAGAAGCGTCTAGTGCAAGCCTTGGGGCGCTGCTCGCATAAATCCAGCCCTGAAGAGGGGCTGACCATGTGCCACCTGTGTGGAAAATTGTCAAGCACGTGTAGTGTTCATTCTGATGAACAAGGTTCAAAGTGCAAAAAGCAGGAGGATTCATCTACCAACAGTGCTGAGTACAGGAGCAACGTGCCGTTTATTTAACTATGTGACCCTCATGATGTCTATGAACAGGCACTGATTAAGGGAATTAAACTGACACATGTTTACAAAATTACATATTATTAGTTGTTATTTTGAATATGATTTTGAATATGATATTCCTTAAAGGATATAAAAAAGATAAGGTGAATATGATGATGGAATTGAAAAACTGCCACTTATTTTATCCTCCAAGATTAGATTCCACACATACCTAGATATGCAGGTAAACAAACTCTGGGTTAGGGGCACAAAGGCTTTTTTAAGGTACTTTACAAACAGAACATGACGTGTGTCTGGCTCACATGGTAATGACATGTATAGTGATAGTGTGCAATGTGCGTTTCAGATTTAAATCACATCTGCTCCATCTTTATATAAACACATCATTTTGCAGCCCATGTGTCCCTTGTCTTTTGGCAAATATTAACACCAGTTTTGCAGAGAATTATACAGTCAGATATGGAGCCGCCATGCATGAAGTTCAGTTAGAACTCTTCTCCAATTAAATGAAAGCTCTGTTATGTGTGCTGTGTGTGCAGCTGTTCCGAATCAGTGTTAGTTCTGAGCTTTTTTTAAAAAAAGTTGATGCCAATTAAAATGAACCTATATGGAAAAAGAGAATCACATACCTGTCGTTGGTGAAAATACTAGCAATTTCATGCCGCAAACCAATAAGTAGACCAACGCCTAAAAAAACTGGAAAGGCTAAAAAAGAATAGTTTGCATATAAAAGTATTAATATAGTAAACTACACAATGGATCCATAGAAGAGACATATAACTAAATCATGTCAACCTCACAGTGATACTGACACTAAAAAAATATTATTCAAAATATTAATGTACATCAGAAGTTGCCTATAGCTCATGTTGATCAAAACAATTGTCACAAATAAGAATAAAAACCCAATAGGCGGGTTCTGCTTCCAATAAGGATTATTTATATCTTAGTTGGGATCAAGTACAAGGTACTGTTTTATTATTACAAAGAAAAAGTAAATCATTTTTAAAAATGTGGATTATTTGGATAAAATGGAGTCTATGGGAGACAAACTTTATGTAATTCAGAGCTTTTTGGATAACGGGTTTCCAAATAATGGATCAGCGTAATAAAAGAAAAACTGGCACTCAGAGCTCGATGCATGCGGGCAAAGCCCTGCGTGTTTATTACAATGTAACGTTTCGGGGGGCGGGCCCCTTCGTCAGACCAAGGGGCCCGCCCCCAAAACGTTACATTGTAATAAACACGCAGGGCTTTGCCCGCATGCATCGAGCTCTGAGTGCCAGTTTTTCTTTTATTACGCTGACTACAATTGGGGTTGCCGATCCCTTCTGACTGTGCACCGGGCCAACTTATGCTGGAGAGGCCAGGGTGTGCTGGTGGATTCTGGAAATTCCAAATAATGGATCCCACACCTTTACAAGGCTGTCGTCTGGCTATCACATTAACCAAAGTGGAAAAAGATTCTTTGCCAGATGCAAAAATTAATACTCACACCCTCAGGGAGAGGAACTACTAAGTTAAGTAAAGCCCCCCATTGAGTAAATCATACCTGCTATGACAAAGCTCAGTCTAGCAGATTTTTTGGCTTGCTCAGTTTCTCCGGCTCCCAAAAATGTACCCACTCTAATACAGGAAGCAAGGCTTAGTGCCAGTGAAATCTGAAATATAGTAAGAAGTTTAATTAATATGATTGGGTATATCCAGCATGTATGCAAAATATCAATTTCATAAATATCAACAATGAATATCACCAGTATGAACCATAAGTCTTAACAATGAACTGCTTCTGGTCCCTGGATCAGAAAACATATGCTCTTATATCTAGTGATGGCCTGGCATGAATTTGCGGCACATTTCTGCGTTTTGCCGCTGTCGAATAAATTTGCGAATCTCCCATGAAAATTCACCGGCGTCAATTTCCAATTTTCACAATTTTTTCGTGAATTCGTTTGAATTGCTCGATTTTAGTGAAAACATTCGAATTGCTAGTTTTTTTTGTGAAAACGTTCGAAGTGCTCGATTTTTTCAGGATAACGTTCAAATTGCTTGATTTTTTTAGTGACTGTTCAAATTGCACGTTTTTTTCTTGAAAACTTTGAATTTCATGATTTTTTTGTGCAAACGTTTGAAATTCACAATTTTGTGAAAACGTTTGATTTGCTCGATTTTTTTCCTGAAATTTTGTTTGAATTGCTCAATTTTGACCGTGAAAATGCTCGAATTGCTAGATTTTTTTGTGAAAAGGTTCGAATTGCTCGATTTTTCTGTGAAAACGTTAGAATTGCTCAATTTTAGTGGAAACATTCGAATTGCTCGATAAACGTTCGAATTGCTCGATTTTTTTGTGAAAACGTTTGATTTGCTTGATTTTTTTGTGAAAACGTTAGAATTGCGCTGTTTTTTTTCGTGAAAACTTTGAATTCCATGATTTTTATGTGAAAACTTTAGAATTGCACGATTTTTTCCGTGAACTCTCAGATTTCACGATGTTTTGCGAATTTTGACATTTTGCAGATTTTGCAGGAAATCCGCGAATTTTCGGATTTTGAAAACCATCTGACCTCTTTTGAAAAAGGACATACTTAAGTAAAGTATATGAGAATCTTTTAGGGCATGTGTATATAATAAATATCTAGCTATTCCCTAGTGACTGTAGAATTGAGTGTTGTGCTGTAGTCTGAGGAGCCCTGCATGGATGATCCACTCCTAACCCTAGAAGGTCCTTCTCTAGGCATTTAATAGAGGAGTAAGGGGGAGACTAAATAGGTTGTATTTCTTTGTTTGGTCACTTTTGAGTTTTGAAGGACAGAAGGAACTGTATGTCAGGGTCCACAATTATAGTATGTAGCCTAATGCTGAGTCTGGAACAATGTTCCCTCTAAGTTTTTCTTGACTGTGTGCAGAAAAAAATAAATGTGTGCACAGTTTCTAAACCTGTGTGTACATTTTTAAAAAAACTTTGAGTGCAGGTCAAAAAATTGTGTGTTCTCACATAAAATTCTTTGTATCACAATGTATTGTGAGCGCTGGCCTCACACAGCTTAGAGAGGGAACATTGGTCTGGAAGTAGGAAATCATGTGGTCATACAAATCCACTACAATGATATATAGGGGTAAATTTATCAAAGAGTAAAGTTCCACCACTAGAGTGAAATTCAGCAGCTCTCAATTCATTTCTATGGGATTTCGAAAGGCGTATTTATCAATGGGTGAAAGTGAAAGTTCACCCTTTGATAAATACGCCTATAAAAATCCCATAGAAATGAATGGAGTGGCGGAATTTCACTCTAGTGGCGGAACTTTACTATTAACTTCACTCTTTGATAAATATACCCCATAGTAACAGTAGGAGCTAAAACCTAACATTCAGGGGCAGATTCACTAAGGGTCGAATTTCGAAGTTAAAAATACTTCGAAATTCGACCCTCGAATTGAAATCCTTCAACTTCGAATATCGAAGTCGAAGGATTTAGCGCTAATCCTGCGATCGATCGATCGAAGGATTTTTATCCAACGATCGAAGGAATATCCTTCGATCAAAAAAAAGGTTAGCAAGCCTATGGGGACCTTCCCCATAGGCTAACATTGACTTCGGTAGGTTTTATCTGCCGAAGTAGGGGGTCGAAGTTTTTTTTAAAGGGAAAGTACTTAGACTATCGAATGGTCGAATAGTCGAACGATTTTTACTTCGAATCGTTCGATTTCGTTCGAATTCGAACGAATTTAACCAATTCGATGGTCGAAGTACCCAAAAAATACTTCGAAATTCGAATTTTTTTCATTCGAATCCTTCACTCGAAGTTAGTGAATCTGCCCCTCAGTGTGGCTATGATGGAAACAAAAAGTGAGAAAGATATGAAATGAAAACTTCAAATGCAAATACAGAGAACATTTAATTGTGTGAATACATTCAAACAGAGATTTAAGTTCTTGTCTAAAGAGGTAGTTGTTAGCCCTTTCTTAAAGGGCAAGTCAACCCCAAATTAAAAATTTGCCTAATAAAAGAAAACATTATTCTAACCGACTTTGCAATATACATTAATTACAAATTTTCTATGGTTTTCAAGTTATTTTTTATATGTATGGCTATTGAAAGCAGTGTTTGTCTGTCCTTTTCTATTCTCTGCCCTGACGGCTCAGACTGTTGATCCAATGTAAGACAAGGCAGATGATTAACAGACCTGTCTTTGCTGGGGAACCAAGACTGTTGCAACATTGTTTAAAAACTAGGAGTTAAGCAAATGCTGCTTTAAATAGCAATTGTTTTTACAACTAACTTTAAAAGCACAGAAAATTTGTAATGAATGAATATTGGAAAGTTAAAATTATGTTTTCTTGTATTAGGCAAATTTTTATTTTGGGATTGACATGCTCTTTAAAAAAAAAAATCCAAGCCCTGCAAGTAGTTTGTTTGGGTTTCATCATGGTACTCACATGATACACATGCCTGTGTGCACATTAATACAGTATCTCACCTATTCCTGTTGGCTCCTCTGCTCCCCCTGTAACTTCACTCTGGGTGCCCTGTAGGAACCCGTAAATATAGATATGGCTGGGCGGCATGCTGCTCCTATGAATGTACTTACCAAATCGTGTCAGAAAACATTTCCTCAATAGCATGAAGTATTTTCACATACAGGCTCAAATTGGTGTTCAATATACTAGATCCAGCAAAGTGTGAAGCAGCCTTGATAACACTTAAATTATAGCATTAACTACCTGGCTAAACATGTAAACATATTGAATAATTCATTAGAATACAGAGGTCAAATTTTACACATACCCTAGATACTGCCAACACAGATACTTATAAATTGCTACGTATATAATCTTAAAGGGGGACCCGTCACCCAAAAAAATTATTCAGAATCCTATTTTATCACATTAGTCAAGCAAAATGAACTTTAATTACACAATATAAATTATTTGAATCTTGTTTCCTTCAGTCTGGGAATTCATAATTATAGCAAGCAGGCAGGAGCCATTTTGTGCACACTGTTATTAAAGGAAAACTATACCCCCCAAAATGAATACTTAAGCAACAGATAGTTTATATCAAATTGAATGACATAATAAAGAATCTTACCAAACTGGAATATATATTTACATAAATATTGCCCTTTTACATCTCTTGCCTGGAGCCACCATTTCATGACTCTATCTGTGCTGCCTCAGAGATCACCTGACCAGAAATACTACAACACTAACTGTAACAGGAAGAAGTGAGGAAGCAAAAGGCAGAACTCTGTCTGTTAATTGGCTCATGTGACCTTACATGTGGTTTGTATGTGTGCACAGTGAATCTTACGATCTCAGGGGGCGGCCCTTATTTTTTAAAATGCCAATTTTCTATTTATGATTACCCAATGGCACATACTACTAAAAAAGTATATTATTATGATAATGGTTCATTTACATGAAGCAGGGTTTTACACATGAGCTGTTTTACTCAGTATCTTTTAATAGAGACCTACATTGTTTGGGGGGTATAGTTTTCCTTTAAGGCAAGCTTTGCATCATCTCAGAATCTTTTTTGTGCACTAGAATAGGGGACCTGATGTCCATTCCCATGCCCTGGCTACACAATTAAATGGTAAAGAGAACTGGGGGAATGTGTGGAGAGCAGTGACATCTAGGAAGTGCTGAATGGAAAGTGAAAGTAAGTGTCTGCCCCGCCTCTATTCCACTGGCATAGAGGAGGGGCAGACAATATTTGATTGACAGCTGAGATTTTTAAATGAGCTTACAACAGCTATGAATGCTTTAATAAAAAATAGAAATTGGATTTCATGTTTAATTTGAAAAGGACTTTTATTATACAGATTTTTGTGTCTGGATGACAGGTCCACTTTAAGTAGCAGGTTCTGAATGGGTTCTCCAATATCTATTACAGAGAACTACAGTAAATTCTCTATGCAGCCCCAAACCTCTAATTTTCTGACACTGATTTGCTTAAGATTTGCAGTGATAACTGCTACCACTGTGGAGACTCACACAGTATTTGGTAACGCCAAACCTGCTTAGTTCTATATTTGGTGAAAAGTTATAGGACAAAGGGCTGATAAAGAAGAGGAGGGGTTCTATATAGGGTCCCTATGATGTAAAAGTGACTTTTGTTCTTCCTTAACAAAGAATAAGACACAAACACTAGCTGTTGTCTTATACACAATAACCAGATTTCAAGAAATATATTCTGTGGATAGAGGGAGAATGACCTTAATTACTTTGGCATAAAATTTACTAAACACCCATATAGCCCATGCCAATTTGTTACTAACCCAAACTTATTCTCACACTGAAGGTCCTATTCTTTCTGAAGGCTCATTAATTTATAATGAGTCTCATGTGAAATAAAAATATATATATATATATATATACTCTGTTTTGTGCACCATAATACAAACACATTATGGCTTAGCAGAGAAAAAAAGAACAACTTTAAACTTTAAATAACACTAACCACCTATTCTTGTCCAAAACTACATTTAATCCATCTATTGTACATGTAATATAAAACAGCAGACAAAATTAGTTTTTCTAATGTCCTTAAATTATTTTGATAAGTACCTTGTTAAGAAGGTTCATCATTTGGTGCATAATTGATTGTCCTCCAAGTTCTACTAAGTTAATGAGACCTAAAGAGAAAGACAATTTAATGGAGCACTTTTAAGAAAAAATTAAAAGATAAATGTTAAGTATCAGCATGTTTATTTTAATTACCTGATAAAATGATTGCAATTTCAAAAGTCCACCACTTCAGACTTAACATAATCATAGTTGGGAGTGCAAGCGCAAAGTAACTGCCCCAGTCTTTCAGGCATTCTATTGTCCAGCCTAAGAGCAAACAAGAATACATATTTAAAAGAAAACTGTAAAATAAATGTTTTTAATTGGGTCCCCTAGGGGTTATGTATAAAAGGTGCAATGTAAAGTTTATTGCATCTGGGTAAACTTTGTCCCTTTTATTACATATGGGGATTAGTTCAATTTCAGCAGCCTAAGGGCTAGGCCACATGTGGTGTTTTTACTTTGCGTTTTTAAAAATGCTCCGTCGGGCATAAATACACATAAACTGCACTACCACTGAAACTAATGGAAAACGCACTATGGCAATTCACACAGGGTGCTTGCAAGCTGAAATCTGCCACGGGATGCCAGTATTGGCGTTTTTTAGCAGAAACGCCAATACGCCAAGAAACTACCAAATCAATAGACTCCAAATTCTCACAAGATAAAAGACGCATTTACGTTTTACGGCCAGTGACGTAATTACGTTGTGTATGAATGATCATTCCTGTTCCATTTTGCATGTAAATAGTTTTTCTATTTCTAAATAGCTTTTCTATTTTCAGCCAGCGGAAATATGGGGAATGAGAACAATGAGAAGTGCATGTTGGGAAAAGAAACCTATGTGCTGAAAAACACATGAAAAACGCATGTTTACGGTCGCGTGTGGTTTCAGTGGCGTATTTACTCCCGACAGAGCTTTTTTTAAAAACGCAACGTAAAAACGGCACGTCTGGCCTTGCCCTAAGTTTCCATTGCCAAGTTCACTTTTAAACCTTCTATATTCTATTCATGTGTGGGGCAAGTCTAACATGTCTGCTTATTGTCCATGCTTCATAACCTGGCTAATTGGAATACAATTTAATTAGTTGTAACAAAACTGGCTAAGAGAAATCTGGCTCTCGCACACCCTAGTGTGAGATAATTCAGTGCTGTCTGGTGCACAATGGTAGAGGTTCGGCAACCCCAAATCCAATCTAGAAGTCAAGCAATCCAAAGGCACACAGAACTGATGCAAGCAAGGAACACCTTGCACGTTTATTGTGGTATACCACAATAAACGTGCAAGGTGTTCCTTGCTTGCATCAGTTCTGTGTGCCTCTGGTTTGCTTGACTTCTACAAAACCGGCTAACTCATCCAAATCTGGCAACTACTTTTCAAAAATATGTTTTCTTTTTTTTCTGAAAACATGCAGCATCAAAATGACAGCTTCTTTAAAGGGAATGTCATCCCAAAATAATTTTGTTTTTGCCTAATTAAAAAAAACATAAGAAAACATAATTCCAAGCAACTTTGCAGTACGCATTTATACATTTGTTATGGTTTTAAGTTATTTGTATATACAGGTATGCGACCTGTTATCCAGAATGTTTGGGACCTGGGGTTTTCCGGATAACGGATCTTTCCGTAATTTGGGTCTTCATGCCTTAAGTCTACTAGAAATTCATTTAAACATTAAATAAACCAAATAGGCTGGTTTTACTTCCAATAAAGATTAATTATATCTTAGTTGGGATCAAGTACAAGCTACTGTTTTATTATTACAGAGAAAAAGGAAATCATTTTTAAAAATTTGGATTATTTGGATAAAATGGAGTCTATGGGAGACAGCCATTCCGTAATTCGGAACTTTCTGGATATCGGGTTTCCGGATAAGGGATCCTATACCTCTATATAATTATTAATATTTCTATTGAAAGCGGTGCTTGTCCGTCTCTTTCTATTCTTTGCCCTGATGGCTCAGACTGTTGATACAATGTAAGACAAGGCAGCTGATTGACTGATCTGTCTTTGCTGGGGAACCAAGACTTTTGCAACATTGTTTAAAAAGTAACAACCAGGACTTAAGCAAATGCTGATTTCAATAGCAACTGTTTTTACAAATAAGCACTGAAAATGTTTAATAAATGTATATTGGAAAGTTGTTTTCTTTTATTACTCGAAATGAAAAAATATGGAGCACTCCCTCTCAAAAAATAAAACACTGTTTATTGATGCATTAAAAGCACATGTGGCTGCTGTAGGATCATGACAGATGGAAGATGAAAGCAACCCCAACTCTTTGAAGTCAGGGGTCTCAATACATTTATCTTTTTTTGTTGTTGGACTATATTCTCTTATTAGACACATTTTTATTTTGGGATTGACTTGCCTTTTAAATAGTGGCAGCAATTTTTTAGAATGTCCACAAAGTAGTTGTAGCTCAAAAAATTACTTTCTCTTGAAACTGAATTTGATGTGAAAGCTACTCACACAAATGTTTTAGGGTGGTGGCAGACCTGAAGATTTGGGGGAGATTAGTCGCCCAGCGACAAATCTACTCTTCTTCGGGCAACTAAACTAAATGCCTTCCCGCCAGCAAGAATGTGAATCGCCCACGGGATGGCATTCGAGTTGCTTCGTTTTCCGAAGTCACCCAAAGTTTCCTCATAAGGAAACTTCAGGCAACTTCGGAAAACCGACCGGCGGGAAGGCATTTCGGGGAGATTAGTGACCCAAAGTAGTGGAGATTTGTTGCTGGGCGACTAATCTCCCCCAAATCTCCAGGTGTGGCACCACCCTTAAAAGTAAGAGGTTTAATTGGAAATGAAGACACAAGCTCCTAACAAGATTATCAAGAGGTTAATCCATGAATATTGGTCTGTGTCTGCCAGCTGCTTTATTTAAATGTCTAATCATTTTGGTTGGATCGTGAATCAGGGACACATTTTTGTATAACTGGTCTCTGCTTGGTCAGGTGATTTCTGAAAAGAGCCCTGGATGCAAATGATCCCTCCTAAAGCAGCTGGGTAGAGCAGAGTGTGCTGGTTCTCAGAAAAAAAACTATAAACAATAAGATAATATATATATCGAGAAACATATTTATTGACAGAATACATAACACAAATTATTTACTATGTAAATAATATTCTCCATGTGTATGTGATAAATAGGTGTACCTGGCCAAGTATCCACATAGATCTTTCTTATCCATATATAGAAAAACAAAAGGATGGCTTTAGCTATGATAGAAACTGTCACAGCAATTGCAGCACCACTAAAAGAAAAAATAACTGTGTTAAGGCAATCTGGAATATTAAACTGTACTTGCTGCTTGTCCTTGACTTTTCTAAGTAGTGTGCAGTATTTCCAAAGAATTCACTAATCACTAGTATCTGTCACTTAGACACACCCACTGTGTTTTCTATGTCACACTGCTCTGATCTTGAACCCACATATAGAGCATAGCCAGTATATGAGTACCCTATGTCAGATGCTGAGATTTGTTCACAGTTTATATTAACACAGAGGTTCTAATCTAAAATACATTTTCTGCTTAAAGCAGTGGTCATCAGACCTTTTCAGTTGCAGCCCCATTTGTGATTGAACCTTTGGTCTGAGCCCATTTTGCAGCCCTGAACTTTGAGTTGGGCTCATAAAATAGCTCAAGTTTTAGGAAAATATTAATTCAGCCATAGTTTCAAGAATATCTAGGACTGCAAATATATATTTACATTATCTGTTGTGTTCTCTGAACATAAATTATTAACATGCAGTATAATAGCTATGCAGTAAGCTACAGAAATTCAAGATACAAAACATTCGTTCTGTTACTCCTCCCTGTGAAATGACATTTTCTCGGCAGATTACCCAAAGGCAATTGTGAAATTGTGGTTTTAGCAGTAACTTTTGCAGACAATCCACAGACTTAAAGGATCATGTGACGCTGATAGTTGAAAATATAATTAACAAGGTAGTATGAATTGCAAATAGACTACATCCTGAGAATTTTACACTTAGACCAGCTTAATTTTTGTTAGACTTGTCATGTACCTTCCAACATTCCTTTAGATGATGAAAAATGTTGAGAATTTAGGTACAAGTTATTTCAGTATGAACAGTACTTTTTTTATAAGGCTGAAATTCCTAAATGATTTCACCTCTCACCAGGAGGGTGAAGAGCTTTGACTGGGGTGCTATCATTAGTCTAGTTACAGTGCATTCTGCAAGGAATGTCTTTTAGTTGTCCTAAATGTGACTGCTACCCCAACTTGAAG